>NC_044006.1:3015740-3317314 GCF_900496995.4 Aquila chrysaetos chrysaetos
TTGTCTGACTATAAAGTGCTGCACAAGACATGCAACGTACATAGCATCCTCAGCTCCTCTGTGTAACTTGCAGACTGTTAAAACTGCACAGCAGGAATGAGGACTCTTTTAATCCACTGAATTTGCTGTTTAGCATGACCTGAATAATCCGGTAGGGCTAACGTGATCTTCAGCACTAGCACTCAACTGCCTGTTGTCCTCTTTGAAGCTGCAGGATATCAAAAATATCTGACTGGTTTGGACTGAAGAAAGTTGCTTGGATAGTGTCTGTGTGTAATTTGTTTTTCAGTGGCATTGTTCCAGGCTCTGCTATTCTCGATGCCAGTAAGTCTCTGTTTCTGTGTGAACTTTTGGATAGGATCTCTCATGATCATGCTACTTCTTCTGTTGACCACAGCTGCCTGTTCATCATTACTTCCTTTATGTTTTCTCTTTGGTGGGAAATGAAAAGCAGAGGAGGTCAGAGCCAGTGTAGGAAAGTTAAAAATGTGTCAGTAACTGCCTAGCAGGAGGCAGACTCCTTTCTCCAGATTGCTGGATACATGAAGGTAGAGCCTTGATTGGTGTAAATTGCCATAGATGAGAAAGTACTCTTATTCACTCAAATTTATAGCAGCTATATGGATGTCTAAATTCTTCCCGCTGTTCAGCAGCACCATGACCAGCAGCAGCACAGCACTGGCAGGATGATGGATGTGAAGAATTGGACCAAAATGTCTTTTCCCGTGGCTGGTGATCTTGGTGGTCAATGTTTGGTTACATCTTTCCACACACAGTAACTGGCTGAGTTGTGTGTATTCTTCCTCTCCAATCTGCCTTGAAGAAATAATCACGTGGGAAAGGGAGGTCTATTTTTGGGAAGGGTCTCCTGTTACTCCAGAGCTCTATGGCTCTGTCTGACTTGTAATCTACCCAGTCCTTTCTATCACTAATGTTAAGAGCTTCTCTGGGGTTATGAGAAAAGGATGTTGATAAGGCAAACTTTCAAACCTAGCATCCTTAAGAGGGCATCCAAATGCTGCACTGTACAAAGGAATTGAAATTAGCTCTAAATGCAGTTGGCTTTACCCGCTTTATGAAAAAGAGAAATATATTTTAAAAGGATATGTTTCATGTAATCATGCTGGGTTTATCAAGTGCAGAAAGATGTCTCCTAACAATACCCAGGAAGATTACAATTGTCAATCAGAGCAGAGGTCCTGTTCTTGCCTCTTTGCCTCCCTCCCCTGCCGCTCTGCTTTTCCTGGGCATAGCAGCACTGAACAAGGCAGAGAGTGTAAAGAACTATTTAACCATCAAAAGACAGTGCCAGCCAAGCATGGCACTGAATTTCAGCTCCTAAACATGCCAATAATGACGTTTTTAAATGGAGAAACGTGCACAAAAGCAAGAGTGGAAGCCATCCTGTGTGGTCTCGTGAATGGTACACGCTCTCCTTCTGGGGATTCTCAATAGCACGAGGGCTGCTGCAAAGTGGGCAAAACCCTTCTTGAAGCTTGAAGGGCTCCTGGAGCTCTTCAGCTCATTGCAGGATCCTCAGAAGCCCTCAGCATCCTCCTCCTTCTGGCACGGCAGGGTCGATAAAATCAGATCAAGGCTTAGCATTTCTAAACAAAAGGGAGTGGTTAAATGGGCTTTTAAACACTGGAACCTGTCCAGCTTGTTGGGAGGCAAAGCCTGGAGAGGCGGGGGTGAGGAGAAAGCGCAAGGTGCCAAACTCGGAGTAGAGTGGCACTTGTGAGCAAAGTTGTTGGAAAGTCATTTTGTTGCTTGTGTTGTGCAGTGTGTGTGTGTGTGTGCGCGCACAGAACAGATTGGCAGACGCCTGTGCCCACGAAGGCGGGCTGGGGGCCGGGGGGAGGCTGCTTTGGAAAGGTGCCAGTTGTTCCATGGGCTTTATGCCATCAGGATTTTTTTTTTTTTTTTTTTTCTCCTTCCCTTCCTCCCCATCCCAGCCCCCAAACGCACACGAACAGGCTGGCAGGAAGAGCATGCTGAAAAGGATCTGACAGTTTGAACAACACTCGATGACTTAGTTTGTTTTCTCTGACTTTGCGCCAGCAAGCAGGTCTACGGATGAAAGACTTTATTAGGCTTTTAAAGCCACTGACACAGGTCTTTCTTTGACCTGAGGTACTTGAGAAGAAATGAAAACAACGTGTAACTTTCATGGAGTTGAAAGACTGCCCAAATCGAAGAATACGGTTTACAAGGGATCCCAAGTATCACAAAACGCTTCCCAGGGTGAAGCGCGGCAGAGCGGAGCGGGGGGAGAGCCCGTCCTGGGCAGAGGGAGAAGACTTTCAGTCGCTGCTCGTGATGAGGAGGAAAGCTGATCTGGCTAATTAGGATATTACGAGATGATCGCATCCAGCGGAAGGTGCCATAACTACTCACCAGCTTTCTGGGTGCCCAATGTAGGGAAGCGATGGAAATTAGCACTTATTACCAGGAGCCTGTAACCACGCAGGCAATCCCAGCGCTCGCTGGGTACCGGCACGGAGCTGTGTGCTCAGCGCTGCGGCTTCTGCTCCACCTGGCTCTGCTTAGACCTGTCGGGAGAGCCGTGAAAGAAAAGCCACGTACTATTAGCAGTGGTGGCATCCACAAGGAAAATGTAGGACATTTGGATCCTCCTCCTCCCGCAGTGATGCCGGAGAGCCTTAAAAGGGTCAGAGCTGGTTCCGAATATTACCTAAATTATCCCCTCTTCAGTTCTCAGGGGTAGAGGGAGAATTTCTCATTAATTTTGTGTATGCCTACTTTATTCCTCAAGGAGCTTGGTTGAAGGATTTTAACAAGAAAACCAAGAATTAGGCTTTGCTTATGAAAAATAAAAATAAACAAGCCCCTTGGTGAGGAAAGAGAAAGCATCAAAGAAACTGCAGGTGCCAAAGAAGGAATGGTGCAGTGGATGCTAGAAGTAAGTACCTATGTGAAGGAGCCCCCCACTTGGAAAAGTAATAAAAAAAAGGGTGATTCATCCTTTTTTCTTACTAAAGCCTCATAGAAGGAAAACGATGGCAGGCCAGGTTTGTAGAACTGAAACAGTTTCTCAAAACCGGAGACCAGGTGACTGAGAAACAAATAAGATGGATGCTGGCTTATCAGTCTTGGAAAAGAATCACAGAAACTGCAACTGCATCTATTTAAGCCCCAGTAGGCTGGGGAAGGAGTTTTCATGGTTACAAGCCATGAGAGAAAAGTTTTTCTGGAGCTCACTACGGGCCTGATCCTTCCCCAGACTGAAAATAAAATGCTGCAGTCAGCAGAGACCGTGACTCCGACAGCTTTGGGATGAGCCAGAGTTGTCACACGAGGACATCTTCTAAGAAAACTCCATGGAAGAGCCACATTTTCCTTGCAGGGTTAATAACACCTTCTGCTATCTTAAAACCTTGCTCTGTTGATAGCGCAGAGGGATGAGGACTTTGACGAGGCCCCGTTCAGCTGTCACCGAGGTGGATGTGACAACAGCCACCTTCGTACAGAGCCACCACTACCTTCAGTCACTTCAGCACAGCTTTGCTCCCTCTAGCAGAATTGATCTCCAGTTTGCTTGTAGGCAAGATTTCCAGCAGGCTGACGTGGAGCTGCGGCTCTGTGGAAGTGCTAGGTGACACCTGCTGATCTGCAAAATGCACCCAGGGAGCTTGGGTTTGCATTTTGGGTCATCTGCGTAGACGTGCCTCACCGGAGGGTCTGGGGGCTCGCTGGGATCTGTGCCCCCTGTGGAAGCAACACATGAACTGTCTCTCCAAACGTTTGATGTTCACAGGGAACTTGTGAAGAGGAAGCCTAGAGGAGGCCGACTCGAACACGGAATTTGCTCCCGTCCCTTTTGTTTCAGGTCCCGGCGGTGCCTTTGTGGGCGCGTGTGCAGGAGCGCGAGGACATGTCTGTGTTTCTTGTTTCCTTTCTATAGGACTGAATGTTCTGAGCGATCATGTTATTGTATGTGTCTGATGAGCCATATGGAAGCTGTGAGGCTTCAAGAGTGTTTTGGGAATATAATGCCAGGAACTGATAATCTCAGCAGCTCTTCCTTCTTATTATCGCATTGCTTTTGCTGCCGTACTCACTTGAAGCTATTTACGCCCCTTCTCGGAGAAGCTGGTATTTCCCCACCACAGTCTTCATTCTCCATGGGGTAGAAAGGCTTTGGGAAGTGCCATCTGAGGCTCGTTGCGACTCGGTAATGCTTTGCAGAGCCCGTTCTGTTGTCAGGCTGCCTGCAAAGGGTTTGTAGCAAGAAATAACTCAGCCTCTCTGATCGGAAAGATTCAGGTTTTGCAGTACTATTAGGCAGACAAAAGGTGAATTAGCCCCACTCTGTGAAACAGCCCTGACACGGGGTGGTGCTGCTCTGTCACCAGCATTATTTCGCAAACTGGTTTTCTACGGTCTTTGATTCCAACAAGGCAACTTGCAAAATACACAAAGGATCAGATTGTATCTCCTAGCGCTGGCTGGCGTTTCCTTCCTGTGGGACATCGGCGGCTGCTGCTTTCTCTCTTTCCACACCTTTGCTTCTCCTGACCTCCTTCCAGAAAACCCACTGGCAGCTGTTTAACAGTTTCACTAGTGAGTCGGGCAGTGGGCACTTTTCCATACTGTGTGTTTTTTCTCCTCCTGTGTTTGAAGAGCCTGTTCTTCCCCTGCACCTGTGGAGCTTGTTAATGTCTGCAGAAGATTCAGTTCTTTGACTGCAATCCAAGCCTGCACCATCTGAAGCAAACTGCATCCTCCTGCCCTTTGAATGATCCTGATCTTATCTTCTGGTCTGGCTCAGCCCGTCACAAGCAAGGATGGCTGACAAAACTGGGGTTGGATCAGGTAAGAGGGGTGGACACTTTGAAAAATTATAATCTTCCTTGCTGTGCACCCAGTGACCAAGACAAGACACTTGACCCAGGGGTGAAGCTGGGGCTCCATGCATCTCCTCTCCTCTCCACGGACTTGACCTGTTAGCATGGCTGCACAGGAGAGCGTCAAAGTACCGAAAATTATGATCCCCCATGTGACTGATGAAGAGCTAAGCTACCACAGGGGTAACAGCACCGTCTCCTCCAAGGGTCCTTATCGACGTGGGGACTTACAGCCCCGATGTTTGACCAGGACATCTCGACGGTGCAGCTCTTTTCAAGGGCTGGGTTCTTCAATGTCCACTGCAGCCTCAGTTCAGTCTGCAGCAGTTCAAGATAATTTCTGTTTATGAATTTACTTTTTTCATGCAAAGGGCAGGAAGTATGAGACCCATGCTAAAAGTTTGCTTCCCCTTGAATGAGTGAATGCAACTTAACTAACTGGAAAGACTTTAATTACCACCCAGTTCTTGCGGCACTGGGAGGAGTGTCTAACCTGGCTTAAGGGCTTTTTGAATCCTGTTAGCCCCTTGAGTTTTCTTAACCCCTGTGATATATTTTGTGATCCCTGCAGCCCCTGTGTGCTGCGCTGGGGATAAACGCCAGGCACTTTTAGCATTATGCGTGTTATACACCCAGCTCATCCCTCTATGGACTGTTCATTTCCATATGAAACATTTCTTTAAATAGCAACAGTCTCAGGGGCTGATTTTATTGTCCTTGCTGTGGCTGATCTCAGTCATAGTGCCCTTTTGAACATCCTGACTTATTATTTATTTCTGGTGATCTTTGTGGCCCCGTAATTACTTCTTACCCATCCATTTTTCACACCAGAATTCTTACTCTGCAATCTGGTCCCAGACCTCTGCCACGTTCCTGCCGGTGACACACGTCTCTGAGCAAGGATCTTCCTCTAGCGAGAAAATCCTCATCTTTACGATCTGTCTCAGCTTCCCCAAATCTCTCTCTCCAAAGGAGTAACAGGGCACCTGCATCGCTTTTTGGTTGCCCTGGAGAGAAAGGGAAGAGGAACCCTGTCCCGGTGCTCAAGGTGGTGGGGAGCCCCACGGGATGCCCATGGACACAAGCGCAGTCCCCGAGCCGGCTTGTGCGCGAGGACGACCTCGGCGGAGGTGCCTGCGTACGCCCGGCGCAGCCTCGGTGTGCTGGAAACCAAACCCCGCCGCTGAGGAGGACCAAGCGTAGCATTTTGAGGGGAAAAAAAAAAAAAAAAAAAATTTCAAAAGCAACACGTAGCACTTCCAAAGCCAGGAAGACAAGTCAGTGAAGTGGATATTTTATTTGAGTACTCCTTGGTGTTTCTAAGAGCATTGGTTTTAAATAAAAAGGTTTGTAAACAAACAGGTTTTCTTTTTCAGTAAGTCCCTTTGAACGTACATCTTTTTTGATAATGAAACCGCTTTGTGCGTGTCCCCCTGTTTCAATTTCCTTTCAAATTTAAATTTCCCTTATAGGAAATAAATGTGCCTGATTATTTCCAAATAGCTTTTCTATTAGTCCTTGCAAAGTTGTCCATATACATACATATATATTTTTCCTAGGTTTTTCTTAATTTCCCCAAATATGTGCGCCGATCTTCTCTGTTCTTTTAATGTCTTCCAGGAGATTTCCATTCCCCACATCAAGTCTTCCTAAATTGTCTCTTTAATCCCCAGGTTTTTAGTGCTTGGCAATGCTACTTGTTCTGAAGTGCCGTGATGGGAAGGTGGAGGGGTTTTTTTCCCCCTCATTAGCTGCTTTTAACATTCACCTCCTTTGTTTGTGTATCTTCTTTAGATTCCCTTCCCTTTGTGGGCAGGGCTTTGCTCTTCTGAGGTGTTAATAAGCCTCTGGCAGAGACGACATCTGTGGCAGAGGACATTAAGTTCTGAAAAACATACTTCTTGTGTTATGAGGCCCGTTACCTCATCTGAGCAGCAACTACAGCTTTTAAAGAGCAAGGACAAAGGAAACACTGGCTTAGGGCTGCTTCATGGTGGGTGGTTTTTTTTTTTTTTTTTTATATATCAAGACTCTAGCTCAAAGTGTTTGTATGGGAGAGGGGGGAAGAGACTGCCGAAGGGAGGAACATAGAGGAAAACTTGTGAAGGGGAAAGGAAAAAGAGAAGAGGCTATTTAAAAATACTGCGCATCGCTTAAACCAACACCTAGTGAAGGATAAAGGCTTTACAGTGTATATAAGTGATCCATCCATCTGTTCATTCCTTTTATCCAATCCTATAGTCATGGGTATCATAAGCAGGAATAAGAGCGGTTAAAGCCTCCCCATCACAGGCATGTCAGATGTTCCACACTGAACAAGATCAAACCAGGGATTTGCAGCCTGTGGGATGCAAAAAGATGTCATGGAGGGATAAGTGCTCTTCCCTTCCTATATCGACAAATGGGAGGGGATCGTTTTTAGCAGGACGGAGAGGAGACCGCTAGCATCACCCGCACAAGGGGATGTTAATGGCTGGATTACCACCTTGCTGCTACCAGGTGTAACTGCCTAAAAAGTTGTGAACTGAGTGCATCAAGACCTCGTGCCTCCTGCTTGACCTTATAACCTGATATGACTTATCTGCTAAACGTTTTGGGGCAAAAAGAGGGCTGGTTTAATTCAGACTTTAGGTGTTTGCACTCCAAAATAATTTTGAATTGGAATCAAAGAAACCGGTTTTCTTTCTTCCTCCCGTTCCATCCTCCTTTAAATTTCTTGTGATTTACCTGGGAACATTATTTTTGCAATATTTTCATCAGTTCTACGTTGTTCCACAGGATGTTGTAAAGGAAACACGACAGTATTGCTTTCTGGTCTGTGAAAGTCAGTCTGACATGACATACAAGCTGACATATTCCGGTCTATTTTTAAATGAATGTATCAATTACTTAGCCGCTAGCTGAGCACCTTGTTGGCTATCAGATGGTTCTGTTGCAGCATTTTCGTAGCTGCTGGTTTCTTGAAAGATGAAAAAACCCAAACCGGTTCATTGCACAAGGTGCAGATCTTGATCTTTCCATCTCCAGTTGTCGGTGCGTGGAAGAGAAGTCCTTGCCACAAACCGGGGGACTGACCGATGGCGGTTACGTCATTGTGCCTGAACCATGTCGTGCCTGTGCCGTTACACAGCTCTCGGCAGCAGTGGGGGGCTTGGACCGTGCCTCCTCGGTGCTGCTTCTTCACCTCATCAAAATCCTTCCCCTGCCCCGACCCACCACGTGGGACCAACCTGGCAGACCCCAATGTGTGTACTTAAGCAGCAAAAGCCCTTTGCCTGGGGGCTGCTGTCATCTCCCCAAGGACACCTTTCCTGAAGTATCTGTTCTCAACTCCTGAAAGGCATCCAAACCCCTGTGTGAAAACTGAAATGAAAAACTGGCTGGCACATGTTTTCGCGGTGGAACTAGGTGACTTCTGTGCCTGCAGATTGACGGTATCGCTGCTGCTGGCATGACAAGTCTCTGCGTGTTGTAACCCTGGCACCAATCAGTGCCACGGATGCAAGCTAGCCTCCTCTTTCATTACTCTCACCAGCTCCTTCCCTTCCCTGCTTAGGAAAAAGAGCTATTTATGGACCTGGACAAGGTGACCTCCATATGGCAGATTCTGCCACTCACCGTGGGGACTCGAGCTAGGCACATGCTCCTCCGGCAAGGCAGAGAGACACTCGCAAGCGGTGGGCACATGCAAATGTATGTTGCTTTCAAAGTAGCAGAACGTTTTTTTTTTGTTTTTTTTTTTAAAGGAAGAGATAGTAAAAAAATAAAAATGAAGACTCAGAAAGCAAAGACTTCTGACTTCCCCTATGCATTTAAGGAAAACAATACATTTCTGCAGATTACATGTTTGTAATATTCTGAAATTTTATCTGGAATATTATGAAAAGAAATAATATAAATACTTGTCTATATATTCCCACCCGTACATACCCCAGAAGGAAAGAACTTAACTCCTGTGCAAGGATAGCTGTCTTTCTCCCTGTAGCATCAATCTCCACTTTATTCCTACCCTGGGGAACTGCACAAAAGCAGTCTTCATTGGGCAAAGCTGTGCTGGTGTAAGCAAGGTGACCCAAATTTTTAAAGAAAAGGAGAGGCTGAGGGTGAGGAAGGAAGCAGAGCAGGAGGAAAGATGCCGAATCCCCCTGGATGCGGAGAGGTGCCATGCTGGAGAGCGGCTGTGCGGCTCAGCCGAGCTGACGCGGGTCGCATGAGGCTGTGTTTCTGCATTCGATCCGTTTAATTTGATCAGGCATCAGTGGAGTTACACAGTGACCAAAGTTAGAGGAGAGGAGCTCTGTTCCCTGCAGTTTCAGACAAGTAAAAGCGCAGACTACCACCGTCCTTTGCGTGCTATGTCCTAGAAAATGTAGGTGAGCCCAAGGGCCGCTGACTTCGTGCCAAATTCTGCTATTTGACCTGTGTGGTGCAGCCCTATTGGTATAAACAGATTTACCCAGGTTTAGCCACTAGCCAGTACTTTTTTTTTTCTAGGTGCATCTAAATAACTGTCGGTATTGCAGTAACAAAATTGCAATTTTAGAGAGGAATCGCTCTTAATTATATCAGAGCACAGATTCCCTTGCAGCTCTACAGCCCTAATTTCTAGCTGTGGGACCCAGACTTCCCCTAGGCTGCGGTATTTTCTGTGAAACCCTTTGGGTGTAGTAGTAGGCTTTCAACAGAGGCATTACGTGCTGAAAGATCCTAGTTGCACAAAATGGCTTTAAAACATATATATGCGATTTGTAAGGCGAAGAAGAGTATATTCTGCCCTGTGTACCATTGCCTCCCATTGGATTTCCTCGAGGCAATGCAATTCTCCATACACAGCTTCCCAAATGAAACGTGCTGTTTGGGTTGTTGCAGGACATCTGCAACACGCAGAAAGGCAAGATCTCATCTTGCTATTTGTGGCAATTCATATTTGGAGCTGCTTGAATAATTCACGGCAGATCTTAACTATTTCTTTTTATGTGCTACTTGTTCAAAGGTAATTTTTCTCATTATCTGACTATTTTTGCTTATACAGTTTTGATATATGGTAATAGAGGTAAACTAGTAAGAATCACCTTCTTTTAATGCTGAACAAGGAACTTTATTGCAATGAACAAAACAGCAGCAGCTCAACAGTTTCTGTTTTATTGGATGTCTGAAGAGAAGTGTTGTAACATCTTCTCTCTCCCTTTCAGCTCAGCTCCTCACTAGTATGCTCGTCAAAAGCAGGTATCCTGCTCATAAATCCCTTCTTCAGGCAGCGATGAAAGCAAACACAATGGATATGTATTTTGCAGCCAGCAGCAATCTGTGGGTATAGATGCGCGCTGAGTTTCACGAGAGGCATACATTAAAAGTATTTAAGAGTTTGTTTTAAAGGATATGTAAAAAGCTATCTTTCTGTTGATGCATAAGTTAATATTCTAAATGTGTTTACAAATCTGAATACCTTATTTCAAATGTGAGGGGGTGTCTTAGGATGGTTTTTCAGCTCTCTTTGTGCAGACGCATGTGAAAATCCACGTTTCACTAATCACAACCATCATTCTGCTCACTTCCCGATTATGTTCCCGCTAGTCAGGTCTCGTTTCCAGGAGTGCCCACCCCGTGCTAGGTTCAGTAAAACAGCAAATGAGGCAGAGTCCCTACCTGGGGGGGCTGCAATCACTGTGATTTTTCAGCCTCCAAATGCAGATTCTAGATGCTTCATTAGAGCGGCCACATTTGGAAACTGTTCTCTAGGGACACAATCCAATGTCTATTGAAAGGATGAAAACAAAAACCTCCCATTGACATCAATTTTAGTAGGCTTTGGATCAGCCCTTAAATGTTTTTCTATTCAGCGTGTTTTTGTTTTCCTCTTTTGAATTACCTTTTTTCTCCCCTCTCTGTTTTTCCCTCATCCCTCCCCTTTCAAAATCAAAGTCGCCAGGTCGGAACGTGATTCTGCTTTCCAGGCTGGGCAGATTCGATCTGTAGTGGGAATTTTTCATAGAGTACAAATATATCTGGAGGACGTTAACTGTCTTGCGTGACCTGCTGGCTGTTACTTGCTTACATAATTTATTTTAGGGTTGTTTGGTTGGGTGTTTTTTCATCAGGATTTATATCTAAAAGCATCTCTCCTAAGCTCTAGATGCTTGCTAACCCTGCCCGGCATCCTGCCAGTTCTAACCAGCCAAAAATATATCACCTTACTTGGCTTGTGGGCATTTTTGTATCTTTAAAAGTTAATCCAGCTCTAAGCTGGATTAATAATGGAACATCCCTTTAACCGAAGGCACGTAAGGTCAAGGCAGAGCTATGTGGATATTCCAGGCTGGCAACCAGAGAAGTAATTTTTTTCATCCTAAATAAGACCCAATATGATTTATTTCAGCAGTATTTTTCCTGCTGGACTGAAGGAGGAGCAGAGGAGTGGGAACAGGGCTAGACTGAAGGAGGAACAGGCACTCTGAGAGGTTGATGGTGATGTAGGGTGTTGGATGAGTAGGTACCTAAAGGGAAGAAGACAGACCAGAAGAGCATCAGTCTTTTCGTCGGGAGAGTCGGAGGGCAAAATGAACTCGTTGCACAGATTAAAGAGAGGGAGGCTGGCACGAGGATGCCTTTCGAGATGCTGGAGCGACAGCAAGCACACTCAAGCTGCGTTCGCGCGGTTCGTGTCGTCACCGGGGTACTTTGATGTGCTCGGTTCGCCTTGTAAACCCTGGCTGGCTGTCATTTATTCAGCAGCATTATATAATGCGCCGTTAAGATCACTGACTGTGCACCCTCGGAGCGGCAAAATGTTTTTCCCCTGTTACCCCTTGAAAAAAGAAGACACACGGAGATCTTCAGATGCTCCCCTCCTCCCACTTTCAGTTCAGAGCCTTTAAAAATGAAATACAAAGGAAATGGAGGGCCTGGTTTTTGCTTCCACGCAGGGCTGTTTCTATCAGTGGGTGCTTGACTGAAGTCAGTCGAATTGCCCTGGGGTTGGAAGCGATGCGAGAGCAGCGTTGGGCCTTTTGAACCCCGAAAATGTGATGGCAGAAAGGCGGGTGGTGGTTTTATATCGAAGCGGTGTCCTTGTGAAGCACACGCTGGGGTCAAATCCAGCAGTACAGGCGTTAAACCGCAGCGAGCCCGGACTGCCATTCCTCAAGGCAATAGGAAATTTAGGCAGCTTGAAGTCTGTGGTTTGGGGGCTGTTATTTTTCTCTTGAAACATTATTCTCTTCCTTTTCCTCTCTTGAAGCCCCCAAATCAATGCTTTTAAAAGATCCCCAATGGATAGGTTTCTGAAATGTTCTCTTTATTGTCTGTTTTAGTGCTTTTTCCCCCAATTTCTCCTGCTCTCTGACAAGAGTTGCTGGGGCGGCTGGAGCGGGGATGACACGCTGCATCTCATCAGCGAGGGACGTGGGACAAACCATCACGGCTCCTTCCCCAGCGTGCTCGTTGGGTGGGATGTTTGCCAGTCCGAGGCTTAGGGCTGCGTCTAGCCCTGAGGCGGCGGGTGCTCTGGGGATCCGGGTGGATGGAGAACTTCAGCTCAATGGGCAGATGTAAATCAGAACTTGGTTAGCTTTAGTCTTCAGTGAAAAAAAAACGTGATTTGGTCTTGCTTTCACCACCCAAAGCCACTTCATTCATTCGCTCTGAGTCTTACTGGCAGAGCCTTCAGCTGTTTGGTGCCTTAATAAGGCTATAAAGAGCAAATAATGTAACAGAAATGGGCTGTAAATTTCTTACAGTGGGGAATTTGACCTTTTCTTCCCGATGCTTCCAGGAGCCGGCACAGCAGCAGCTGGTCGAGGGGTCCAACTGGGCACCCCAATTCCATCAACCCTCAGTCCCTGCACTTTCGTAGATTGCATGTTTTAAATTGTCAGAGTACAAAACTTGGGTTTGAGCGTAAAATACCTTACAGCTTGGACTGTTCTGGGGGAATCGTGCTCGAAACACATGTAGGAGACGTATTCATCTACCTATATATACATACATATAGTTATTGCTGCTGAAGCGTGTTTATTGAACATCTCAGTGTGTTTATCAATGATGGATGAATCATTGATATTTTTAATACCAGTTCCCCAAAATACTAAATCAAACGTGTTAGGCAGCGAGATCACGAACAGAGCCGCGCAGAGATCTCCTAACCAGGCCAAATGCTTCTTTCTTACCTATAAAACCCCATGTTATAAGATACATTAGCTGTAAATTCTTAACAGATGGGGCTATAACAAGCTGTTAGAGAGCATCTCCTCTGCTGTGGGGATGCGCTGCTAAAATAATGCCACGCGGCTGTCTGAGCCCTAACGAAACTGAGACGAGCTGGAGGAGGAGGCTGTCATCTGTCTAGGTGTTGATGTCCTGCTCATCACCGAGAGATCTAGTCAAGCAGTTGACCCCTTGTTAAACTCACTCAGCTCCTCTGCATATTTACGGAGGCACGAACGCCATGACGAGAGTTTCCTCTTGTTAAACATGCGCCTTTGCTGTCCCGAACATTTCACAAGCGATTTGGAGATGGTCTAGAGAGCGCAGCATGGGAGAGATTTTCGGCAGGCCACGTGCGTCTGTGGTATATTAAAGAATCTTCTCGGTGGAGGGGTTTTTCCTCTCTCCCACCTTTTCAGGTGATGGAGTCCTGTGGAGAGTGAATTGGACTTTATACGAGCCGTGACTGTGACTGAGCTATCGTACATTTTGCATGCATATAGAGACCTGTGGTGTAGTGCGTGCACAGCTATGGGAATATATATAGGCAGTAAAACGTACGCAAACATATATAGATGCCTTTGTATACATTTATAATGAGCAAGCCCATTGAACTATAGGAAGAAATGGGGAGTGGCTCATTATCCCAGAAAAGGAGGTTGATCTACAACTTTTCAATGTGATAAAATAATTAAAATAACAAACATTAGAACGTTTTTTTTATACAGAGGTGACATATTTCATTAACCTTGCGTAACCCCTTGAAACAATTCCACTACTCCCTTCGACTTAGGAATCCACTCCCACCTACATTGCATTTGAGAAGGCAATAAAAGTTTTCTCCTGTTTTTTTAAAATACTTTGGCCTTAATCTTGTGTCATCCCCCACCCTGCCCCAAACTGGAGGTCTTCTGAAGCCTTGTAAAGTACTACTCCATAATCCCATAATGAAAAGCAGGATTACTTCCAGTGTAACATGTGCAGGGACACATCTTTGCATGATGCTTATGTTGGGCCCCTTACCTGGATGGAGCTCTCAGCTGCCCGGCACAGGAGGGACACAGAGGATTTCCCAGGTCCCTGCAGCACCTTCACCCCACGTGAGCTCCCCTATCCTCTGCTGTGGCAGTCTAAAGGATTTCAGTCTACCATTTTATCAGGCAGTTTGCCCTCAAGCCGAATAAGGATCAGGAGAAAATTAAAACGCTTGCTAAAATCAATTAACAAAAAAAAAAAAAAAAGAATTTGATGGTATTTTTTTCACCAAATCCATGAGACTACCATTCACAAGTCATCCATGCATCACTCTTTAAAGGTGAGGATTTAATATTTAAAACTCAGCCCCAACTGTTGGATTTGGGCTCTGTTGTAATAGCGGATTGAACTTGCTCTTAGCTGCATTCAGCGCGCCGGTGCAGAAGCGGCAGGCCTGGGAAATGGGCCCCCTGTGCAATTTGTGAATAATTCAGGTGCCTCAAAATCACACAAGGGAATATCTTTTTCTTTTTTTTTTTTTTTTTTAAATAAGACCTAATCAGCCCTTGGCACATAATGCCACAAGAGTTTAATGAGATTCCAAAAAGAGCCATCTCTAAACAGCTGCAGATTGAGCTTGTGTGTGCAAAATACATAATTTTGTGTATGGGTGTGTTTATGTGTATATACAAACACACGAATGTAATAAAATAGTTGGGGAAAGTATTCTCTTGAACGCTTTAAGAAAAGGGGGATTCAAATGATTTCAGTACCACCTAGCTGATATGCTTTTTTTAAAGTGATCTTCTGAATCTTCAAGATGTCCTTGTTTATTTTCTTTGATTGTGCTTTGATTTAAAATTCTAGGCTCATTAAATGCCATAAAAAGAAACATTTACATAATTTACAAGCTCTTTATATGAACATTTTAATAAAAGAACACACCTTTAAATCAAATCACAAAGGCATATGACATCTTTGAAGGAGAAACTTATATTCCGAAACACAATAAACATTCTTCTATTACTATGTTAATTTGCAAAACAGGTCATGGGAAATTAAATTGCTTAAAATAGGTCACCAATTATAACTCTGCATTCTATTAAAGCAAATGCATCTCTGAAATCTTTATTAGTTTATTTTAATTAAAGGCAGAAAAATATTCAGTGTTAAATTATTGCCATTTGTATGTTTTACATTGATATGGACACACGTTTATTATGCAGTGTAAAATGCTGCACATCTTCTTCATTATGCTTGTATTGTTCTTAGTTACTTTACCCATAAAGTAACTCTATAATAATGTTGTGTTTTAAACATAAAAGGAGGGGAGCCCAAATGAGGTAACAGTGCAAATTTAATTTGATCATTTATAAAAGGAAACGCAAAAACAAGTGCTATCTGTATCTGAAAACAGTTATTGACCTCCTCAAAATTGTTACAGTGTAGGAAAGGCCTGAATTCCATTTGTGTCAGGTGATTGTGTGCAGTATTGCAGTTCATATTATACTTCTAGATTAAGTACATTGGGGTATATTCTCCATTGATGTTCTCTCATAAATTCATTAATACCACTGGTAATTATTGTACAAGCCTATGGTGAGAGCTGGAATCTACCCCGCATGCCCGTATTTACAAACCCTGTTCCCAAATTACGGTTGCAGCCTTCAACAGAGATTGAAACGAGCATGAGTTGAGTGTCTAAATCCCCCGGGCCACACTGAAAGCCCAGAGTCAGTGTACGTGCACACACGCTTGCGCCTGCACAGATCTAGCTAAGGTGTGTTAAGGCAGGCTTAGATATAATCTATTCCTTTAGGCTGAAAGAGCGTCTTAAAGTGGCTTTAGCATTGATAAATAGCAGCACTATGCGAAGGAGAATTTCACCAGCCCGCACCGCGAAGCATAAACGTCCACAGCCGTGGTGGGATATTGCCTCTGCGCCGGCGCGGGCTCTGCCCCACCTCTTGGGCTGTCAAAAATAAGGAATGTTAACTTTTTATGCATATAAGAACTGAAAATGTTGAACACGTGAAGACTAATAGGACTCCAGTAATGGTTTTTATGGAATACCAGGAGCATCTGTGCGGAGCTTTTAGGATCGTGTTAAGGAACCATTAGCGAGCGTACCGTTGCTTGAATTCACTTTGTGTTCTGTCGGACGTGGTTGCCCAGCCCGTCTGGAGAAGGTCACCACGGCTTCCCAGAGCTGCTTAGAAATGGTTTGCCCAGATACCACAGAGGAATTCTATGCTGTAATCCTTCCAAATCAGGACGGTGAGGGTCTTGGATGCTCCGAAGAATTAGCGAAAAAAATATAAATGCCCTTTTGCCTTTAAGCTGTTGGTTCAAATTCAGCTTCCTTTCATGCTCACTGGTCTCTGGACCCCAAGAGTCCTCTCCCTGCTTGCAGGGCTGTTTGTAAGCCCTTCTGCAAGCTCCCAGCTAGCTCGTGGGAGGGCAGCAGCCGGACAGGGTCCTCTTCAAGGTGAGGTCAGACCTGCACCTTCATCCTTCACTCAAATTCTTGTCTTCTGCAAGAGGAGAAGCAGACAGTTTTGTTGTGCAGTCGTCTTCTATGAAGACTTGCCAGGGCAAGGCAGAGCAGGATGGTGGGTTTGGTTTCTTGGCAATGGAGTCACCTATAGATTTCTCGTGCGCGGGGTTTTTTTCCTTCTCTTAGCTGCTCAAAGCACGTCCTTAAAAGAGGCTCAAGAGATCTTTAAGTCTAAACAATAAAAGACCTATTACTTACCTAGGAGACCAACAACAGCTCTCAAGGGTAAACCGGCATTAATTATGTATTTGAGCATTTGTATGTTATGCATTTAGACAGCATACGTATTATTTACTGAATAGCTGGTAATGGCTGTGAAGCGGTTGTGATGATCTAGGGTAAATACAAACGTCTGAGGATTTGAGGTGAAGCGGGTGGACACAGAAGCTGGTGATGGAGCACCAAGCATCTCACCTCCCTCGCCTGGCTGAATTGTGCTCGCTTTTGATATTTCATCAGCCTCAGGATGTTGTAAACATGAATGGTGGTAACAGAAAACCACGTACTTTTGCTATTAAGGTCCTCAGATTGTTTTGTAGCCAGGATCTACTCTTTCAAACCCAATAAGCTGTATTTAGTTTGGTGGTTGCAAAGGAAAGGAATGCTTGTTTCTGTGTGAGCCCCTGGAAGATGGGAGCTCTTGAAAATTCAGACTTTTTCTTCCTTGTAACCACGAATGTAAATTGCCTTTAAAAAAACCCTCAAACTTATACAGTACTCCTGTCTGAATGCAGTGCTTCCCCTCTGTAGAAACAACAAAATTTCACAAAGGATTGCTATCAAATATTGCTGTCTCCTTCAACAGAGGAAGGAAAAACAGCCGGAGTGCCACCAACCTGCATGTCAGGTTGGTGGCAGGGCCCGAAACCGAGCCCAAAACCCCTGCCCGGTGCCGGCGGCTGTGTTGCTGCTGTCACTAAATCTGGATTCAGCAGCGACTCTTACAGAGAAACCATCCGTCTGCAAATCCACCTTTTTCTCAGGGGACCAGCTGGTGGGAAGAGAGGTAGTTTGGGGCCAGTCCTTCCTCCCTTTGTTTTGCACTAAAAGGTGTTTCCAAAAGAGATACTTCCTTCCTGCATGACTCTGTTTTTCTAATATTTATTCAAATGCAGTGTTGTAAATATGAACTAGATGGTTTTATGAGGATAACTTTTATTAGTGACTATGTAGCTATTAGATCAGGTAGCAGTAAAATAGAACAAGCAAATCTAAAAAATTAAGATCCATCAAGCACTTCCGTTGATTCTCTTCTGGAATGAAATTTGCTGAAACTACATAAAAGTGCATTATTACTTCTGTGGAATAGTGTATATGTATTTTTCCCACCTTTCTTACAGCTGGAAGCAGTTCCTTGTTTGCAATAAGGCTATAACTTAACAAGTTACAGTCATTATTGATCACGTTTATCATCTCTATTTCTCCCTGTGGACCTGATATTCTGCCCATTAGAGCCTGTGAGTGTTTACACTTTTGTTTGCAGTTATGACTCTGATACCTGAGGAATTTGCACAGACATAAGGGGTCTCATATCACAGGGGTTGCTTGTATGAGTTAAGAGTAATGGGTTGCAGGATTGAGTCCAAACATGAGATGTATTCTCTAAAGTCCTGAATCAAGAAAATATTTCCTTCAGAGAGGCACTGAAACATATGTCAGCATATCACTACAATCAGTGGGATTTAAACGTGCTTAAAATTAAGGATCATCTCAAATATGGGTGGGTTTCAGTCTGTTCTTAAATGCTTTCTTGAACTGCAATTTGGATCTGCTAAGTTTTACACTGAACCCATAAAAAATTATTTTAATATATTTAGCGCAAAATACAGTCAGCCGAATGTGTTCACCAAGTCTGCAGCTTCAGTTCTATGTAACTGTAGGAAGAGTGTTTGGTTTGCTTTAAATTGCAGGGTATGGAGTTTGGTTTTGTTTTTAAATCTTAGTCTAGGTGCTTCAAAATGAAAAAGTTCAAATTATACAACTGTGCAAACAGCATTACTATAATCTGCATAAAGATGGGTGCAGAAGAGCCGTGGTATTAGCAATTCATTAATATGCAATGAAAAGCTTATTTGCACTTTGTCTAAAAGTAACAGTAACTTCAGTTTTTCTCTCATTTGCATAAATGATACAGCACAAGACTAAACCACTCCAGTAATAGTCCTTAATAGGATAATCATTTAAAGATTTTATGTATAGGCTACTGAACTGTCCATTTAGGCACATTTAAGTTAACATACAATATACAGCTAGGAGGATCATGTTAAGGAATGTGCTAATTTACTGAATCTAGTTTCCCAGGCAGCATTTACAGGGGTCATTTTTCATGAACTACCGTAGTCACTTAAATCATAATATTTCATAATAAACATCAAAGGCTACTGTACGGTGGGGATCATAAAAAGCCAACAAAGCTGCCCCGTGCTCATATTTGCCTTCAGCTTGGACCACTGCCTGGCTGGGGGAGCATCGTCCCCGATTTTCAATCACGAGAATTTTAAACATATTTACAGCTTCATACCAGCACAGCTCGACATATAATGGTGCCTGCTAAACCTGCATTAATGACCAAAATAGTCTTCCCTAGAGGTGCACTTGCCCTCTGGAAAATAAATCCTTGCCTCTAGTAGATAAACAGCCACGTCTTTGCTCACAACAATCCTGCTGCTGAGAGTTGCGGCGCGGTTCTGGGAAAAGCAGCCTCCGAAAGCTGCTCCCCCTGTGCTTCTCCAAAGAGATTTTTGGCTTTTTTAACTTGCGCTCATAATCCTTCAGTTCTTTTTGGGGTCGGACCCACCGGGCTGCCAGCGCTGCCAGGATTGATCCCCTTCACCCAAACATTTAATCATTAAACGTTTAAGCAAAACATGCTTAATTTTCATTTTAAACCTGTCCTTAAGCCCAGCTGGTTTCACTGGGGCTGGTCGTTTGCTGAAAGCGGAGCCCATCCCTGCTCCGCACTGGATGGGGAGAAGATGCTCGGGCTTGAAACGGGCTTTAGACAGGCAGCAGCCGTAGGGGGACGGATCAAGGGCCTTCCCTTTTCCTTTCTTTTTCAGCAGAAATACCATCATTTTTCAAGGCGTATGCCAACTGCTCCCCGATGGGGTTAGGCAGCTTAACCTGTGAATTGCCTGCTGGAAAGATCCTTGCCTTTTCCTCCGGTGCGGGCCCCTGCGGTGGGTGCACCCTGGGATCACAGCCCTTCTGCGCTTGCTCTGTTAGCGTGAAGACAAAGATCCTTTTAAACGAGACATCGGTAACAAAAGGAATCGCACCGGTCTTTCTCAGTGCCCTTTCCCACGTGCATTTACATGGTGAAACTTGAAGGAGCTAAGCTGAAGGTGTTGCCTGTTGCAGATGTGGAGACAGTTGTGAAAAGCCCGTTCCAAAAGCGTAGCAGCTCCATCTTCCCTCTTCTACTTCCCTTCCCTTGGTCCAGCAATATTTCAGCTTCAGAGCTTGGTCCTGAGCAGTGCTGGCCACCCATTAGTGTCAGAGGCTTCAGAGCTGCTGATGGCTACAGTTACGTCCTTTTAAGCAGGTTTTCCTGTCAGAGAGGATTTTTACTGATACAAATCCATTGATTTTTGTGCGTTTGGCTGCTGAGTTGCATGCGAGAGCCTAATCAAGCCTAAATGTCTCTAACTTTTATAATACTAGCAACCTCTCCGCAGATGAACTCTGATCTGAAATATTCATTTTGGTGGCACGTCTTAATTGCATTGCAATTATTTCTGAAGTTACTCTGAGTGCTTTTCCTTTGCTGCCTCTACATTTTCCATAGACTCTTAGAGCATTCTTTAAATCAAATGGTGCTCAGATACCATGGTGATGGTTGACCTTATTATTATGGGTGACCTCTTTCTTTTGGCCTCGGACAGCAATGGCTGACAATAGAGAAGAGCATTTGCTGTTTCCGTGTCAGGATGTGTGGGTGTTTTACAGTCCGCATGTGAGATGGTGGGTGCAGATTAAACTGTGGATTTTAAATCATAAAGCAGGAAGAATAAAAAAGTCAAATGTGCAAATGCCATTATCAGAGGCTCAGCTGATTTCTTGACACTGCCATCAGCATCCCTGACATCATGAATTCCAGTTCCAGGGAAAACAGATTACACCATTTTTGCAGGGGTGGAATATGTATCTGCTGAGAAAGCACTGTGATTTTCTGCCTTGGCTTTGTGTGTGTGCAAGCACGTACTGGGTGGGGAAGGGTTAGATATTCAAATCTTTTGCCTCTGTAGCATAAATGTCTTGATTTAGTCTTGTAGAAAAAATAGGGTAGGAAATTCAGCCTGCAAACATGATCTCATAGGGGTGCCTGTCAATTCATTTTTCAAAATAATATATGTATGTGTACGCACACACGCAAACACAGAGAGATGTTTCCCTTTGGACTCCAAGATTTTCATTACTTTATGCACAACAGCCCTGGTCAAGTTCAGGAGAACAAATTGTAAAATGGTACAGTGCGGATGGATCTATAAACCAAAAAATCCTTCTTCAATACAAAGCAAGAAAAAAAACAATAATCTGAGTCAAATTTCTGATGATTTTGTTTGACCACGGGTAGGGTTTGGAATTTGCAGCCTGAACCTTAGAGACTCTGAGCTGGAGAGCAACTGCTAAGCTGGCTACCCAGCAGCCAGTTACACTCCTGCTTTGAATGTTTAAACATCCTCAAAACAGAATGAATTTTTCATCTATCACTTCAGCAAACAATCTGGCTCCTGTGTGCTGAGGGGATGAATAGCCACGCGTGTGGGATCTTAATGGAAAAAGACAAGAAAGCATGAAGTGATGCTTTTTAAAGAGCGTGAGAGGAGCCCACCTCACTTGCGTTTCAGAAGTTAGATGTCAAGAATTGCGTTTTGCAGCAGCATGACTTAATAAATTTTCTCTTTGCCTTCTTCTGTGATGTTGCCTCCTGCGCCGACAAAGGGCTTTTCGCTTGGCGTAGTTTTAGGTTGCGGGATTTTTCTTTGGGTTTTGGAAGCTTACACCTGATTTTAAGAGGCTGTGACGCCTATCGAGCTACCGCTTCCCTGGCTCGTCTTTCATGCGATGCAGGAGGCTTTGATAGAGCACGTCAGCACGTACCTTCCTGTCTGCAAGGCTGCGATGAAGGTGTCCAAAAGATGGACCATCTCCCAAGTCCCTTCTGTTGCAGAAACACAGGCAAGAGAGAGTATTTATAGAAATGAAAGCGGCTCTTTACAGTCCCCACCCCGTTTCTCGCTTCTTTTTAATCTTTATTCTCCATATTGGTGACTAAGTATCAGCTTGGCTTACTATTTGTAGCACTCCGATTGCCTTTAAAAATAGCAGACTTCCTATTTTATTTCTTTTATTTTTCTATTTCTGTTTTATTTTTTATGCTGTCAAGATTTTAAAATTTATTTCCTCTTCCTAGCACAGTAAGTATTTAAAGAAAAATTGCTAGATCAATGTGACTCTTCAAATCTGATCCGTTTGTTGTCCTGATTCAAAAGTCCTACACACACACACTGGTCCTTATTTCAGGAGACTTGTTACGAGATCAGTTATAGAGGCTAAAAGTAATGAAGGTCCTGATCGCTGGTAACACATTTAGAGGTAGGACAAATGTGCCTTTCAAATAATAATAATAATAAGACAAAGAAGAGGAAGAAGAAGTAGTTATCCAGGGAAAAACATGTGGGCTAGAATTAACAGAAAATAAGTTATTTGTACATTAAATTTTAGGAAAAAAGCTTCAAAAATTTATGAAAAAATATTTCAGCTTTGCTTTCTCCCCCTCCTTAGCTCTTCAAGCAAAAAGGTGTTCAGAGGAAAATGAGACATCGGGGTGAAAAATTTAGCAACTGAAATATTGTGAAAAATTTTCATTCAAAACTGACTTTTGGAAAAGACTCTTGCCTTTAGAAAAGCCCGTATGGGAGACATTTTAACACCTTTAATTTACGTGCCATCTCCCACGGAAGCAGATGAGGGGCTGATTCAGCCCTGGTCAGCAGTGCCAGAGCTGACAGTATAGAAGTGCTCATTCTCCCACTGATGCGGTCCAGGACAACAGCAGTTTTCAGGGGGTTGTTCTGTAAAACAGTTCAAAATATAACTTCTTAATATTTCTTACTGAGTACAAGGAGGAGGAAGCAGAGACAGCCTCCTGTGAGCCTTATGGGTATTTTACATGGAGCTCTATCTATCTCATGGACGTCAGCGCAGGAAGACTCAGTCCCACCACCACACCATGCCCAGCCATTTTTGCCCCGTACAGCACATAGTTTGGGGCAAAGAGAGAAAAACTGATATAAGGCACAGGGGGTGATGGTTATTTTGGTTGATTATATAGCGTTGGTCTAACCCCAGCAGTGCCTACAATCTCATGATCTTGGCTGCCCTTGTGCACTCGCAGTGTACATAAGGTGTCCACAGCCTTGGCCAGCCCATGCTTCTGGGGAGCTGTGGCTCTGCCTTCCTCAGGGAGATGCTTTTGCAGGCAGGAGACAAGAGCCTGCCTGCAGAGCCCGCGTTCCCAGAGGTTTGCACTTGGAACTTACAATGGCAGCGTTGCCTACAACCCTGTATTCAAAATCTTGAGTGAAGCTGCAACTCATGCCACTGGCTCCAAAAAATGGCCTTAGACTCCAACACGAAAAATTCCAGATGTTTTGAGTGTCTTTTTTGCTTTGAGCCATAGGGGTAGTTTCTGGAATTGTTTGTAAGGTCTAGGGAGCAACTTACCCTTTTTTAATAAAGCTGAAAAGCTGAGATTCTCCCATAGCACCTTTCCAGGAGCTTGAAGTCTAAAGAGTATTGCGTGATGACATTTTGCAAGAAAATCTTGATCATCTTCAGTAATGAATTGGCCCTAACTGTACTTCTGGAGTCACGTATACACCTGTGCAGGAGGATGGTGGCTCTATCGTATTATAGTTGATTGCAAACTTGACCACGGAGAGAGCAAATAAAAGTGTTTTCAGGTGGAGTTAATGTTGGCTCTGTTCTTCTTGTACGTAGCGTAGGACCGCTCAGTGGAGACACCTTGTGCTAAAGTCTCCACCGTGGATGAAGTTATCGAGGGACAGGTTTTCCCCACCAGCAAGATCGGACTTTCTGGGAGACGAGGGTAAGAGAGGAAATAGCGAGCCTTCAGCTCGCTCTCTCTCCCCAAAGACTGCCAAGTATTTAACAATATCTCAGTACCTGGGACAACCTTAAACAACCGTGAAGCTTCCAAAGGTGAAAAGACAAGGACAGCTCAGAAACAACTTCTGTCTGTGCTGCTATTTCCCTGAGAGTTTTGCTTTGGCAAGGAAGGCATGACAAGCTCAGGTATTTTGAAGATGATGGAGACGTAGTCTCTGGCTTGCCTGGGCTGGAGAATGTGCCTGGATGCAGTGCATGGGGGTTAAACCCCAAACTGACCCCAAACCTGTAGGAAAGGGTTTGGTCCAGTGAGGCCCCGGGGCTGACAAAGCCCCATGAAGAATTTACCCATTACAGAAATACTGTAGGACCGTGGTTTCGTGCCAATCTCCAGAGTAAAAACAAGTGAGAGAGAGATGGGGCTGGAAGAAATGCGTTGGTAAAGAGGGGAGGTAAGCCCCAGAGCATGCTGTGACTGGCGTGTTATTGGGTACCAGAGCAGCGATAGTGATTTGTTTAATTAACAGCAGCCTCTCTGGCTGCTCTGGCTTATGCCAGTGGTTGCAAAGAGCTACTTGGGGCAGTAAAAGTTAATGGTACACGTGGCTGTGCAGGATAGGGCTTTTGGAGCGGCTTTTCTTGGGAAAGCTCACTTTTATGCCTGTGTTTCTACCCTCATCATTTTAGTCTCAATGTTTGGGAAACAATTTGTATGTTAAAAGCGCACGCTGTGAAAATACACCCCAAAAAACAAGTGTGAGGTATTAGCATCCCCTTGTAATTTCATTTTTATGGTTTCATAACTACATGCTGCCAGTCTTTAACTGCAGACAACGCACTGCAAAGCAAGGAGGGATATCCTCGGTATGTAATAGCTGGCCAGAATTAGGCAATAGCTTTGCCCCACCCGCAGCACCCTTGGTGATTTCCTACAGTACTCAGTATAGTCGTCGGTATGTGTGGTGCATTAGTTAAGTTAATTACAACAGCACAGAGATTCATTGCAAATTGTTCCTAGTTAAAACTGAAAATTCACTGGAACAAGGAGTGCTAATTATATTCCACTTGTTACTGCTGTGTCTAGTTAATATTCCAACAGCTGCTTTGGCAAGATAATGATGGCTCCAGCAGAAATTACTGAACAAATAGATTTTTAAATCAGTAACAACATATTTACCAGGATTTTTTTTTCCCTCTTCATACACAAAGTTAAGCCCTGCCAGAGTTGAGCATTCATATTCACTGAAAAGTAGAGATAAAAAAAATCAACATTGCCATTATTGTGTTAATTTGGCACAATTCAAAAAAATAAAAAAAGCTAAGCAAGAAAATATTATTGATAAATAAATGTTTCTATCCTCTTATAGGGGATAGTGGTCTTCTCAGGTTCACAAAACCCAGTGTAGCTTTTTGGTTGACCATACTCAGCTAATCGCCCAGCATTGCAAAAGACAACATCGAGAACGGCGCGAGTGCTGGAACCACGCGCTGGACCGTTGCGGTGCGACATGGTGGGGATTTGGCTGCCGCTCGCCCCGGGCTGCTTCCCAGTTTGTCACTGCAGAAATGTGCAAATGGATTTTTAAATTGCAATAGTGGCAGCGTGGCTCTCTCTTACTGCCCTTATTAATGGAGTTTAGGCATTCAACGGGGACTCGGGAGAGACGGTTTCCAACGCCTGCTTCTAGCGCTAGGTTTCTTGAGTAACCTAGAGCAAAATCTTTCTTTTCCCGTGGTCCTTTACAAAACATGCAGGCTCACTGCACAAACCATCGTGCAGATCTTGCTCTTCCTCCACAATCTGAGTAATGAAGTGAAATACTTGTGAGACCTCGAGAGGCAGAGAAATCCTTCCATTAAAGCTGCAGAGCCATGACACGGTAGGGGCAGGAGCTTCCCTCTCTGCTGGGGAGGAGCAGCGGAGGTTGCTTGGGCTGTGCTCTGCGCACAGCCACCTTAACCCACAGCACGCGTGGCACGGGGAAACTCTTTTAGGCAAAAGTTCCAGCTTGCATCTAACGCGCCAGCGCTTGTGACCCGAAACGAATTTCTATGTCTGAGACAGCAGACAGAGTTTCAGGACTTTTGAGTGTCGACGTCTCTGCCTGTACAGGAGCTCAGAGCCTCCTGCAACCGGACTCAGAGCCTGTCCGTGTGCTGCAGCCCCGACCGGCGCCGCATCTGAGTAGTGACGCGCAGCTGTGTTTCAGCAGGACACGTGCACACGATCAGCCAGCTTCTGTGCCTGGTTATGCCCAAGACAACTCATCTCTAAAGTTTCCAGATTTTTATCAGGACAAAAGCATCTGCCTTACGGAGGCGTGCAAGGCACCGCCACCTCCCTCCTGCCCTCTGAGCCGCCGAGGCTCTGCAAGGTGGAGAGAACCACCTAAGCTTACGCTAAGGCAGTCACCTAACCGAGGGGAGAGCTTGGGTTTTGTCACTCCTCCCATTTCGTGCACTTATCTCTGGGTACACACAGTAGCCTGTGTGTATGAAAAGATGCAGAACATTTTTAATGAGTCGTGAACAAGAAGTTCAGCTGGTGCTGAATGTTTAAAATCAGAGGCAAAACAAACGTGCTAGAGTGTCTGGGGTTCTTTTTAATGGATAGCACAGCTTCTGGTTTATTATTACTGCTATTACAGTTTGCAGCTGCAAAATGATCTGAAATTTCAATAGCAGCATGCCTCTTCATGCTGCTACAGGAACGTATATGCTCAGTTGTATAAATCGACATGCACCTCTCATCCAACCAGGCTGGAGCTCTGGATCACACCATTTTATAATTCATCTCCCGAAAAGGGGAAGAGATACGCTTTAACACCTCAGCTAACAGGGGGGAATGTTTAGCAGTGCTACCACTGAGCAAGCCTCTACTTTTCGAGGGAGAGCATGCAGCAGGGCCGTCTTGCTGGAATTACTTACATTTTCAATTAGTTTTCTTCGGAGAGCGGATTTTCTTCCCACTTAGTCATAACACCAGGATGTGTTAAATAAATTCGCTCTGGGTTGTTCCCTGTCTGGCAAAATTATTTGTGAATCAAGGTGGGGGGAAAAAAATCTAGTTAGCAGCAATTGAACATACAAAGTGGGGTGACCAGTAACTCTCTGCTGCTGAGCCAACACTGATATATGTCCTATGGTGTCTTATGGGAGATTTCTAATTGCAATATGAGTTCTGTGTAGTAACCTACTGGGAGAAGGGGAGAACGCAATTGCTTATCAGTTTATCATTACAACCTTTTATTAAGGTTTTTTTTAATTAAAATGGAGCGACAAATGTACACTCTTATCCCTATAAGCAATCTTATCTAGTGTGACTGCTGCTATATTAGTGAACTAAATCCTCTTGATTACATTGGATGTGATCTTATGAAGTATGACAGCTTTACATATTAATAATAGGAACTGTCTGAATAGGCTGTCGCATGACCCTCTTCTCTGTGGCTCTCTACCAGCACAGTTTTAATCTATTTATCTCAGTCGTTTTCCAAGATAAGCTGTCGTACTCTCAGGAAAGTGCAGTTGTCCCCATTTCACAGATGCGGAGTGGAAGCACAGAGTCCAGGAAAGACCTAGGACCAAATCCCCACCTCCAGCGCTTTAACCACAGCCCCTTTGTCCCAGGAGCTCCAGCTTGATCCCTCCCTTCTTTAGAAGTGCAGAGCAGGAGGGACCTATTTTATTCTCCTGATCTCAAACCGAATCTCCTGCTGTTCCCAGCATCAAATTTCTATTTGCATGAGATGAGCAACCGCTTTTGTTCAGTTGCTTCTGCAGCACTAGGAACGAGGGGGCTAGTTTTCTGGGTGCCTTGCCTGTGCAAAGGTGCACCTAAAATGGGTGTGCAAGTGACTTTGTGGGTCCAGGTAGCTACATGCATACAACTGAGATGACAAAATGAGAAAGGGGCCCTAAATAATAGGACTGAATGGGTACACTACATATCCAAATTTACCATCACTAACACGGGTTTTGTAATGTGTAGCTATGGGCTCCTTATTGAACTATTTTTGACTAGCATTGCTCTGACAGAGAAGAAAATGAAGTTCTGTGGCATGATGAGAGTCATGAAGGATGGAGAGGGCTCTTGTTTGCTAGCTTGTTTGCTTGCCTGCTTTCCCTAACTCTGAATTAGGATCCCTTTTAGGCCAAGGGAAACCAGAGCTGCTCCGCAGCCACTCAGCTGCTATAAATCTGTGCAACTCCACGGAGGTACGGAGGTGTAAAAGCCATTCACTTCCAGCTTAGCTTTACAGCAAAAAACCACATGCTATCCTACTGTTTCCAGTCAGTGGCCCAAATTCTGCTCCCTGCAGCATCGGTGTGGTGTTCTGAAGTTCGCGGAGTTGTTCCAGATTTGCAGCGGCATGGGATGGAGCTGCGTGCTCCCGTGGAGCTGGCTCTGCCACTCACTGGAAGCTCTTAACATCTGTGCCTTTTATGACAAGCCAGCAGAATCCCTCCAGAGCCGGTGGGTTTTTATGGCAGACAAAAAATCAAAGCGCTCTCTGTGGGTTAAAATTTAGAAAATCCAGAGGTACAAATGAATGAAAAGGAGGCATGGGATGTGCGATGCAGTTTAACTGTCGTAGTGCCCTCAAATCATAAATGTGGCTAGAAGCGATCTCTGAAATCCTGGAGCCCAACATCAAGCCAAAGAGCGTCCCAGGCACTTACGGCTTCTGTGATTGTGTCTAAATTGGAGTCTGAATGTCTCCTCCCATTCACAACTCCACATCGCAGTGTTGTTCCATTAATGTTCTATTTCCATTTCATAGAAAGTTTGGTGGAGGTTGTGTTCTGTTTTACCCTTAGAGGTAGTGGTACCTTGCTTTATAACGTCCATTCCCTTTCCCTTCATTGCATTTTGGAAGGGCAGTTCATTACTATATCTACATTAATTCCATTTTGTTATTTCAAACTTCACCTCCTTAACAGGAGGGACCTGCTTTAATAATGATATTTCATTAACTACTAGCAACTAAAAGAAATAGCCTTATTTCCCTAGAAATTCCCTAGCCATTACAATGGTACTCCACACATGTTTATACGACTTTTATGATTCCTTTCAACTGGGCTAGTTCAGAGGACCTGTGCAGTACCTGGAGGATCAGCGCTGGTCTTTGTAGGCTAAAATAGATGAGCAGTGAGGTTTGCTTTCTGTGCGAGGAAAAAGATGCATGAGGAAATGTGCCAGACAGTCCAGAGGAGAAAAAAATAAATCCCTTCCCCAGGGAAACTGGAAACACTGATGCCCAATGGCTCATCCAGGTCTTGGTGGGGGGTTCGGACGGTGCAGCTTGACCGGTATTCGTAACCTACTTGCACCAATGATACATCTTGCAAGTTGCTGAACGTTTGGACACCTGTGAAGTGTAGCTGCTTAGATAGTGGTCTAATAAATGGGTTTAGAAAGAATCCAGTTGTGGAAAAGTGGGTGTTAAATAAATCTAAGAATAAATCTTCTGTACTCAGATTTGAAAATATATCTCTACCTGTGATAAAAAGCATCACAATATAAAGGTCATTATAAATAATCAAGTTCAAATAAATGTTTTTAATACTTGGCATAAAGTTGATTCAGAACTGAGGCTGTTTCCTTCCATGATACCTCTTCCACTTTAACAAATAACTGCCAAACGATTAATCTAAAGGGCCTCAGATGCCCCAGCCAAACAGTTGACGTGAATAATGGTTATGGCCCCACGTAATACACAAGGATCATAAACAGTTAATCTTCACCAAAAGGGAGAGTGAAATATTGTTTGATATCATTTTTAATAAAGAGAATAAATTAGGCTTTAAATATCATAGCACATCTTTAAACGCTGGTTACAGCTCCTGCACGCAGAGCGAATTAGCAACTGAATAAGTGTGTCAGGGGTTATCGGCTGAATTATTACCTCCCGGTCCACTTTGCATTATACTGGCCGTTGTGTCCATGGTAGCTAGCAAGCTGGCCACCTGCTTACGATGGCTGTACAGATAACCAGCTTTGTCTGATGAATTAAAATGGTGGCTTTAATCTTGTAGTTAATTCCTAATTCCACTAGTAACATCAGTCACGTGAGGGAGGAGCGCATTGTTCTCCTCTGTTTACTTATTGATATTTTAGGTTTTGATGATGTCCAACCTCCCTGCAATGGCAAATTTAACTCTTCAGGTCTGGCCTGGAAATGCAATAGCCGCGGTGGTTTGTTATTCACCGTAAATCCGATGTTGGCAAACAAAAAAGGAAGGGGTTAAAATAAATTCAGTGCACACGTCCCTTCCCTCTGGCTGTGCATCAGATTGAATTCTAAGAAAGATTGATGGTGGGCTTTAAAATTAATTGCAAGTACAATTGTTATTATTAATACACATGCATATAGATCTAATAACACTATGCAAGTCTTAGGAATAACCGTGCTATGAGAAGGTAAATCAGATGTAAATGCATAGTTTGGTTCTATTTATCAAATAATGCCCACCTTTTTTATAATGCTGCCTTTAAGAGCAAGAAATAGTCATTAGAGCAGTTGATGCAATGAGGCTGCTTATGTTGGGGTTTTAGGCAATCCGCGAGAAACAACTATTAGCAGTCCCCGCAACAGCAGTTTTGGGAAGCGATGTTGCTCCTTGCATGGGATTGTGATTTGTCGTACTCTGATCTATCCTACTGCTTTAACATCTCCACACACCCGAGGAGCAAACTCTGTCAGCACCGCTAGAGACTTGCAGTGCTTTGGTTTCCCTCTTTATACAACAGAGAGCACTTCATGATCTCAGCTTGCAGATCAGTGGCCAACAAGCCATATGCTAACTAATGTAGAACTCAAACTAATGTTGAAAGTATCAGGATATTTTCCCCCTTCTTTTCTAAACAGAGGGACAAACACTGCTCACAGATATACTGGTATAAATCCAGAGTGTCCCTGTGGAAGCCATTGGTAGTGTGATTCATTGCTATGACCAAGTATAAAGCACAACGTGGTGCAGAGCCCCTGGTGTGGCTGCGTCAGAGCCACCTCTGGATTCGGGAGCATCGCCGTCGCGCCCAAGCAGCATCGTAGCTCGAGCATCTCGAGGTGTGAACACAACCGTGCTGCTGCTGGGACTCAGGCTCGCACCTCTGCACGGCATTTCTCTGCTGTTCAAATGCAGCCACTTGGCACTAGGACCGGGATCCCTGCGCCGTGCCCATGACTTGCTCCAAACCCAGCATCCTCCCTGCCCTGTCCTCTGGGAAAAAGCCCTTGAGTGAGGAAAGACTCCCCCACCATCCAAGTTGTATCCACACTGAAGACAAATCGCTTCCTATATTTCTAATTCCTGCTGTTCATATGCCTTATTAATTATACTACCTAAAGCATATTTCCAGAAATACATGCATTTCTTTTTTGAAAAGAATCCTACATTTTGCTCTGCACAGTTAAAAAAGGGGCAGAACTTGAGGAGATCAGGAAAAAATAGAACCGGAACGGTTTCCTTTGTCAAGAATTATTTGATCTTTTTATTTTTGAGGGGGAGGGGGGAAATCCTAAACTTTGCATTTCAATGGATTTTTTTATTATTATAAATCCATCTGTGCACACACACACACACACACACACAAAAGTCTTTTCTGCTCTGTACAAGGCACAATTTAAGGCAGCTTTCAGAAATAAAAGGCAGAAAAAATGTTATTGTTATTCCCAATATACAGATGTTTATTCTTATCTCCCCCCCCCTCCTTTCTTTATTTCTACTACTGTCTTTTCAGTGACATCATAAGTAGGACTTGTCTCTTTATCGTCTCGCAAAGACTTTTGTTTTCTGGGACAGGAGCCTATTATGTCGTCACACGCTGGAACAGTAATAATCTCCCCCCTCGCTTGGAAGTCTTAATAGAAGACAATGAAAGAAACCATATTGTTTTCTGCTGGCACTAAATAAAGGAAGCAAGGGAATCTGAAGGGGGGAAAAATTACACAAGAGAGGCAGTCACTCTGGCATTTTGCTTTCTAAATTAATGTTTGGGGTAAAGAGGGAGAGGGTTTCCACACTTAATAGACAAGGAAGGACATCTTAATTACTAGGTCAGGCACCAGGCTGAATGGCACATCAGGTGAGAGGGCCTGATCCTGGAAGGAGCTGGGCACGTTTGGGGAAATGATCTCTGCTCCTTACCTTGCGGTATCCAGCCGCTACGGTTTGCCTTCGGCACAAGGTGACATTTTGTAGACGGAGTTCATGCTGCCCCAGCTATCCAGATGCTGAAGCACTTGAACTGCTCCAGTGCTGGCCCATCCTCTCCAGCTGTGCTGTACCTCCCTGCAGCTGGGTGACTGGGCTTTCAGAAATGTGGCAGCTCTTCTTGTTACTTTGCAAGTCCTTTCCTGAAGAAAGAGGGCTGGTGGCAACCTTGCCCTTTGCTTTTCTCTTAATAGCCGGTGTCCAAGAGAACCTCTGAAAAACTCAGAAATAGTTTGCCTATACCTTTCTCCTGGTCACAGGCACATACCTTCATCACAGTCTAACTTTATTCCTACTACAGGACCTAAACCCTCTCTCTGATTTCTGGGATGCTCTCCTCTTTGATTTTCCTTGGAGCAATAAGGGAAGGCTCAAACCCCCAGGGTAGGAACAAGCCCTGGAAGACGTACCTGCTCCAAAGGGGAATGTCCATGTAAAGGCTTATCACCCTACAAAGGAGATGCATGTGTAAGTTATGATGATGAGCATCTGGGTCAGCTTCTAGCTTGCTCTACCTTCTCCTTTCTCCCTCTGATTAGACAGAGATGATTTCTTGAGAAAAGAGGGTGATGCTGCCAGAGGAGAGTATTTTGAATAGGCAGGATTTTGTCTTCCTGTGGGCAAATAGACTAGAACTACTGAAACAAAAGCAATTTTTTAATTCTTTTTTTCTTTTTTCTTTTTTTTTTTTTGTTCCTCATCTGTATATTGGGAGACAAGCAGATAATCCCCTTACTTACTGTAACATTGTGCAGCAAAGAAGGCAATATAATAATATCATATGGGAATTCAACGTTCTTCACACCGTGGCTGCCTCTCTGGGAGTTACTGTCTAATGTATTATCCTTTTTAATCTCTGATTTTCAGACATATTGAAGTGCTTGAAAGGAAAGATAATGTATACAAAATAAATGTACATTACACTAATACTGTGGCACAAGAGTGAGCCTTGAATCCCATTTATTAAATAAAAGCCATAGGAAGAAAGGTTGCATGTATGGGGCCAAATTTTGTAGGATAGGCTTTGCTCCAGCTGGAGAGACCTTGTTGTGAGTAGGGCACCAGCTGGGAAGGAGAGAGATCTGTTCTCTATTTCTGTTCCTGCTATTGACCTGCTCTATGACCTTACCTCGCTTCTTTGTTTTCTCTCTCTAGCTAAAAATATCAGCTCACCTAAGCAGCAGCTTTTGCTTCTTGTTCTTTTGGAGCATGGCTGGGCCATTGGCCCTCAGAGCTCTCCGCTCCCATATAAACCCCTGAGCAATAATGAAATTCCCTGGTTTCACCAAGTCTGGGACTTTTGCATGGGACAAACTAGACAGTGCTTGTGTTCTCCTCAGTCGTAGACTGCAAGGGTTGGAAAACAGCAGCACAGAGCGGTGTCAACCCCCTCACTGGCAACCCTGGTTCAAAAGGGAAACCTGTCCATGACCTGCAACTCCCAAAGCATTATTTTTGTTTTTTTTAAATCCAGTGAATCACTCATGTCCATAGATTGCATTGAAAATATCCTCCTAGACAGCCCCATCAACACTGAAACTCATGCCTTTCAGAAAAGGGATCCCAGAGGGATTTTTAAGGTGCTATCTAAAGTAACGTAGCACTCTGATACATGAGCAGAGTAACATTTTCCATTGAGGTAAATATTTTCCAGTAAGTTTGCCGTGTACATTCCTATATCAAATAATGTTTTCATGCATAGCTCTTAGAGAAAGCAAGGTCTTTCACCTTAGAAAGGTAATCTCTTCTAAATTGGCCTTAGCTCTGCTAAGACCGTGAACGATAACAGATGCAACCTTATGACTCGGAGCATGTTGTGTGGGTTGGATAGAGTCACAGTGCACATTTCTGGCTGGGAGAAGATGGTCACAGATGCTTTTCCAGAGGCAAAGCTACATAGAATGAGGCCTCTCTCTTTATTCACAAATTGCATTCCTCCTCTGTCTCCCCTCCTCCCCGACAGGCAACATTTTTCATCCTCTTCGTGCCTCCAGCCTGAATTCTGAACACTTTTCTCAAGGGATTGGCTTCCACTTGCAGCACTGGGCAGCCTTCTTGCTCCTGTGATGCCATTGCTTCAGCCTGGTTCCTACCCCAGTGCTCAGAATTTCTGCTTCTCCTGGTAATGATATGGGAAAGGCACTATTCCTTTGAATCCAGAAAAGGCAGAAATCCTTGTGACTTTTCAGTAAAGCTCTCCCTGAGAAGGCATGCTAAAGCAAGACTGTCCAGCTCTGCTGTCTCAGAAGCTGGAAAGTTGTCAAATAAGTGGTAAATCCCACACAGGGAGAAAAAGACGTTCTGAGATAGGAGAATTTGGTCACAAAGTCCAGTGATATAAAAGCATGCACGCGTTTAGTAAGCTGTGTGCGGTGTGTTCATCAGACATCTCCAGCAGCGCACGTCACAGGCTTGTCTCTTTAGCAGGTAAAGCCCACTCATTACTTTGTACGTGCGCACACATCGCAAGTAGTAACAGCAGAAGTGACCCGAATCGCTCTTAAAACAAGTCCTTTGTAGCTGGCGGCACAAATACAAAAGTCATTCATTGACTTTTGGACATGTTTTCTCATCAAAGAAGTCTGCATACCCTGTCTGAGCACTGCCTTGTCTTATTAACTCTCTGCACTATCCGTACAGGTTTGCAGTTTCAAGCACTTGTGATCTAGGTCAGACCTGCGGAAAAGTCCAGCTCCAGATCCGATGCATTCTTAATAATACGATTTTTTCCTGGCATCTAACGCAATCCTAGTGAAGTGCCCACTGTGTAACCAGCACCCAGCCTGCTGAGTGCTGCTGAAAAGCTGGATCTGCTGATACACACCACATTTATTTGAACACCTGGCTGCCTGTGACTCTTAATTTTTATAAAGGCTCTCTGGCTCTCCATCAGTGTCCTCATCCGTTTTGTCTTTTCAGTTTACTAACCATGCACCTGTGTCTCCATCCTCTTTCCATCTGTAAAACCTGCCCCTCAGAGAGGGGTTCTTATAGACAAGAAGGTCCTGGGTCAAAACACCCTCAAATGATATGCGTTGGCCAGACAGAAAGTTAAAAGGCATTTGGGATTCAGAATAGATAGAAGGTGTTTTACTGGACCTTTGCAGAAAGTGTCGTATTTAGCCTGACTGAGGTTTGAGATATATTTGCCTTTTTTGAAGTGGTTCGGTCACTCATTTCTGTCAACTACCAACTGTGTCCTTAATTCCACTGAAGTAGAAAAGATGTTGCTAAGATCAGCTTTTGGTCTGTATCATTAAAGCTTTTTTAAAAGCAATTAAATTGCATACTATTGTGAGAAAAGGTGTAGAGCAGAAATCACCCTGTAGTGTTGTCGTGGCAGAATGATTAATGAGTACCGTTTTCTTCTCTCTGCCTCTTTAAAGTGGTGCTGACTTTTGAAAGGGTGGGTTTTAGGCTGAGAAAAAATATTGTTGAAGGTCTCAGTGCTGGCAGTGGCGTTAGCATCTTGTTAAATTGCCAATAATGTTTCAAGCAGGCTCTTCTTTTGATTCGCTTCTGGTCAGCAGATAAATGAGCGTGAGGTGCAAGGTTTAGGCGATGCTGCCTGTTGGGTGGTGGAGGCGTGGGGAGATGTGGGTCGGTGTACCTGCAAATCCCACCTCGGTGTGTCCGAGTGCTGGCTGTCACCTCACAGCCCTGTAATCAGATATTACCCAGGTCACACTGATGCCACCAGCAAGTTGAAATGAGAGTGAGACCAGAATTGCTGCTTCATAGATCTTGTGTCTCTTTTCTCCTCAGATATACAGTTTCTCAGTTAAATTTAGTTAATATGAGCAAGCTACACGTGTTAAAACATCGGTGAAGACAATTGAAATCATCGATCAGGGAGACCATGATCTCCCAACCTCGTTTAAAACTTGCTGCCTTGACTTGTCTAGTTTTACCTTAGAAACTGCAAACTCGCTTTTCTTGCGCGCTCCATATTCCAGCCTCACGTTCAGATCAGTGGCTAAACCCAGATCTGTGCTCAAACAAATCATCTCTGTTCTTGTAGATTTGATCCAGTGGAGACTGTGACATTTAACTTTTCCTTACGGTAACTAAGGAAACTCCCACAAGCTGATGTCCTACCAACTGCCTTTTGTGCTCGCGCAGCAACAGCCTTGGCTCTGGGATAAGAACATTCCACCCTCGTCTTCAACTTCAGAGCCAGCTTGGGTGGCTTTCAGGGCAACGCGTGGTTTCCAGATGCGTCTGTTCTAATCCAAACAGCTAGTAGGGACTGACATTTGATTTTAAATTGGGTGTTTGTGGAAAGGAAAAGCAGAAAGCTCTGTCCAGATCTAGCTCCGGAGTAGAGTTGCAACCTTCTAATATCTCAGCTCAATCTGCCTGGAAACAGTGGTGGTTTTGTACTCCTGCCTCTTTCCAGAAAGCCAGTTTGTGGATAAATTATGCACCGGGATCAGGACATAACCCTTGGCTACTGTTTCAGACATTTATCCTCTCCCAGATCAAGTGATGCTACTTGAAGACATTAACTTTCCCCAGCTGTCTATTGCCAGCCCTGCAGGTAGGAGTGATGGTATGTGCACTCCCTAATCCACTTCGGGCAAAATCAGCCAGGTTAGTTTAAAGTGCCAGTGACTGCAGATAGGAGATGGATGACCGCGTGGAACTGATTAGGGAGCGCTCACACGCTGCCGGCTGTTGGCAGTAAGGAAAGAAAAGCTGGAGGCTGGTAAAAGCGTCAATCAGTTCTGTGGTTTGCAAAGAAATATCTTTTTTATGCTCTTAACTTGTGCTCTCAGCTACTTTGGAAACCTTCTTCTGTGAGGACGAGGTGGTGCGTGGAGCCCGATGCTAACTGCACAAACACAGTTTGTGATAACCAACATCCGTAAATAGGTGAATAGGGCTTTCCAGGAAAACTCCCTGCTGTGAGCGCTTCTCAGAATCGTTTTACCTTCTCTCTCTTTTGATTTTGTTCTCAAAATTAGAGAGGATATCTCAAGGATGGTCTCTGAAATGAGAATGGGGAGGAAATTTTTGTACGGGGAGTATGGAAGGAACTATCAGGAGAATGATATCGGGGTTTAAAGTGGGGTTAATGACAGGTATTTTGCTGTGGATGGTGGCGGCCATGAAAAGCTATTCATGGGAGAGCAAGGACATACAAAATATCTAACTATTAGTGAAAGATCAAAGGAAAACAAAAAGCTTAGAGAGGAAAATCTTTGTCTGGAAACGATAGATGGGCCTGTGGATGAAGGCTGGCCTCCAGAGGTAAATGGGCAGGGGGCTGATGGGGATTATCAAAACCTGGGGAAAGATATCAAAAAGGAAGGAGAAAAGCATTGCCAGTTAATGGTAGAGATTTATGGATGTGTTATGAATCACATTGACCTTATGAACCACCTTTCTCTCTCCCCAGCACCTCCTTTGCCCTTCCCCTCAATGTCCTTTCATTATTAAAAATGCATGTTTCTGTCCTCAATTTCATACATGGCAACACAGTGACAATCAGTCCCATTAGTCTTTGGAGCACCAAAGACATCGGCTGAAGGTTTGAACAATGAGCAGAGGATGCCCGAGTCCTCCCTTTGTCCAAATTACAGCCGTCACTGCAATCCTAGAAACGTGGTCCTTGAGCAGCAGCTCTCCCCTGGATTTCCTCAGGCTCTTCCTTAGTTCCTGGCCTTAAGGAAGGTAAAAACCCAGCCTGAAATACAGCCCAGTGTGGGAGAGCAGGCATTTATGTGACTGGGGGGGGATGCCGGCCCGGGAGCTGTTATCTCCTGCCCATCCTTCCATTTGCGGACGCCTTTCCCAAATGTCAGGGTGGTTGACAGTCGTGAAGAACAAGAGGCAGAGGAGGTGTTTCCTGTCAGAAAAAGGGCGAACAGAAAATATGAGAACAAGTTCATCACGGTAAGAAGTAGGAGGAAGGCAGGAATCAGGAAATGTCTAGGATCTCCCAGAGACGTAGGGAAGTACAGCAGAAAACTCTCCTCCAGCTGCTTTCCTTCAGGCAGGTAAAATATGGGGAATCTCCTGTTACAACACAGGTTTTTGAATTGCCTGTTGAGTAAATTGTGGTTTTCCATCCCCATTACTCTACTGGTAGCTATCACTCATAACACAAATATACAAAATAAATTAATTAAAAAAAAACTTGTAATGATTTTTCCCTGCTTAAGTTTTCAATTACATCAGCTATCTCATACTCATTAGAAAGACATGAGCCCATATTCATTAAATGCAAAACTAACTTTCCAACAGCAAAAAGGCTTGGGTGAAGAGGGTAATGATTTAATTTTCTTCATTTCAGAGAATTACATCTCTTATCCTGGGGCAATACGTCTGTAAATGCAGACAAAATGCTGTTTCAGACTTGGTTTAAATTCCTAATTTGGTGGAGCTACTTGGTAGGAAAGCCTGAGTAAGGTCCAGGTCCCCATTTTGTCTTTTACACTCGACCAAAGCAAACAAAATGTTAAAATTATTGAGGAGTCCAGATAATATTTTCAAAAGCGACCATCTTCAGAAGAGTATTTGTCTACATTCTTCTATATTCATCCCTACAAATATTAGCCCATGTTTGTAAAAACTCTTCTCCGCCTGAAAATTCATATAGACGTCTAGTGCAACGTTCAAAACTCGTGGCATTTAGCTACTGTTAGAAAACATTCAAGAGCTTTCAAAAATCACAGTACGCCCATATGCAACTTCAGGTGCCCAGATATTTTTTAAATTGCAGTAAAAATCCGTCTCTGAATGTGTAGATGTAGTTAGTCCCTGTCTGTTGAAGAAGAAAGGACTTCAGCTGCAAGTAAAACTTTTAAAATTGTAATAAGGATTTCTTGAACTTACCTAAGTACATCAGGTAGTTAATTCGCTTTGGTTTTTAGTGTAAACTACATCTAGATCTGAGGGACTTAAAAAAAAAAATCTCAGTATTAGGGAACAAGACAAAACAGCTATTTTTTCTTCTAAAGATCTGCAAAATCATATATTAGCTTCTGCGTGTAAGTAACTGAAATGGAAAGTTTGCAACTGGCGGAATTTTGCCCATGAGAATAAAAAAAAGCACCAGTCAGCCCATGTGGTTGTGCATCCCCTGAAGGCTCCCGGTCCTGGCCATTTCATGAGCACAGACTGCGTGGTAAGACACGCTTGCATTTTGCATGCAAAGTTACCTGTGAAAATAAGTTTCATTAAAACAGAAATATCAAAATAAACCAACAAATTTCAGATATGTATCTACCTTTATGGAAAGTTACTAATTTAAAACAAAAAATCATTAGCTGTGTACTTGGTCTTTTACCTAGTATATGTAAGCAAATGTGTGCTTCTTCATTGCCTCTCATTGTGAACCATCTTAACTGGAGCAATCGGGGAAGGTGTTTTTCAGTTCTAGTGCAATCGCTTTGCAGCAACCATTAGTATTGCTCATTAAGAGGTGAAAGTCGTCACACAGTGCACCAAGGAGAAATGTCAAAAGAGTCTACTCATTTTGCCTTTGATAAATCTTGCCCCAAGTCTTGAGCATGAATCTCTGTTTTCTGGATGTCAGCAGAGCCAAGTCCCTTAGACTTGACGAGGGAAATAATTTAAAAAAAAAAAAAAAAAAATCCCAGAAATACATATCTCCAATACCTCTAATGTGTTAGAACATTAACTTGTTGTTTGATTAAAAAAGAAAAAAAGTTAATTGCTAACAAGTGCATTTAATTGTGTACATCACTTTTTATCATCATGGATATTCAAGGTATAGAAAAATACTTCTGGGACCATTGCCCTTGCCTGCTCACCTCATACATTATGGGCTGAACAATTGCATTCCTAGAAAATATGTTTTTATCAGTAACCACTGATAAAACAGATGCAGGAAACACTGATTAAGTGTCAGCCATGCCCCAGAGTCCCAAAGCTTATAACCTACACAAAGTATTTGCCTCTTCTGCATTTAGTCATGAGATGTCTTTGATAACTCGAGACTAGAGGAGACAGATTTGTTGTTTACTGCGTAACCCTGTTTTCTAACACCACTTACACCCATACACATCTTTCGCACAACTGTTGTTGCTCCATTTTGTAGAAACTGTGGTGAAAAAGTTTACCAGTTTATAAAAGGCCTCTGAACCAGTACTGGACAAGCCTACGTGCCTTGGCTCAGCTGTGCTGCGGCGTACAGTCCTTCATAACCCCTCAAAGCTAACGTCTTCCCTGTTTGTGGGTCCTCAGGGATACAACTGTGACGTTTACCATTTGCCTATTGCTTAATATAGCTGGTGAAGTTACTGGGAAAACCCAGAATTTCCAAAATTCTTACTGGTTTTAGATATTTTTTCAGTTATTTCTTCAAAGACGTGCGTGACTTTTATGAGATATATCGGAACGTTTGCTGATTTTTCACGGACTGAATCAAATCAGGAGTTGAAATGAAAAGTTTTAATGGAAATGTCACAATTTTTTCAACAAGAAAAATGTGGTCAATGCCAAAAATCCATGCTGAAAAGCCATTTGTGTTCCAACAAAAAAATCTTTCCTTAGAGCAGCTCCTCAGATCAGGTTCTTCCCACCTGACTTCCCCTGTAGCTCTCCGATTCTTTTCCATTCCCTGTCCAAACTAATGAAACAACTGCATTTTTATCAACTGCTCTCTCCACCCCGGGGACAGCTGCATTTCACTGGAGGGAGAAGCAATTTTTATATACAGTACCACTTACAGAGCCTTGCTATAGCCTGTGATGTGGGGGCAGCACCTAAATGCAAGCTCAGGACAGCAGCAGAAGCTGTATTTCAACATGCCTCTATATTGCAGTAACATTTCGAACAACATCTAAGTGCAGATATTGCTTTCAAGCTAAGTTTTTCTCTCTTGAAGTTTTCCACTCTGTTTAATAAAGGAGGAGCGTCGTGTTTCTCATTTCTCTTTCGCTGGCGGTGGCTACAGGGCTCTGCAGGCAGAGCGATCGAGAGAGCAAAATGTTCTGAGCAGCAGCTCAAAAGAGATGTAAGTTTTCTTCTAAAATCTGGGTCCACGTTAATGCATAAAGATCAGCTCTACTTCCAAAATAGCTACACAGGGCTTTGTGAAAGTCGGCAAGCTCCGGCTGTGAAGTCAGCCGCCCAGCATGGACTGAGTTAGAGAGGGGTACGTGGAGCATTTGATCATTTGGCCTTTTTCTTATGTAGCCACAAAGATAAAATACCCTCATACTGCTCTAAGCCTTTCACAGGGCAAACTAAGCCGGGCAGCCAGGGCAGGATTTGCTTTGGTTTGTAGAAACCTTTGCAAACAAGAGAATTAAAACCTCGTCCTCATCCCAAGTGTGTGGCCCAGGCTTCATCCGTTCAATGCCGTTAAACCTGCAACTTGGGGTTTGAACGAGGCGATTTCTGTGCAGAGGTGACTTCTTCAAAGCAGACCAGGACACCCCTCAAGGAGCAACTCTGATACGACTTCCTAAATGAATTTTTTGAAGTTGTTTTTAGGCAGGATTGTGTTCAAATTTAGAGGTCAGATTTGGAGTTTCAGCAAACTGCTCGGGTTTGGGTCTCTGGGGAGGGGGATTTGCTCAGTGGAGGAGGTTGTCCCACATAGGGATGAGGATGAAGATGAAGGATGTTCTGAGGGGCAGAGAAATAGCTCGAGAGACCTCAGGGCTCCACTCACTGCTCTGTCATAGCCTCCCCAATGGCCTCAGCTCCCCCATGGAAATCCAGATCACAGCTCTCCCTTGGTGTATTGGAAACCACCTCCCTGAAAGGCTTTGTTAGAGGAACCACAACTGAATTTTTGGGCTGTCTGCCCTTCCCAGCAAGACGAAAATAGTGAGGGTTGCAGAGTAGAGTCCATCTAAAAGTCTGCCAAAGAGCCACCTCCAAAAATGGTGGGAGTTCAGGGAAGTGGGTTTTGTGGAAACCGCAACGAGTGAGTCACCTCCGTCCTCCCCGAGAGAAGAGACTAGTGTGGGTCTAGATGAAGGCAGCAATCGCAGCCCCAACCACCCGCCCCCAGCTCACGGTGACGAACACGGGACCGTTCCGTGCCCTCCTTTCTAACGAGAACAGCAACCGCCGCCTTCCTTTCCCAAACACAAGCCATTCTCCCAAATCGGTTTACAAACCTCCTCCTTTCACTCATGCAGCTTTATACGACACTGAGCGTGGAAGTTTTGCAGCTCCCCCAAGAATCTCCCAATTTCTGTGGGAGAGGACAAGGGCGCAGCGGGGCGGGAGGGATGGAGGGAGGACCACCAGCCGCAATTCAAATCTCATTTCCAGCCTCTTGCTGGCAGTATCCCGTGACTTCCACATCACGGCAATCTTGACATAACCTTGGAGGAGAGTCAAGCGAGAAATCCCAAGGCAGCCCACAAATACTGGGGGAGAAGGAAGGGGGGGACGGGGGACACAGCCTCACAGCTCTGTGCTCTGCCTCTCTGTGCTGGAGATGTCCGTACAGGGTTTGAGAAATGAAGCTGTGCGGGGAAGTGGGGGAAGCGGCAGTTGTAATTTCTTTAAAAGTTATTTCATGTGATTCAGGGTAGTCGATTGTCATTTTTTGTCACCTAAAGCATGAAATGAATTTTGGCATATAGGCCTGTGACTAGAGGATGGGCTATTTCTCCTTGTTAGAAACGTATCCTTATGTCTGCGGTAACATTTTTTTCTCTGAATGATGGTGTGCTGGTTGTAAATCTCAGCAGAAGTTGCGCAAGTTGGGAAAGAGCAGTAGCGAGTCCGTTTTTTGCTGCATTTTGGAATTAAAATCAAATTTCAGTTGTGCTTATTTTGGATTATTACTGTGCAATAGAGCGGGGGGGAAGCAGGATTTCCAGGCAAGTCCTGGAGGACCAGAGCAAAGCAGCATCCAAATGACTGCCAAAGTCTGAATTGTGCTATTTAATTCCAGGTAACTTCATTTCCTTCACGAGACTGACTTCTGAGCTAACTTCTAAATACCACCTGAGATATTTAAGAATATAAATTGTAAGCCCTGCATCTTGCAACAGATAGCAAACAGGAAAGCTGCCATCCGACTCTGGAAACCCAAAGGGTATCCCCAGATGTCAGCTGGACCCCACAGTGCTGCATTTGCCAGCAGCCGCAGGGTATCCCAAATTAATACTGTAACACAAGCACAGGAGCTACGTGAACATGTTACATTGTCACATTGGGCTAGTTTTGCAGAAACATCTTTCTTTCAGACTCATCCGAAGTCTCAACACTCTACGTGATTTTAAGTACAATGATTTTTCTGTCAAAAATAAACTTTGCTCTCGAAATAATTAGCACATCATCAGTTGGAAATAAGCCTCAGCTTGAGTGAAAGAATGGAGTTATGTGGGTTATTTTTAAATAGCACAACAATATATGCTAGAGAAAAAAAATCGCTTAAATTATTTACATTATTTACAGAATTCTCCAAAACAGCATCTTCAAAAACATGTTTTTTTAAAATGGCATTATTAATTGAGGTGTTTTTTTGAAGAGTATTTTCTGACATTTTTGGAGAGCTGGTTAAATACTGAAAATGACCTCAAAACATATCACAGAATTATTTGTCATTTTACTGGGGTTTAGATCGTGTATAGAGTTTGGATGAGCGCAAGTGCCTTCCCGGGGTGGGCGAGCATCTCCTCACGAGTGGATCCAGGGCAGTCAGACTTCAATAATGTGGGGAATCAACCATCTGGCCCCAAACAAATCGACTTACAGCCTGAACCCCCAGCCCTCCGTGGGTGTCATTTTACTCCTGCGAGTAGCCCAAACGCATCTACTCGTGCACGTAGGAAGATGCTCCGTGCGTAAGGAGGTCACACTAGAAAACATTGCACTTGGAGATGGAAACTGGTTGAGGGACAGTGCTAAACCAGGCGGTGTTTCACGCCATGGCTTATACCCGTCAGCAGGGTCTGGAGGCTTCAGCACGAGGTTTGCTGGCAAAAACAATCATTTCAAAACTCAAAGCTCGTCCCCTTGGTTTATAAACCGAAACTCCCCCGTGTATCCCTGGGACGGACACGGGGCTTTGGGGGTCACCTCCATCTGCACCCCTCCACCTCGCCGCGAAGGACGAGCAAGACGAGTAAGATCAGGCCCGAGCTCTGCGCCGAAGCCTGACCCTTTGTTTCGGCGGTGTCTCTGTTGGTGACAGATGGTGATGCTGTCCTGGTGAATTTGTTACCTTCTCGATGACATGCAATATGTCTGCATCCTGACAGTGAGAGGAGAGACTCCAGCTGTCCCTCCAGTAATTGACAGCAAGGAGCTGTTTTCACTTTTGACAGAGCTAAGAAGCATTAGCATCATATTGGCTACTAGGAGGGGTTTTATTATTATGTTTATCATCTGAGAAAAGTCATTGTGATGTGGGACTGGGTGGGGTTTTTTTTTTACTACTATGCTCCTGCAGCCGCCCCGTCCTCCCATTGCAAACTGTCGCATGCTCCAGCGGAAAAGAAAGGGAAGGAAACGTGGGCTCCAGCCACCTCGTCCCCAAATGAGCCCTGCTCCTCTCACGCTGATGAAATGATAAAATCCCACCTCCTTTCTTCGGATGCAGTGGGGGACGCGGGAGAGGAAGGATGATTTTAGCATAATGCAAGTGCAGAAACTAGGTCGCCAAGGTTAGTCGGGAAGAGGTCCTGTCCCGTTTCTTGCATGCCTGATGCCTGCTGAAGTCGCTACTCACTGTCAGAGTTTGGGTCAGATCCTCTGCTCTTTGGAAAAGAGAAAGAAAATAATCTTGCTTTTCCAAGGCTTTTAGGCTCCGCTGGCTGGCATTCTGGATGATTTATGTCCGGTTTGCTTCCCTTTCGCTCTTCTGAGCTCGCACACGTACCCCTTGCTAGCAATAAAGGGCACCTCTCCCATACCCTCATGGACTCTGCAGCAGCCTTCACTTTATAATAAGTGCTTAATAAGATTGGGGGAGTAAAATCAACTCCGAGCACATAAGTCACAAAGACATCCATACAACAAAAATTCCTCCCTAAATTAGATTCGAGCTGACCTAAAACAAAGGTTGGGCTCGTTGCAGATCTGGTACTAGCAAAGCTACCGAGACAAGCAGTTGCTTCAGGAAGAGCTGAATATTTCCCGTTGGTCCTACCAGTTGTAGTTCCCTGCGTGAAAATCGGGCACTGTTACACTGCTGAAATGATATCAGAGGAAATAAGCCATTGTCGTGAAATTTATTCAGGGTGTTCACATGATCATATCTATTGTCCCCTCAGTGTCTTCCAGACAGAGAGGTAAGGGTCACCCATGGTTTTGGGCCACTTTTATGTCTTCTGGGTTCGTCTAGCACTAGCCATGGGACGCCGTTCCTGTGCCGGAGGGTGCTGATATCAGAGACTGGTGTTTTATGCTGGATTAATGAATATCTAAGCATGAGAAAGCAAATACAGCCCAGCAAAGCGATCTCAAAAGGAAGGTTTCACCTGGCACGGTAACCAGCCCAGCACTGCTTCTGTATTTTCTGGTCCGTGGAGCGGGGTGTTAGCACAGACGGTACACTCACTCAGACACCTGCAACAAGGAAGGCAGGAGTCACGAATGCTACATGCTGCACGAACAAATTTACCTCTGCAGCAGGAACCCGAACATCAGCTTTTTCTGGCCACAGAGCGTTTGTTCAATTCTCATTTCAAACTATATCAAGACCAGGCATGATATTTGAATGTTATAATCCCACTATTTACACTGTATACATGACTTTGGAAAATCCCAGGGAATTTTTAAAATCTCCAGAGAGACTTCTGTGGATTTCTGAAGAAAAAATAGTACGAACAAATAAAATACACGGGTTCTGCCAGGTTTACAAAAAGTCCTTCAAAGTTTATTGAATTGTGATTCTGAATCCTTCTTTAAAGAAACATGTCTTCAACTCTCATGTCCACAAGGTCCTCTGTGAAAACAAATCCACAAAGTAAAAAATGCAAAAAGTATTTGTCAACTCTGATTTATTATTAATCCAGGCATTTTAACAACGGTTGCTACAATACTTTGCCAGTTTCTTCAAACAAGGATTGATTTTTAAGTCTCATTGAATACCTTTGTTGAAAGGTCCTCTTCCCAGATAGCTTTAAATATGCAAGGATAGCACTCCACTGTGAGGCTGTTTGTGCTGACTGAATTCTGAACTTATCGATCTGAAAGCATGGCACTGACCTCAGAAATTAGCTGGCTTGGGAGCAGCATCAAATTCCTAAACTCGTATCGGTGTTGACACGAGTGCGTGACAAACACCCAAGCCAACTTAGTGCTACACAGAAAGCCCAATTGCTGGTCCTGATTTGGGGCCAAAAGCTTGACTCGTACCTTGCACCAGAGTTTGGAGGAGGGGAAGTTTGACTTCCCAGCCTCTTCATTCAGTAATTCCTGAGATCCAAAGCTTGATGCAAAAGAAATGCACATATCCATATCTGTGCAAGCATGGATGAATGAGCGCTGCTGTGCATTTGGGTTTAGGGGCCAAGACCAGGATCCACCCAGGGATGCAGAGTCCCTGGAAAGCCTGCTGCCTTGTTTAAGAGATGGTTTAAGAGTGAAGTAGATGGATGCCATGGAAGCCCCATGTTATCTGTTACGTGCCTTTATGAGGTGGTATTTAATTATTCCTATTCCTTTCAATACCATGATATGTACTGCACCTTACTGGTTCCAGTTGTGAAAGATAGTGAGGGAGAGGGCACGGGACCGAGAGCAAGGGGGGAATCCGCTGCATAACCAGTATTTGTCAGAAACGGGAATAATTGCTGCTCTTTGGTGTGATTTATTGAGGTAACAAAGGTTAATAACAATGCCACTCAGTCAGTTTATTCTATTCATTTTCATGTCATTACAACATATCAGGCACGGTGCGTGTTGCAGCTGGGGTAAGGACTTTGTCTCTCCCGGAGAGATGCTCCTTTCTTCCTCCTGTCCACCAAAGCCCCTTGCTGGGGTGGGCTGGGGGCTTGGAGCCGAGCTGCAGCGTGTCCGCACAGGGCGGTCATCGCAGGTGTCGAAGGACTGTCTCACCCTTTTCATCTCAGAGGCCTGAAATTTTAGACAAATTTTGGAAGGAGCGAGCATGAGTAGAAGTTAATGTGGGGCCAACATATTGGAGCGATGCTTTTCTGGAAGTGAGGGAGTGAGGGCAAGGGTGGGCAGCGAGGGGGTGGAAAGCAGCCCGCGACAGCAGATATCCCCACGGGATGCCCGAGGGATGGACGGGGCTTCTGTGGGAAGAGGTGGATAATGCAAAGGAGCCGTCTGTCATGCAAATGTGGTAGCATGAGGAGCGTTCCTGGGTGAGCTCCCCAGTTGGGATGCTGCTGCTCCAGCCCCTGGGGCTCTCCTGGGGAAGCCTCTTGCAAGGAGAGCAGAAGGAGGGGCAGGAAGGAGAGCAGAGCAGGTTGGCATTACTTTGTTGTTTTGTTTAGGATTTGGCAAAAGCCAAAACCCACAGCTGAGAAGTCTGAAAGTGAAGGAGACTGGCACTTCAAGCTAAAGAGATTCTTTGTCCGTTGATGAGGCTGCCATGACCCAAACCCTCACCCCAGCTGCCCCCACCTACATGAATTTGTATTTATCGTCCAGGGATTTAAAACACACTCCAAGCTGAGCCGTCATTTATTGGCAGCTTTCACTGAAACCTTCTTGTTCCTACCACGATCTTTCATGGCAAAGAGCTATTTTAGGTGATCACAGTATCTTCTCTGGGCTTGCAGAAAGAAGTCATCGAGGCTTGGAGAGTTAATGGCAGCGTGACTCCCTGCTTTTCAGGAGTCGGGGGTTGCTGCTGGGTTGTGTGCAAAGCACTGCAGGACATGCAAAGGGACTGAGTTTCCAGAGTTGCTCAACAACCACAGCTCCCAGCAAACTCAAACATTTCCACAAATCGGGTCAGTGCTGTAAGAAATCCATCAGACCTTTTTTCCCCCAGCGCTGAGTACCAGTGTCCGCGTGTGGTTCGGCCACACACACAACCATACAGATCCCATCCCGTGGGCTTAGCCCAGATCCATCCTTCAGTTAACCTGCACCCAAATGTTTGCAGTCTTTAAATCTCCACGGCTCAAAGCCCCCAGACAAACGGGTGCATGGGCTGCTCTTTGTGTGAGAGAGGGTTAAAGAAAACCCAACATCTTGCTACAGATCATCCCTCCCTTCCACCCACTTTGACGCTGGCAATCTCACTCTGTTCTTTCATCCAAGTGGGCATCAGCACCAGCCCCGTATTCATAAGTGTCAAGAGGTGTTGATGCACACTGCATACGGCAGTCGGCTGCTTTTGCCCACCCCGGAGACTAAATGCCTCGCACCTCCACTCAGCTGCTGGGACTTGGCTGGCTTTCAGATTTTAATTTTTAGAAGGACTTTGAAATTTTTCCAGCTCGCTCTGCTGTTTTTCACCGCTTGCTCAGTGAGGTACCTGGGCTGCTTTGTTCTCAGAAATGCATTGATAAATTAGCAGTCGCAAGCTATGGCAAACACTGCTTTTTTACATTGTTTTGACCAATCTCAGCTCCTGCTGTAAGGCGTGGGATGGACAGCAAAGGACAGCAATGCCTCAAAGTACTACAGAAGTGTCCATCTAATTGCTCCTGCTACAGTTCAGGGGAGAGGATGTGGATAAAGTTAGCTGGGAAATAGCAAAGAGAAAGACAAGCCTTCACCCACAGTGCTCCAAGTCCTAATGCTGATGGTGGAGCATCCAGCTCACATGTCAGCTTAGTCCTCAGCTGTTCAAGAGAGGTGGTCTTGCTCAGAAATCTGCCTGCTGCAGGTTTCTAAAAGGGTCCTATGCAAATTTTTGATATTGAAAGAATTTTTGGTGTGGGTGGAAGTTTCTTCAGACATTTTTTGAGTGCTTTGAAAGTCCTTGAGTATTTTCTTGATGTTTTCTAACCCTTTGGGGACAGGCCATCAGGGTGCATGTTTGTTGATATCTCACAGACATGACAGCAACCCATGGAGGAATATTGGAGCTAGTAAGCGCTGCCTGCCTTGGGACTGAGAGCAGAGTGGTAAGAGCTATATGCAGAGCCACAACCCAGCCACGTGTAGTTTGGTATATAGCCCAGTAAAGAGATCTGTGGTTTTACAGGTATCTAAGGTAGCTCATTTAAGTCTTGGTCTCATTTAAGTCTGCTTCTTTGGGGTACTGGCAGCACTTCATGACTAGATCCAAAGTTGTCTGGAGAATCAAGTTTTTAGCTCTTCCAATTAAAAAAGAAGTCTCACAGTAGTTTCCAAATATATTGGGTTGTGAAAGGCTGGGACACAGTCCAGGGTTTGCAGCACTAACCCGTAAGGCTCTGGCACCTGAGATCTCTAGGCAGGAAAGCAGAAATCTGCTCACAAACCTCTTGCTCACGCATCCGCCCAAAGCAGAATCATGAACTCATGCTGTTGCAGGGTCCCAACCTGTGCTTTCCACTCTCCAACCTGACACTTTCAGGCCTATAGTGACTTTTTACAATGCTACTAAACCAGCCTGCAACACAGTGGGTGGGATTCAGTTGCCTGAACAAAGGTGTCTCTTACCATTGGAGATGCCCTGAGGTGTCACCAGCTGCAGTTCTGATGGGTGGAGGTTACTCATGGCTCCTGCGTCGTATCTGCCAGTCCCTCGAGGATGACTTGGTTGTGCTATGAAGTATAAAATAGCCCTAAACCTCCAGCTTTGGAAGGTCGAATGCAACTGAAGGAGTGCAGGGGGCCATGGGGGTGGCAGGGACGGGGGTCGAGGGGACGAAGGTCCTTGGGGCCAGAGCATGCCACTTGCTTTGCTTTGATGTGGCTGTGTCGGTCACCTCCATTGTCATCCTCGTGTCTGAGGCTTCTGCCTTGCAATCCTGAGCCTCTCCCACTGTCACGCCGACCATTTGGGCTCCGCTGCTGCATCTCCTGTTAATCCCTTAGCATCCTGCTCTCCATTTCCAAAGCTGTTATTTGCGGTGCTGTTGCAGCGCCTTCACACCACTCTGCTCTGCCCCTCTCTCCCCATCAGCCCTCAGACATCACCCCCTGTTTTGCTGCAGCTCAAGGCAGAATTACACGTTTTCAGCATGGGACCCGTTGCCAGATCTGCTTTCAGCGCCTGTCCGCAGAGAGCTGGGGCTCTGCTGCATTTCTGGAGGAGAGTTGTTCATTGCACAGACCCATCCCTCACTTCAGGTGCTACATGTCACCTCCAGTCACTGCTTTCGCTCAAGAAGCCCAAGGACTGGACAGACATAAAGAAGCATAAACTGAGGGTGGGTTTGGTCTTTTTCAACATTGCTTTTGAATCTCTGTGTATCCATTTCCCCTCCGCACCGCTGTGAAACATTTTCCTTCAGATACCCCCCGTTTCTCCAGAGAAAGGAGAAATCCTTTTTCCTTAACCTCATGGCAACTCTCAGCCTCTAAAACATACCCGTGGACGTATGTTTGCCTTTCCTTTAATAGGGAAGTAAATCATTTCTCTCTCGCCCTCCAGGTCCCGTAGCCCTTGCATTTGAACAAGACCTTGGGCTGGAGCAGGATGAGTCCCGCTGACCCAAGCTCGGCTCACGAATCGCTGGGTTCCTCCCAGCCCTCCCCCATCTTGTAACATCAAGGTCTTTCTTCTTTGTAGCAAGGTTAGCCTCTATATGTCTTAACCATATGCCCCAAGTGAGGAATTCATTAGCATTCATTATGCATTCATAAGAAACAAATGGGCAGAGGAGTGGGAGGTATTGCAATTCGTCTCAGCTGCTCCTTCACACCCAGCCTGGCGGGAGGGGTACCCGCCGAGCGTGGGCGCTGGGCCCCCGCCAGCCCCACCTGCCCCCCGCCGCGCCGGCCCTCGCTCCGCCGCGCGCGTGCGTGCACGACCGGCCGCCCTTGCACGCCCGCCCTTGCACGCGCTTCGCACGCCGGTGGGTGATTTACAAGTTCTCAGCCGACAAGCCCCGTCCGCCTGCGTGAGTTCCCCGTCGGTTCATTTAACTCTACGACATAAGCTGATTACGGAGGGAAATGGCTGAGGCATAAATCTGGCTTCTTTCTTTTTTCCTCTCTTTTTTTTCCCCCCTCGGTGGTAACACCTCGCTTCCCTCCCCTGCTTCACTTCCTATTTGTTCCCCGCACGGGGAAGCCAAAGCAGACGGCTACAGGCACTGCTGTCCCCTTGGTCCCGAGACATCCCCACACAGAGGGAAGAAGAGAAAATCTTGATGGTTTTAAGCAGTAGTGAGCCGTTTTCATGATTTCGGAGACACAGGGAGCAAGTCAGCTCAATCCTTATCTGTAATTAGTATCTGGGTGAGAGTTTGGGTCAAAATAAAATCAAACAAACACATTGTCATAGCATAATATTCTAGGGCATGGGGCACGGTGCAGGAGAGCCCGTCGCCCAGCTCTCGGCTCTCACCGGTGCAACGAAGCCCTTGCTTCAAAGGCACCAATAGCAATAGCAGTTGTAGGTTATTTTTTGTTTTATCCTTTCTTTTCACTTGGGAATGGGCAATGACAAAAAGGTTACAGCTACCTGTGAGAGCACATCTTGAAGATGCAGGTAATAGGCAGGAGAATGGTGAAATGAGCTCTGGCTTGTGTCGAAGGAGCTCCAGGATCGGGTCCAGCATCTCACTGGCAGGTGTCCCTTAAATGTGATGGGGAACATCCACGCAACCCGGGAGAAAGCATCTAAGGGAGAGATGGCTTCCAAAAAGCTCCTAAAGAGAAACACAACGCGCTCTGTCCAGGATTTGGGCTCCCAGCTCACTTGGGAAGAGGTTTTTGAACCTGCCTGGGTTTCAGCTTGTCATTTCAGAGTAACGTGGACCCATTTTGGTCTCCTTTGACAAAGCCCAGCCCCTGAAGGAAGGAAACACTGCTACCGCTGCATCTGCTACACTGACTTTTTTTCAGTAAATCTACTGAGCAAATCCAGAAATCTAACCCAGGGAAAAATTTGTAAGTCTCATCTGAAGCGTTCAGAAATAAATTCCTGGTGGTGTTGGCACCCGAGCATCATCTGGGACCCCTCCACGGTGAAAGACAGCTCTTGGCTAGAGCCGTTTCTGCTCTTTGCCGTGCCGGTGTGAAGCCCGACTTGCCTCCTGGTGGAAGGTCTCATTACAGCAAGGACGGTTTCCAGCTCCAGGAGCTATCAGAAAAAGCAGGACATGAGCTGCAAACACCTTCAGATGAGCCTGGCAGGGAGGCAGGTGACTTGGCATGGTGCTAAACCAGGGCCAAGAAGTCAGCGCGTGGCCCAGCTCCACGCGCGCCACCACAGCACTACGTGGAACGCGACGTCCGCGTCACAGACACCGGCACGGGGATCTCCTAAGCCAGCAGACCCCAAAAGCAAAGCAAACAAAATGAAAGGACCCATGGCCCTGGGAACTAGCGCACGTCTGCTATGGTAGCGATGCTGTAGCTCTCCCCACAAGCTCTCCTTTGGACAATAGAATATTATAGAATATCTCTTACAACAGAAAAAAAAAAAAAAAAAAGAAAGTGCTTATGTGCTTTTATCCTGCTGAATGAGGGCAGTACCAAGCACACGGGTTCGGAGGAAGACTACGTTAATGCAGCTCAGTGCCCAGCTGAACTTACAGGTGCCTCATACAAAGGTTCGCATGATGTTCAACCAGGTGAGAGGACTTTGAAGTATATTTTATTCTGTAATCAGAGCAGTGGCTTGCCTTCCTGAATCACAGTGACACAGGCACAGCCGCACACCCATCCTCCTGCCCTCCTTGTTGGTGATTCCCCTCTGTTTGCCAAATCACTCTTCCCCTAACCAGCACCTTTAAAATGCCTTAGACATCACTGCCATGTACATCACCGTCCTTCAAAGGTGATAGATAGCTGTAAGCCAGAAACAGGTTAGAAATGAGTCTGTGATGAGCGCTTGTGCTCCCCTTGTGCACGGGCATTTTCAAAGCTAGGAGCTGCCAGTGAGCAGAGATCCTTGGAGGGTTTCAGAAGTGCAGGTAATAAGTGGAAATTTCAAGCTATTGAAAATCCCAGCAGGTCTCTGTGCGTCTCCCAGCTCCTGCCCGCGCTCGCCCGCCCATCCGCCGTTCGGATGAGCCTGCGCAGGCATCCAGAGCCACATTTGGCTGCTCCCTGCACGGATCACTTACACCATGCGTACAACCTCCAGCACAACATCTCTGCCATGGCTGGAAACTCACCTTTCTTTTTTTCCCCAGCTCTGCTGTCAGAGAGGTATCTCTTCAGATCATAAACTAGAAAGAGCCGTATCCCAGCCGCTCTCTTCTTGCAGTCAGGTCTTCTCTTGTTTGCTTTTTTTTTTTTTTTTTTTTGCATGAAACAAACTTCATTTTTGACCTGGAGGGAACTTTAAAGGGTTGGTAACTGCTCATATCGATAAAACTCTAACCAGTACATGGCTCTGGCTGTCTACCTGACTTTCCATCCCTGAAAGGGCAGCAAGGCAGGGAACAAGCATTTCCTTTGCAATGAGCAGAGCCACTCTCCAAACAAACACCGAATCAGAGCTGTGTGGCCCCCTCATTAGCACTCTAACATCAAGGACTTTCATGCAGCAAAATTAACTATTTTTTGTAGGATGTTTAACAAAAGAAGAGATACTAATGAGGTTAGTTAAAGGGTGGCCCTCTTTCATTAGCTCTGCTGGGCTAAGTCTGCCAGTGAGGAACTATCAAGAAGATTGCTTTTTTTAATTACTCTGTTAATTGATATAAAACAAAAAGGACGCAGATTAGTTGCATGCAATTAGCAAATTAATTCTTGGCAATTACAGACTTAATAATGGAGTACTTTTGCTGCTGTGTGTTGGATTCCGTGGCCTATATTCATTGCCTGTATGAGCTGAATAATTTATTTTTTATTTATTTTTAAAAAGGAACAAGAGTTAAATATAGACATGCACACGTTTCTTTGGAATTCTCTCAATAGCATGATGAGGAAGATAAAGTGCATTTTTCACCTTTGACACAGCGGTGGTATCTGTATTGCCTTGTTAACACCAAAGCCTAAGGTGATGGGTAACACAGCACTGCCAGATAGATGCCTCCCTGCCTAATTCTGACTCCTGTGCTTACGACTTCAGTGAAACAAGAAGTTAGGCACAAGTTTCAGTTTCTTTCTGAATGGGGCCGACGGGCAGGAATATTGGAAATCAGGTCCTTAGGGTCTAACCTCAATCTAGGACTCTTCCCAGGCTGCAGCACTCTGGCAGATCAAGTAGGCTGAAAAATACCCCAATTCTCCTTGAAAAGTCACAGTTTTGGGGTGGTTGCTATTGAATGATTACAGCAGAATAATGATGATAGCAAATGCCCTTTGTGATACATGGCTATCTCCTGGTAGTCGGATGCTCTTCTCTTTCCTGGACATTGCAGGAGGAGGAGGAGGGCTGGCAGACAGCGAGACGGTTGGTTGTACCTGTCTGTTGACCTGGGGTGGGCAGGATTTTGGGATGGAGAGATGATGGTATATCCCCACGCGAGGAGTGAATCAGCACTAAGACTGAAATACCTCACTGCGTTCGACTCCAGACTGGGTGAATTTTATGTTATTTAGCATTCAGCTTGAAGGTCGTTAGAATGACCGCTCTGCAAAACCGCTTGTTGGGTTACAGTATTTTGGAAGAGGAGGAGAAAGGAAAGCAGGTGGGAATACCTCCTCTGAAATCTGCCCCGTTGCAGAGGAGCTGGGCATTTCCATCAACCACAACGGCAACAAGCCAGTTATCCATGCCCATGAGACTTTCCTTGGGCTTCAGCTTTCCTCCCTCTCCCTCCTCTGTTTTTTCTCCACCTGCAGCTTTTCTTTCCAACTGCACTTGCAGACAACTCAATGCTCATGTCCATTGCTTTGCTTGTGTTGCTTTCCATTTTTCTTATTTTACTCGAGACCGAGCCCACGTGTCTTTGCAGGCTGATAACAGGCAAGCAGGGATTGGGGGGAGAAAGGGTCTTGGCGGGTAAGACACACACACCCAGAAATAGGGGTAGACACACATACATGGAAATGCTTAATCCACAGAAGTTTAGAGGAGAAGGATTTTCTCTCTGGCTTTAGTCTGCTGGAGATCATCATTCTGGTCTGTATTTGGAGAGTACCTACCATAGCAGAGGGCCATGGTGGGGACCCCAGCTTCGTTTTTCAGTCAAATTAGGATTAGCATTAATAATTCCTTATTTGGACTGTAAAATGTCAGTGAGGCTGGCTGTGCAGCACAGGTTGTAGAGAGGTAGCGAACAATGGGGTTCACATCCAGTGTGATTAATTTACAAACTGAAATAGTGGCTGTATGTTCCTTGTTTCCTACTGACTCCAATCTTTACTGGGTGTATAATACGATGCAATTCCTCTGGTCAGCTGTCAAGTACTCAAAAATGTCCTCTCTGGTAGTTGAGAGACCATATTCTGCTGGGTAATTGCTTTGATTCCATATATTAAAATAGTGAAAATAGTCACTGAAGAGGTTATTAGTGCATCTATTTCTTCCTGTACAAGTCCTTGTCTTGTAAATGAGGGCGGGAATGAAGGCCTCTGCAGAGAAAAGGCATGCAGGTGTGTGTGCAACGAGAAGTCATGGGGAATCTCTCCTGGGAACAAACAGCCTTGCAAGGTTTCACTGCAAGAGCAAGAGGCTTTCTGCAGCCATACGTCTCCCTTCAGCTATTTCAGAGCTTCCCAGGTTGAAATCTGCTTCTAAATCCTTATTTGGAGAATACCTGTTTAATTTCAGTGTTACTTTCAAACTCATATTAACAGTGGGGTTTTTTTTTAACCCATTCCTTTTGTTGTTAGCTGATGTCAGGAGATTTTCGCCAAGAATATATAACTTCCGTCCATATAAACCAGCCTGTTTCCATCTTGTTTCTTCTAAAAACCTTTTGACTACTTTTTAAACTTAAAAATATTGGACATGCTGTAAGTGACTCTCAGGCAAGCAAGAAGATCATCCGATACGTCCAGAGCGTTTTGCCTCTCATGAACTCTCAGTGTTGACAGGGAGGAAGAAACCTGCAAAGGCAATAGATCAGACTCACTCTTAAAGGACTCTTAAACAAGAAATCAGCCCAGCAGCCAATAATTAGACAGTTTTCTTACAACTTTCCAAGCCCAGAGTTAATTTCCAAAGCCTCACTTCCATGTACCAGTTTCTCAAAGAGTTGTTTAGCAATGAATTGCTGATCAAACTTAAGTTCAAACTTAAAGCACAGGCACTGTGAGCATTAACACACAAGATGGACATGGTTGACGTAACCGTGCCAGTGAGCACCATGACTTCTCAGGAAGCGTTGGGCTTTTCCATGTTTCTAAACAGATATAAAAATCAGAAAGCAAAAGCCTGACGAGCCAGCTGTAAAATGAAGTCAGGGACTCCATACCCAAGTGCTAAATGTTTGCATAACTGCAGATCTCACATTTTCTCCACATTAATTGTAGCAGCTAAGAAATTGGGCAGTAGGAATAGGCTGAAGCATCTGCAGAGACCCAGCTGCTGGGAAGCATCAGCACAAATACGTGATTGCAGCCTGAGGGTCAGATCCTGCCCCATTCCCCGTCCAGCCAGTCTCTCTGACCTGGAGCAGGTTGTGATCCTCATCGTTTTGTTTTCCCCCTGACACAGGACCCCAAAGCAGAGGCTTTTCAAGTGCCCATAAATACCCTCCACTGAAAATTCAGCCCCTGATCGAGGTGCAGGGAGAGCACAGGCAGGACTGAGCTGTGACCTGGCCCAAAATATTCTTGTGGAAATTGTGACGGAATGGGCAAGGGGCTTTGCACAGCAATGACGGCCATGGGGGTCCTCACGCCCAAGCACCGTGGTGGGGGTCTGCTTCAGGCAGAGTCACCAGTGCCACCCAGCGTGTCTGTCCTCCCTCCCCAGTCCTAACTGGGGCAGGGAGAGCCAGCTGAAATGTCATTTTTCCCCTCCACAAGGAAATTTGGACTTTGGAGGCTTCTTGGTAGAGGTTTGTGAGGAAGCAGCCCTGCAGGAAGGCAGCTTGCTGCCCTGTGCTTTAATTTGGTGGTGTTTTCTCTTTCCTCCTCTCACTTGTCTTTAATGCCCAGCAAAGCCCAGCTATTGTTTAGGATATATTCCTTCCCATTTATCTAAGCTTTTCAAGGGGAATTATTCCATGTAACTGTCCTCTTCTCACTCACTATTCTTTTCCTGCAAAAACATGTGCCTTGCTTTAAATTCTCTCTTTTTTTTTTTTTTTTAAAAATGAGACATCTTGTTTATTTTTTTCCCCTGTCTTTTCTCCCCGCTTAGTGCGGCTGCTTCTCCTGCTGGTGCTGCATTGCTGGTTGCCAGAGAAATGTTTTTCTTTCACTTTTATTGTAATTTATTGATTTTTTCCCCCTTATGGGCTCAGAACCTTTTGCTTCTACCAAATGAGGCACTAGGCATTAACAACATACTATATACAACTTATACTTAAATTAAAATAATGAGGGCACGCTCATGTCAAACACAGACAGTTAGAACATGAGAAGACCCGAGCCACAAAACAGAAGCCAGCAGCGTTATCTATCTGACCTCTCCCTCTCTTCCCACACATCGAGGACGTTTTTTCTCACACTTCTGAGGGGTTTCTGCCTTCCCCTGCTCCCTGGCTCCGTAGCCAGCAGTCCCACCTGCTCACCTCTCTGTGTGTAAATGGGTTGTGATTTGTTGGATTCAATCACTGTTTCCTCTCCAGAAGCTCTGGGAAGAAAAGCCATGAGCATTGACTTTGAGGAGTTTGCACCATCTCCTCTGTTTCTGATGTAAATCCCTCCCAGCCAATGCTCACAGTCCTTCAGGAGAACTTTAATTGTTATTTTCAGGGAACCTCTACAGAACTGGAGGGATTTCTTTCCTCTCCAGCCCTTGCTCAGTGTACCATGAAGCCATACCCCCGCTTTCCCTGACCGCCTTGGTTTCAACTGCCTTTTGTGAAGGGCAATCCCCACACATGCAAAGATCTCCATACGATGATCTAGGAGGGTATGATCTTCCCCATTACAATTATTTTGGTCCTGAGATGATGTTCTCCCACAGATCCCATTGGCTTCACAGTTGCATGGGCTGGCATCTTACAAAATCCAGATTTTCTGGGGACTAACTTCTGCTAAATCTGTCCCCTAGTATCTCTTCTGAGCTGACTCTGAGCTTTGAGAGACCTCCGTTCACAGGAAAGATGGCATGTAGACTGGAAGCTAACTTACTACAACTATATGTTTGGCATTAATTTCAATGAGAAACGCAAAACTTAGTCAAAGATTTCTATGGATGGTGTCACCTTTCTACCCAGCTGCCAACCTGCAGATCCCTTCTGCCGCTCTCCCCTTCAACCTCCAGTCTCTTGACACAACATCGTCTACCTGTGCAGCAGGGTAGGAATTGCATCTGTTAGCACCCAATAATGTTTAGGGCAAAACTCTTCCGTAACTAGTTTTTGGCTTTTTAAGCTGAGAAAAAAACTTGTGGAACAGAGTGCTGCTCTGGGGCTGGGTCTCCTCAGCACTGTCATAGTAACAATTATTTATATGTTGTTTTTTCCAGATTTTTTTTTTTCACGGACTGCAGCAGGACTAAAAAACAAAAACAAAAACCCAAGCCAACGTTCGAAGTATCAGCATCTTTTTTGCAGATTTTTTTTTTCACATACACAAACCTTCAGGGACAGAAAGATGCATTTGCCAGTTCATCAAGACATACATTAGTCTTCATAAGTATAGGTTCAAGAAGTTGTGTCGGATCCTCCAATTTTTTCTTACACCTACCACCATATTTCATCAATAAATTTGCTATCTAGACAGTACACAAAACTAAAATTGGACTAGCAGCTGACAGCCTGGGGACTGAGCTAGGGACTGTCAGAGCTGGCAGTGTTTGCTAATTGAGTTAAAAGAAAGACATCCTTTTTCTTAACCGGGAGAGTCTGACACATTTTCTGGGGTCAGGCAAAACGGGATCCCCCCCCAAACACTTACCAAAGAGTCTCTTTTTAAGCAGCAAGACAGGCTTGGATGCAGGTATCCAAAAGCTTGCATGGTTCAGACTGTGTTATTTGCTTTTTCACAGTCAATAGGCAATCGTACATGACAACAAAACATTGGATCTCGCCTGCAGCGCCGTATAGCCTTTTTCTTTAATGTGCCAGCACTGAGAAAGAAACTTCCACAAGTTGTGCAAATCACTGCTGGTCAAACGAAAACTTCGCTGTAGCATGAAATGCGAAGTGGCACCTTAGATACAACTAATGGAGCTATCATGGTCCTAAACGTAACTCTCAGGGCACCTTAAAGGGATTCGTTTCTTCACATTCAGCCTCCCTGTCTTGCGGGGACATTTTTCATCGCTTGTCTCTTAGTCCCCATTTGGACTCGTTGTTAATCATCAGGCGCCGGGACTTCCAGGCACGTAAGAGCGTGCTTGGAGAAAGCTTGGACAATGCATCATTTCAGGTGAGGATAATTCTGGGCTCATTACGACCTTGAATATACTGCAGATAAAAATACCGTGCAGGAGGGTTTGGGGATCTGTTCTTGGAAGAGGAGTTCAGCTCAGGCAAGATATCGGGAGTGCTGAAGCAGGCACCGCAGGCTTGCAAGATCTAGGTGAGGACAACGGAGGTGTAAATCCAGCACGGGTCAGCCTCTGCCTCGGAACCCGGTGCAGAGCTCGCCCCCAAAATCTGGCTTGGCCTCCCAGTGCTCCCAGCTCTGCAGGCTGCCTCTGCCAGGCTGGAGTTCCAGCCCCAGTCCCGCAGCAAGGTCCAAACTGGTCCAACAACGGTGGATGTGGCTTGGCTAGCTCACAGCCCATCTTTAATATGCCAGAAGGCCCTCCGTAAAGAGAAGGACCTGATTGTGGAAATGGAAGCGGAAACATCATTACATTTTCAGAGTAATGAGCTAGGCCCCCACCCTGTAGCTAATTAAAACTGTGGAAGTCTTATTCCAGCAGAGTAATCAACCTAAATCTTAGCTACAAGCATAGCAAATATTTTTTTCAGTGTGTGTGGCTTTGCTTTTATGTTAGCAAGTGAGCAGGGAAGGAGATAGTGTGTTTTGCTCCATGGCAGGAAAAGCTGTTTTGAGCTTATCCCTTGTCTGTGCAGGTGATGCAGTTCCTATAGGGGCAAACACAGTCCTTCTGCTCTTATTTAGATACAGGCATCAAACACGAAGATATTTCAGTGCTTCGGGGTTTCGACGTGATCTAGGATGGGCAGATACTTTAAAAATCAAAAAGATGGAAAAACAGGTAATTCATCTTTCTTGAGCTTCAAAAATGGGCCAGTTCAAATTTTAGGTACGTTGTTTCTTACCTCATCTGTGTTGCCTGTTCTCCCCAGCTGAGCCACGTTAATGCAGAGATTGAGATCCCCTTCACAGTATTTCTAAATGGATGGAGGAATCCTCCTGAGGCACACGTGAGGTGAAGATGTGTAAGAAAAACCTCAATTTAGTATTCTAATAAGAATTAGGCATCCAGATTTCTTAGACAGCTTTGCAATATCAGATGTGAAGCACAAAGGGATCTTCTCCCTAGCTCAGGGGCATGACACACTCTGTGGACCAGGCACAGAAGAACTGCTCCGGTCTTCCCCACTCTCAGCAAATTATGGTTTTCTTCCTCAAAGGCTCTTAATTTTATTTATATCATGAAATATGGAGTTGTGGAAAAAATCCTGATCCTTTAAAAAGCTGCAGTACTGGCAGACGGGCAGATGCTGCGTGCGCTGATAGGGAAAAGATAGAGAGACCTTTTTCTGCTAGCTTTTTTGGAAAAAAAAAGGCACGTTCAAGACACTAAGCACACAAACGTGTGCACACACGAACCCTCCAGCCTCTGCGCATGTATTCACCAGGGGTTCAAATTAAACTCCAAATCGTGCAACTGTGATCTGTACAGATTAGAAGTGGGCTTAGATTGCAATTAAGTCAAGGGAAGTCAAGAGCTTAGATAACGATTATAATTTTTTCCTATTTGGAAGAACCAATTGGAAAAAAAAAAAAAAAAAAGAAAGAAAAATAAGATCAAAATACACTATATCTGTGCATATGCACTAATAAATTGTCATTAAACAGTTCCATCCTTATTGTACAAATGGAGATACTATGAAATATTTGTAATTAGCAACACAATTTATTAAAGCTACACTGTCTTGGCTTGGTGCTGTTTCACAATCAAATGCAGTTTGGGATTTTGCAGCCAACCATTTTTTAATCACCGGAGCACTTCATTTTTAGTAAATCCAACCCTAATTTTTGTTATCCCCTGCTGGGCTTTACTTGAAAAAAAGTTTAATTTGGTTGAGATCCCCTCAAAATCATCTCTGCTTAATGCCTTCCAGCCTTCTGCAGTCTGTCTGCCCGTTTCGTACAAAACATACAAGCAAGCAGTAATCAGCAACTATACCCGAGTCTTTCATTAAATGTCAGTTTTGTGCTTTGAGATTTTTCATGTGCTTTTGAAAAGTGTGTAGCAGGATGCAGCCCACATAAAAAGAGAGTTACAGCAGAAAAATAGTGTTCATTATTGGGGAGAAGTAAGTAAATGATAAGAGATGATTTAGAGATCCTGAATGTAAAATGCATGATCCAAACGTTCAGAAATGGACTGCTCCTAGACTATTAGGAGTTGAAGGTCATGCCACATGTCATTGGAAAGGTAATTTTCTCTAGATTTTGAAATAGGATCTCAGATTTGACCTCTGCCCTCTGTGTCAAGAACATCTGGGCATCCTTAATACATCTATTCCTTTTACTTTTTTCCTTTTTCCTTTGTTCCCAATGCTAGAGGACAGACTCTGGGTTTGAAGCAAGAGAAAAAGAACTCCTGAATTTCAGTCTTAGCATTGCCATGGACTTGTCTGTGACCCTGGACAAGTCATTTCATGCCTTGTAGTCCCACCTTGTCAGTAAGATTTGTTTGGTATAGAAATGCCTAGATAGCTTATGTTTAGGTCTCAGTACTTGATTAATTAATGCTCATAAGTTATTTTGTGTTCCTCACATGAAATAAGTTACTCACAGTGCATTCAGAAGTGCTTCCATTGGTTTAACGGGTCTGGGAATGAGACTTGTTTCCCATAAATAAAACAACATTTTTTGTATCAGTAGGAATTGAAGTGTGATCCCACAGGGTGCAAAATAGTATGAATAATTTGAAATACTTTTATCAGATACTTTTCACTACCTTTGGAAACAGAATTAAAATGCCCTTCTCTTAAAACTTCTCTTGTTGAGCTCAGCTAGAAATACAGATGTTTAGTGCATCTGGAAGCCAGGCCATCATTTTTTGAAGTAAAGCATCCAAAAATATAGTTCTCTTTGAAAAATGTGGGTGCCTATGTGCTTCTTTTTCCCTCGTCTTTAGACTGGGAAAAGTGAGATTTATCTATACAGACTAAAGGGAGAAAGGAGGAAGAGAAAGCACAAAAGCTTCTGGGCAGTTCGTGCAGACACCTTTCCCCAATATTTTGAGACACCCTCTCCATTTAAGTCACAATTTCTGCTTCTGTGTAAAAATCCAACTCCTCAGCATACTTGAGTTCCTGATTTCCAGTGAAATCTTCAAAATTAGAGGCCAAAGTTGCTCTAAGGCTTGAATTAAAATCCTTTACCTTCAAAAAAAAAGCTCCGTTCACACCAATTAGAGATGCTGCGATGTAAAGAGGGCAAACATCCACAAAATAAATGTTTTCCTAAGAGTAACAGCAGCGTTTCAAGAGAGGGGAGCTCGCTCTGCTGGTGTCGGGCATGTACACCGTGATTGCTGAATGAAATCAGGGGAGCTCTGCACTGCTGATCAGACCTAAAATCATCAGTGCTTCATTTCTGCTTTAGCATCAGCCTTGTCAGGGTCCTGTCTGAACCAGCATGAGCCTGGAGAAGTGCCGAAGCAAGAGCCTCTGCTCCTCCGGGGATGCTTTTCCCGACAGCCCGGCTGGGCTCCTCTCCTCGGCTGCTGCCCCTTCAATTCTTGTTTCTGTTTATCTTCTCCTTATGAATGGAGCCGAGCTAATCAGCTAGATGGCCAGGATGCGTGTCGGAAAGCACATAAAAGGATTTAAATCCCTTTCCCTTCTTCGGGAAAGCTTTTCCCTGCAGTGGGAAAGGGGTTGGTGCTTCTGACTGCCCCTGTGGTGCAAGAAAGCGGGGGGATCGGTTGTGGTACTCGGGAGCAGAGCAGCTATTTGCAAACATGGACTTGGGGTTCCCGTCGAATTCCCGGCTAAACATCCTGGCTAAGGTGAACTTAAAAACAAAGTCATCTTGCAAATGGTTCCCCCAGCAGGTTGAGACATGCTGTTAAGGATAATGTTAACTCCCTGCAGTCTCAGAGAGACAGGGAGAAAGCAGCTTATTTCCATATCTTAATTAAAATTTCCATTAATCCCATCTGAGGCCTCATAACTTCAAAAACTTGGACAAAAAACCCCAACACTTATTTCTGATAAATATTTTAGACTAATTGTTCTGAGGTAGCAGACATCTCTTGCTGGTGAATATCAACTAGCCGTGGGTCTTGCATACTATTTAAAGGCGAACCGCAAGGGTTTTGTTTGTTTGTCCTCTGAAAATTACTGAACATCTTAAATGCCAGAGATAGGAGGCACAGAGAGCAAATGCACCGGGCTGAGCGTAGCTCACATAGGATTGCCGTGATTGCACAGAAACGCGGTTCTGCAGTTTGGAGGCAGCTTTTGTGTCTTGCAGGCACCTTCCTGCAGGCTCAGAGCCCTGGTGTTTCCCGGACACGGGGAGCTGCCGGGCGAAGGAGCTGCTAGCTCAGGACAACATCTCTTCATGATGCTCTGTGCTATGTCTTTATTCTCTAAGGCAGGAGGGTGTTTGTATAAAAAGTGGATGAGAATTAGGGACTTGAAAGCAAAGCACAGTTTCCTCAGTCAAACTATGAGCCTAGAGGAACTGCTTTTTGAAGGGAGATGTGGGATCTGTGATGTGCATCGAGATGCAGATGCTTATGTCAGCGGAGGAGTTGAGAATTCGGGATGGGACCTGGCATTGCCTTCCTCTTCTGCCCCAGCCCAGGGGCCAAGGGCTCCTGGTTTTCCTTACATGCAGAGCCTCCACGTGGGATGGAAAAGCCACCGCTCCCTTGGACGTTTATCAGGAACCCAGATGAGATGAAGACTTTTCCCTCTGTGGAGGGAGATGGGGTTCCTCCTCCTTTAAACCAAGATCACAAGCAATACTTAAACACCCTCTGCCTTAATTCCACCAGTCTTTCCATCTTCCCATAGCTGCTGCAGCTTTTCCAGCAGTGACCCCAAACCTTCCTAAAGAAACAGAAGAAAAAGCACAATTAATGGCAGCTTCAATCACCTGCCTGGCCACAGGAGATGGCTGAGAAATAGCAGCAAGATTTAGAATGGTTAAAAGAAAAAACACGATAAAGGATTTTCCTTTGCCATTTAAAACCATGCTTCTGCCCCGTTCCTGGGCTGACTGCTTTTAAAGTGTAGCATCATTGGTGCTTTTCATCAAAATGAAATCTAACATTTTGAATATTTTTTAATTATCATTCAGTACATCCAGGCAAAGAATTGAAAACATTGGCTGGGGATTGCCTGACAGCAGGACTCTGCAGCCACCGCACTTCAGCCGGGTCTATAATTAGAGCCTAATGGGGCAAAGGACCCCTTTGCCCAGCTCCAAGAGTGCAGTCTGTACGTGCTTAAGGGCTGCTTCTCCTGAGACCCCAGCCTGCAGCTGGACTGTCACCTTCAAGCATGGCTCTGGGTCTTCAAGGTCTCAATGGTCTTCAAGGATGGGTGCTGTTCTGTTCACCTCTTTGCCAGGGGGTGAGAACAGAAACATTACCTTGTCCCCTGCAGCAAATTAGAGTTGTTCATCTTAATTATCTAAAAATTCTGCTTTGACAAAGAGAATCCAAGAATAATTGTTGTTTTACATATTAGCAATATTTTCCATCCCGGTCATGACTGTTACTACCCCAGGTCTAGCAGCCCTGGAGTCATAGTAGTGCCACAAAGGAGTGTCTTTTTGCAGGGATTTGTTCTTACCCACTCAAACTCCTCCAGAGGCAACTGGAAAACTGCAAGTGAGGAGACCCAGGGTCACCTTTCCTGCACCTCTGCCACTGCAGGCACCATGGCAAATTGTCACTTCTGTGACAACTGGAGGAGCCTTCCTAATGCATTCACAGAAAGGCATCCAAACCGCTCCGGTAATGCAAAGAGATTTTTAGTTTTAAAGCACTGGCTTTGAGGAGGTGGAGAGAAGCAGACGAGAGGAGCAGAGCGCTTGGAGGCAGAACCAGCAGGAGCCTGGGGGACGAGAGTCTCGACTGTCCCTTTTGCCTGGTGCTAAGATAACCAGAGCCCAAAGCTCATCCCTTACCTCCCCGCTTCCCCCTCTGCTTACTTTCCTCGCAGCCCAAAAGCGGGACACTGGTTTGGGTTAAGAAAATATTGATTTAGGCTTTGTGGAGTGCAGATAGGTTAGGGGATTGCACAAAAGTGGCAATCGGTTGTATTGGGTTTGGGCTCTCTCCCACATACAACTCAGCCTTGTGGACAGCTTAACAAATGAATTTAACGATCTTCCACTTAATTTTAAACGCTACTAATTTAATCCGTGGAAAGAAGCATTTATTACTGTTTGCATGCAGTAGTAAGCAAAATGTGTTCAGGTTTCTCTTGGGCACCAGAGTGTGGATGGAGATGCACAGAGAGGGCTTTCCATCCAAGGTGCTGTGTTGCACAGGATTAAACATGTTTAATGGTTCTTCAGCTACGTAGGTGAGAAATGAACCAGGTAACCAAGCTGATGCTGAAAGCTGCAGTGGGAGGGATGGGGTGGAAGACAGTACAGGTCATTCAGATCTTCTGCTGGGGCAAGAGTGGGAATTTGTGTGTAACCTCCTGTATGGTATGGCTGTCGGCGTATGGAAATGGGAAAGGGAAGAGCTCGTCTCCGGCTTTGCACTTATCATGTAAGTGGCAGCCAAGGAGAAAAGCAGCCATAATTAAACCGTGATGTTGAGCCCTGGTGCCCCGGAGGTAACATCCTCGAAATGAACTGAACGTTGAGAACGGCAAACTGCAAGGGACGCGGTGACAGATTCTCTGTGACCGTAGATCACCTCTGAGTGACAGAAAATTGGACACAGATCATGATGAAGGCAGGAGAGAGCATTGGGGAGGGGGGAGGAAGGGGAGAAACCAACCATTCCTAAAACGAGCCTAAAATCTGCCTGGTTGCTAGGGAAGTGGGACTCCTGGTAAGTAATTTCAATTTGTACCTATATTTATAACAGTATGAAGATACGTTTTATAATCTGTGTAATAAAGAACCTCATCAGCAACTTCTCAAAGAAACTTGTTATTACGGAGAATGACACTCTAATTGCCTCCAGACATTTAGCTTGTCTAGTGAGTGAAGTAACCTGATAAGCTATTGAGCTATTAAGTGATGTAGAATCAATTAATGTAGTTAGATAAGAAAGTAATAACCTACCTAGGTAAACTAAGTAGTATGTGTCAAACTAGTCACTATTAATTCAGGTCCAGAAACGCATAGTAGACCTGTATAATTCCCAGTAACCTTCATAAAATTGAGGAGGTTATATTTTGACCAAAGAAAACTAGTTTTCCAAAGATCATTTATGAAAAAAAAAAAGAAAAAGAGAAATACAGAATTCATTACCAGGCTCATTCTTTCAAGAATATTCTCCGTACCTTTAATACATAAACAACTGAATAACAGTGCTGCAGAGATGGTTAAATTGTAGGCACTGACTTCCTGAGTCTTGGAAAAAGAGAGAGATGCGGGGAAAACACACCTTGAATTCCCACACCTGCATGGGAATGCACACAGGACTCAGATAACCGGGTGTGCAATTGCCTGTGTCACCTCTCGCACGTGCATGCTTGCACGCCTAGCAGTGATAATCATTAATGTCTCAATATCCTTTTCGCTTAACAGCCATACGGGCTTGCATGGCGTGGTGAAGTTGGGCTGTTAGCTAGTACAGCTGACGTACAGACAAGGTGACAGATGGGGAAGGGTCACGGTGCCTTGTGTAGATACAAGCAAGAAACATGTGAGGACCAAGTTCTAGTTCCAGTTAATTTTGTCCCTGTCTGATCTAGCTTCGGGTGTGATTATCTGGAGTGTGTTAGAGCAGAGGAAAGGAGAATGGGTGAGAAATTATCATCCTGTCTGTCTCGCTGCTGCTGCAGGTTTCCTATCCTGATATATTGTCTCTCTAGTTGGGGAGTGCAGAGGGAGGTTAATGAATCTTAAAACATTTGTAAGTGGCACAGTGTAGCTCCAAGCAAGCCAGGGTATGTGGGAAAGCAAGCGCGAGTCCCCAGGTCTGCATTGCTCTGCTAATGTGGTGCTCAACAAGAGCTAATTAGCCCTACCTGGGAGCGCACGGCACCGTGGGGACACCGCAGTGCTACCGACCCCGGGGCTGGCTGCGCTGCCTCCAGCCCCGCGGTCTCCACGTCTCCGTTTTGGGGGCTTTCCCTCCATCTCCTCAAGTTCTCGGAAAGAGACGCTTTCAGCTATAATATTACAATCTGATCTAGGTTTTGCTGTAAGGGTTTCTTCTCATCCATGTCTCCAGCCCGTCTAGTTATGTGCGGTATTATATATAGATATACCCTGCTGCGGTATTTGGAGACCCCTGGAGCGTATGGGCCGGGGTTTAAGACTGAGTCCAGGAAGATTTTGAGACTTTCTCCCAGGATCAGGTCCTGCATGGAAAGAGTGGTGTTACGCTCCTGTCTTGTTTGTACAGACTCTTTGCTCCACTGAAGGACTCAAGGCAGTGTGTCAGAGGCGGGGGAACACCTCCAGGTCCTGATGGGACAGCTGGCATTAGTATAACCCGCTGTGGTTATGTGCCAAACCTGCTTAAAGCTCTTCAAAAATCCTTGGAATGGCTATTTGCAACTTTGGAAACTCACGGTCCTTTGGAAACCTGAGCCTAAAACCGTGGGGGAAATGGCAAACTCTTGCTGGAAGCTTTATTGTGTTGTGGATGATCTTATGACAGAAAAACATTGGGGAAAAAAATACCATTAACATCCCTAAAATGTCTTCCTTCCAGTCCATTACATGAGGTGTAACCACATGGCAAACTTGACATTTCTTCTGTAAAGGACCACGGCAGTTCCCTACGGACCACAGGGCAGCAGTAAAAGACCAGTCGGCTGTGTTAAATGCAGAAAAATAAAAATATCAATAGTGAATGTTTTAGTGCTTCAGCTCTAGCATTTAGATGTGGTACAGGATTTGAAATTTTGTTCCTGATCTTCTTTAAACAAGAACAACTGAGAGCCATCTGAACTGATTTGCTTAATGTGCTGTTCAGCATTCATGGCGTAAATTGAATTGTTAGCCTCTCTGTCTTTGCATTTGAATGTTTTGATTCTAATATTACCAGCAGAGCAACCTTCCCTAACTGAATTGTTCTCACAAGTAATGTTGATGCTTTGCACTCCCACTCAATTGATGTCATTGTGGCTACTGACAAGAAGGTGCCTGTTAGAGCGAACAGGTTGAGACCGGATAAGAGGAGAGGGAGTGACAAATCAGAAATATCTCATTTTTCACCCATGTTCTTTATTTCAGAAAATTCTTTTCACCAATTTCCAATTACTCGCTCCCTGCACTTCTGCCAGAGGTGGGCTTCCAGTTGCTTCCCACAACTTTTGTGCTACCCTTCCTTGAAGCCGTACAAGAGCTAAACCTGTTAGCTCGCTGAGCTTTGTGCTACCACAGCTAAAGCTGGTGAGGACCTAACTTGGATGAGTCTTCACCTTTGCATAGAGTGTAGAAATGTCTATCATGAAGCCTTCTTGCAGCTGAGCATCAGCCCCGTGACGCTCACGTGTCCGCACGCTCTTTGTGCGCGGTGCTGGAAGAGGACCCAGCTCGCCCCGTGCCAGCTGGCGCAGGTTGTCCACACTGCTGGAAACCAGCATCTTCAGGGGTGGGTGAGCTTCACCCCCGTCATCTCTGGGCCCGTATGGAGCCACTCTAGCTCTGACCTATATATATATATATGTATATATAATATTACTGGTTTTCAGTACGTTGGACCTGAAATAACAGAGGAACATGCAGCAGCTTGACAGCTGTGGACTTCTGGAGAGTAGTTAAAGGCAGAAGTTTTTCAGGGGGTCTGAGGCTGCAAGACTTTGTGGGGCTGGTGTTTTAGTGCTGCTGTGGGGAGGGGGATTTCAAAGTGTGTCTCTGGTGCAGACATTAGCAAACAGCTGGCCCTTGGGTCTCTGTAAGTTGGATCTTGGTAACAAACCAGCGCGGGTGCAGGAGAGACCATCAGGGACCTTGGGGTGGAGAAGACGGTAGTCAAAGTGACAGTACAACCATACCCATCAACAGCTGAGATGCAAAAGGAAGGGATTTGCAAAAGCTGTAGAAAACAGCATGGAAGACTGAGAACAGGATTTTGGATATGACGGAATTGAATTTGTCACTACTAGATCTCAGCAAAGTTTCAGAGATCTATTACCAGAGAAAGGGAAAGGCAAGACTCCACTCTGAGATCCTTCGTACGTGAGAAACTGTTGTGACCTACGTGGTTTTCAGTCCTTTCCGGAGTTTGATGTTTCATACGTAGACAGTTGCCAAGGGAAATTTTGCTTACACCGTAATTTTCCATTCGCTGCTACACTTCAGACAGAGGAGTGCAAACTGTTCTTTCTGCAACTCAGGAGATAATTTTGCAGTCAGTGTTAACACTGCAAACCTTCTATTTTTTTTCTCTAATAACAGTTTGGCAAATCAAAGTGTCTGTTCAGTTAGTCAGTAAAAACACCTAGGAACCATGCAAAAAAATACACAGGCATAGAGATGGACTCTGAGCAGGCTATGTCTCAGATTAGATACTGATTAAGGGTATTGACCATTTTTTATTTTATCTTGTCTGCATTGAAAGAGAAGTGTCAAAGATGGGAAGAAACTCACACACACACACATTTTCTACGTACTTTTATTTACACAAATTCCTTTGCCGTATTTTCCAACATGGTAAGACAATGGTCATCAAGATAAATTCAGAAATCTAGCCACTGCTGAGAGGAGGTCAAATGGGAAAAAAGTGAGAAAGAGAATATTTGTGCTTTGTAGGGTAGAAGTTAGGGAGACATGATTACATTTCTTACCTTTCAAATAATTTCCATTTTAAGCCAACAACCCTGATGGTGGGACATCAAGTAGGAGGTAAGGATTTTCCCAGTGAATGATTTTTAATTAGTTTTAAAAACTGGCAAATTTTGAGACATTCACCCAGATTGGTATATCCACAGTAAATAATAGCAATAAACTCTCCCCCTCTACTTATGTAGCATATATACAAGCACATGCAAGCCCAGGTTAGCAAGACCACACTTTCTTTTGTTCTCTTTGTTCCCTTTGTTCACTATGCAGTAATGAAAAATGACAGCCATATTTATTGTAACATTCCTCCAGGAATGCAGAGATAATTACCTGCCCTTAGCATGAGAGAGGAGAAGGAGCATGAGCTCTGTTCTTCAAGCTCCCTGGAATCCAACCGACGCGTCGGTGTGAAACGCCAAGTGCAGGACGTTGGGAGCAGAGGAGATCTGCTGCCTTGTGAGGTTGGTTTTAGGGTTCAGGTTTTTTGTCTTTTGCAAAATAACACCTGAGAAGAGCTCCAACACCTCTGTTAAAAGGGGACTGCTTTGAATTCCACCTATGTCCTTGACCATTTCTGTAGAAAAGGCCTCTGCATGTTCATTTGAAGTGGGCTTGCCTTTATCGATATTGCTGTTTTCATGCGGACTCTTGCAGGGTCTGCCCAGACAGATCTGACTTCAGCCCTGGCCATTTTAGCAGTGAGTGAGTCATTCTGCTTTCCATTAAAGAAAACCCAAACTCCATCCTATGTGCTCTTAAGAGGGGTTGTAGTGTTTCTGAAAAGTACTAGATTAATAGGCATTGGAACTGAAAACCTCTAATCTAACAAAAAAAAAAAAAAAATCATTGTGATGCTATAAGAGTATGTGTGACCTGGTTCCTGTTCACCCTCCTGGTGTGTGTGGTGGTGATGAGCTCAATCATAACGTTACAGCCTATGCATGGCAAGGAAGGGGGAACCGAGCGTGCTTCCCTTCCCACCGCGCGGTGGGAGCCCCGGTGTCAGGAGAGCTCCTGCTCCCCTCTCTGCCTCTGCTTGTTTGGAGAAACACCCCTGGATGAGCATTTCCCCATATCTAAGATGCAGTGCAGAAAACTGGGGGGAGCTCTCTCGCATTTACTCTTTTGTTCAGCAAGGACAACCTATCCCAATGAGGTCCCTTCAGGTAACTAGGTGCCTCCCTGGTTTTTTTTTTATTATTATTTTCTAATAGATGTTCCTGTTTCATGGGAATTTAAAAACAAGACCTATTTAGCCTTTAATAAGAAAAATCTGTTCGTATCTTAATATTTTTGTCCTCTGCATTTATTTCCTCACTAGCTGGGATTTTTCAGGCTGATTATTTTTTAAGGTATTAAAAATATAATCCATATGATATATTAAAATATAATTAAAAGTGTTATCATATTTTCAGCAGCGTGTTATGCCTAGGGAGATTTTACAAGTGCAAATACATTTTTGCATCACCCGCACTAGTGAGGGAGACCGACTGACCATTGCTAACCCCTTTTACTGATAGGAAAATGGAAACAAAAAAAAAGGAGAAGGTTTTTTGATGTTTCCAGGTGCTTCACCTTCACACCATTTTCTTTCTGATCCACAATGTCTCCCAGTGGTATAAGAAGATAAGAATTAAGTTCATAGCCTGGATTGCCACTTTTTCAGGTTGTGATAAAGAATTTCTGGCATGGTAGCATGATGGGGATGTGGGTGGCCCAGGGAAGCAGAGTGGTAGCTGTTTTGCATGGCCTAATCCCCTGCCTGGGGGAGAGCAGCTACTTTTGGCGGGGGGGCTCGTGGAGCTGGGAATTGGTTGCAGCACAGCCCTGCAAGTAGGAATGTACGGATTAGTGGGGCTGTGCTTTCAAGGGAGTCCTTCTGGAGACCTTTCTGTGCTCAAAAGGACCTCTTCACCCTTGCTACGTGACCCAACGCTTCACCTTCCCAAACTGGGGTGGGCAGTTACTGGAGAAGCCCTGAGCTTCGGTGTATGTCGTGATTGTGCCCTCATGGCCAGCTGTAGGCTGGATCACTTTGCAGGGCACGGTGGTTTGCAGGGCATGTAGCATAAGCCAGGCAAACTGGACATGAATTCTGGGATTTGCAGCTGAACTCCCTAAATCCCCTGTCCACCCCTTCTCCCCATCTCTTGGCTCTCCAGCACCATTTTCCAACCCTTGGGTGAGACAGAGCGCTTTGCAGAAGGCCGATGATATTCATGACTGCATAGCGGTGAGCTGGCATGCTGGTGACACCTGGCTACGCAAAGGGAGGTGGTCATTCACTGCTGAGAGGGGCCAGAAGTAAATTTTCTTTGTGGGGAGAAATGGGAGGAATCACGGTTCACAACTGGGTCTTGAGCTGGAGGCATCTTGATCCAAACAAGATTGAGTAGCTAACAGGGCTCTTTTGGTGGAGGGCCCTCAATCTCTCATCTTCTCTAGCCCGTACCCAAAAGGGGTTGCACTGGGAGTGCTGCAACCCCATTTCTTCCTCAGCTGCCTACAGAGAGATTAAGGGTTCAGAAATGGAGGGTTTGTTGGCTGAAGAATGAATTGGGGGGGTGGCATCACTGGTGTGGGCAAAGTGTTAAACCATTGTCGGAAAGCCTGCTCACAAGAGAGTTAGGAACAGGAAAGTAATTGAAAATAAATACAATCAAAGTGCCCAAGTGTTTTAGGAACATGATTCTCTTTGTTCTTCCTTTTCTCTTTTTCTCTGTACCCCCAGGAACTACTTATGTTCCTACAGCTCATATTTTCAACAGTCTTTAAATAAGTGTTTAATGGGATTTATAAAAACACCTGAGCAGGTAAGATAGGTTATAATTCCCACTGATTTCATTGACCTCTCGGTAGACGGGACACAGGCTCCTATATTGCACAGGCTTATTTGAAAATATTATTCAGAGTATGCTGGAAAATGTTAGTCGTATTAGATTTGTGGTTTAAGTTCTGGAAGGTGCCATCAGAGTTGGACTGATGCATAGAAATATAAATAAACATAAAGGTGTCTCGGTGCCTGCCTGTGCGTGTGTGTGTATAGTCTTTATTGGTGACTGAAAACCCACTGCCTGCTCTTTGGTTTTCCATTTTAGCTGGCCTATTATCAGAGATTTCTGGAGTGTGAGTTTCATAAGTAGAGGTTATCATACATTGCAGGCCATCTCTCCTGCTGGGGAGCAAAATGAAGGTTTGATAATGAGATTGCCCAAAGGCAGATAAGAGCTCTAGCTTGCTGAACAGTCCCTCAAGGTTTCCTGTGATGGCAAAAAGGAGGGAATGCAATTTATTATCCTTCTCTCCTTGTACCTTCCCATTGTTTGAGAAGTCAAAGCAACAAACTACGGGCGTTCAAAATAAATAAATTAATAACCAGAGCAGGAGACCTGGTGTGTTGTTGTTGGCTCTGAAGAAGAAGGTCTGTGATTTGCTCTAACACCGCAAAGGAAGTCTCTGAACTACAAATCCTGAAATTCCATTTAAAGGACAGGCTCTCTCCCCCTCTCCTCCCGCCTTCTCCCAGCTAGGAGGGATATTCTAAAACTGAGTCAATCTTGATAGAGGATGGAGGATGGCTCCGTAACCGCTGCCGATAACCTCCCCATCTCCAATTCTGTTTGCTCTTCTTTCATGCTAAACGCTACAAAGTGCATTACAGTCAAGCGAAAGGTCAGATTTAAGCCTTAAAACACGGAAGATTCAGAGCTGAAGTTGCCACATCATTAAGTCACAGCATCTTCATGCTTATGTTTTCTAGCACATATGGTATATAAAATCACCTAGTGTTTCACAACCCTCTTAAATAATTAGGCACAACAGGGTTTGCTGGGTGACCACCTGGATAAAGTCAAAACAGTGGCATCTGCATCAACCAGATGGGAGTCTGCTCTTCGCTGCCATCAGGAAATGGACAGCCAACTTCCACTCGAGTGAACCAAAAGCTGCCTTCTTCCAGATACGGAAGGGAAAGGGCAGTTTAGGAGAGAGCGATAAACGTGTCTTCCTTCAATTTTCAGGTTACCGAGTCTCTACTGAAACCAAGAGGAAGAGATCCTGTTCCCCAGCCTGAGAAGCAGCAGGGAAGAGGTAAGGTAAATTTGTACGTAATCAGCAAACCCAGTACCTGGCAATGGTATTCGGAAGGCAGGTTGAACAAAGGCTTATGTTTTTATTTGTTTCTGTCATTTAAAAGAAAAAAGTGGGGGAGGGAGAATATTAGCAATTTAGTGTGAGGCTCCATTAGATCAAATCAGTGCCAATGATAGTCACTTATTTCCTCCATTTCATAATGATTTACTCTATAAATTAGTGTCCGCCTATTTAAACACACTCAGTGATTCAGCTCTGGGTACCATGGCAATATGTGACAGGGAATAGGGCTGAACCCACCAGTCATATGGCTCTCCGTGCTGTCATTATGCTATATGTGCGCCGGTAATGGGGGGCTATGTGAGAACGTAGACAGATATTATGCAAACATATACTGACTTAAGTATCAATCTGTCACTGGTGTAACTCATTGTAATGGCTCCACCAAAGTCATTACAGAGTAATATGCATTACAGCATGTTAAACATCTATCATGGGTGGAGGTTCAGAGAAGCCATGAGGAAGCTATAAGAAGCTACCAACATCCAGATCTGGAAGATACTCAGATGTAACGTTTTCACTTCAGCAAACCCCTAGCAAAGCGTTCCTTTTTTTCCCCCTTTCCACCCCCTTTCCACTCCAAAAAGATGAAGCTGAAAAAAATGTCTCACAGCTTTAAGAAGAAAAAAAAGAAAATCCTCTCGAGCTTGTGTGTATGAAGCACACGCAGGTTAACTGCAGCAGTTAAATACAAATCTCTCTCTCTTTCATAGACATACGCACAGACACAAATAGGGTTTGATGGTGGGAAACCTTTAGCCTGGCTGTGCTACACAGCGGTTTTAGGACATCATCCCTTCTCTTGGTACCTTTAGAAGTCACTCAGCCTGATTTTGTGGTACAGAAGTGGAAGAAAGATGTAACCTCTGTGCCCCTCTTCAGCTAATCCATGTCCTCTCCCCCTGACACACCTGGATAGTGTATTAGCACATCCATAACCCAGATCGGTCCTTTCTGCAATACAAAACTAGCCTGGTTAATAACCACCCGGAGTCTTCAGTCCCAGGTTTTGCAGTGGGTCATTCCTCCTTCTGATGAGCAAGATCCTGTTCAGGACCCGACAGGGTAAGATACCTCTTGGATAATGCTAATGACTTAGGTTAAGCTCTTCGCCTCCTCTGCATTTTTTGGTTGCTTTTGAAAGAGCGATGCTGCAGCACTGGCTCAGGGACCTGAGGTGGAGAGAGTGTCTGGCATGGGTAGGTGGGGATATTTCATTGTTCAGTGCAGACTTGGCTATTTTGCTAGCATAATATATGTTCTTCAGCCAATCCAATGGATTAGAAAAGTACTCTATTTAAAGGTTAAATAGCTGATGCTCCGTCAACATGTATGGGAGATGACACACAAATCCAAAGTGATCCAAAGCGATTGGCTCCGTCTCCAGCCAGCTTGGTGGCGTAGCCAAGGACAAATGCAAGTGCACAGATTTCTAAAGAGAGTTTACCCACTGCTTACTGCTCAGCCTGGGCACTCAGCGGTGCATTTACTCACTTTTTTGTGTACTAAAGCAGTACTGATACAGCTCACAGCATCCTCAAGCAGTGGTACAGAGGGTCAGGAAAGAGGCTTAATAGACTGAAGGTGCCTGAATGCAGTGTTACAGTAAGTAACCAACTCTCTTAAAAAGAGAGACTGGTAAAAGAAAAAGCCCAGGGAACAAACACTGGATCTGTTGTGCTGTTACCATTTAACCTGCATTCACTGCCAATTGAAATGCACTTTACGTTACTTCAGTCAGATACTTCAAAGGAAATCCTGGAGATGGGAGCACTTAAGCAAGAGCACTTCTGGTGGTAATGTGTGTATTTGAAAGCCTGGCAATTGGGAAGGTTGTGAATACAGCAGCGGATCCAAATATAGCTGTAGCTTGTTATATGTAAACGGCAAGATTCATTCTGATATTCCTGCTCCTATTCTGCCCTTCCTTCCTGCAAAACAGTGTGATTCCTCCATCTGTCAGCGTCTCCAGTATTTGTGTTTGCCTGTAACAATGTTCGCCTGTGTACATTATCCCACACGGCAGCTCAGTGAGAATAGCTGATGTAGTACCAGGTTATAAAAAGCCCAAAGGAAACGTTCTGGAAAGGCTCTTTGAGGAAATTATTGCTACTTCTGCAGTCCTGCCTGAGCCTTACACACAGCTGAGGGCAAGCAGAGGATATGCAGGTTTGGTGCCAGCTTTGGGCTTGTTGGGTCAAGCATAACCAAGCAGATTATCGGGTAAAGGTGTAAAGCTAGAGCAGGTGAAACCTTTGTATGGAGGCTCTCAGCTCAGTGTAGTTAAATCCGCCTGAATGAGAGTACCCACATGGAGGTCTAATGTGTTTTAATTTGTGTGTGCTGGGCGCTGAGTCCATGTAGCTCCACCATGTCCTGCAATGTGAGATGTGGGGTTTTCCACCCTCAGACCTTTGTGCCCTGACACTTGCACCAGGACTGACGAGCAGGCAGTATCTGCATCTGCAACGAACAGCCTTTTGCAGAGTTTCTGGGACATAACCTCTCCCGTCTCCCACCACACATTGGTGCGTGCTGAGACTGGAGCGCGTGGCCAGGTGTGCACGTGAGCGTGCAAGATGATACTAGTGAGTCTCAGAGAACTCCCTCTTATTTAAACATTATTATAGGGTAGCTCACCATGAGACATGAAAGACACAGGACCAAGCAGGACACACAAAGTACATCATATGGCAAGGGCAGTCTATGAAATATTGGACAGCATGTGGGCAAATCCCAGTGACCCAGGGAAAAATGAATCAGCCAAACTTTTCTGGTTAGCTTTCTTGGAGGAATGCTGTTGCTTCATTGCCTTCTGCATTTGGGTACAGTCTAGTCTCTGTCTTTGTTGTCGCAGTGGGTGAGAGTTTAAAAGATAAATTCCTTTTGGGTTCTTGGCAAGAAACCTCTCTTTATGGAGTTTGTTCATAAACAGTAGTTCAGAATACCTGACTATAGAATAAGGGAGTGTGAGATCTTGGGGCTGGGGAGAAGAGCCACAGCTGCTCTCTTTTCCCCAACACTAATGGCAAGACTGTGAGAACACACTGACCTTTATTCAGCACAATTAAATGCCATACAAATAAATAGCTAATTCTGTTTAGCAGCGTTGCTGCTTTTATCTCCCTGTGGCCGTGACCAGGTAATACTCCCCTTTGCTGACCTGACCATGTGTTGACACATTTAGGGCTGTGGCACGCAAAGGAAAGGTACTGTTTGCTCGGTCCCTGAGCAAGGATGTCTTCTCCTCGCTCCAAACTCCTACGTACGATTTGGAAAGGCAGCTGAAGGGCAGGCGTTGCTGTCTTTCCAAAAGGCAAGGAGTGGGGAGGGTGGGAGGAAAGGTTGTGCGTCACCACAGTGTCTGGGATGGTTCCTGCTTCGCAGGTGGAAAATTGGAGCAGTGACTGTCCAGACAATGCACACAACAAACCTCGTCCAAATAAGGGACATGTCCAGAGATCAGCATCTTTTAAAATTTATTGCAAGTGGTCTGGTAGCTCCACCTCCTATTAATTTTGCTTGACTTGCAAAGATAGTTGTAAAGATTCTGGTTCAGTATCTATTGATAGTATCTGTGGGTTTTGAAAGCATAATGACGTCTATTTTGTGCCATTCACATGTTCATCCATAGGGCTGAAATCTTCCTCTTCTTGAAAAAGCCTGCTCCATCCCACATTTCACGCTGATGTCCTGGGCTGGAGTATAATCAGCCTGTGGTTATGGCACAGCTCCAAGCTACTCAGGTGATTCTCTAGAGATTTTAGCTGATAAAAATTGAAACAAAGTCTCTACTGAGCATGTACAAATAGTAATTTCACAAATGTATTTAGCATGGCCAAATTTGAACAGATTTTCATGGGAACTTCAAAAGGCAAAAGGCATATTCCCAGCATAAAATGCTTCCGCATCCCCCTGCAACAGTAAAAAATTTAACAGAGCAGATTGCCGTTCATTTTTTAACATGGGAAAAACTGCTTGTTTTCGTTTTTTTTTTTTTCTCCTCAGAAATCTCTAAGCTGTATTACTTGAAATTTTTCAAAATTTATCATCATGAAATTTCAGGCCAAACCAGAAATTCCCAATGTAAACAACTACAAAGGTAGTCCTGGATTTAAGACAGTTGTCTCTAAAGACCTGGATAATATACCCTTGCTCACAGAGTTCTTACACACGGTGCTAACATTTCTGGAGTCATTAATAGATGCAAGCTGCTCATTTTGGGGTTGATACCCTGGAATCTGGTCGTAGAGGGGTGCTGAACTCCCCCAGCCACATCCAGGCAGCGTAACAGAGAAAGCACCCCAGGACTTGAAATACCCAGTTCTGCATCATCGAAAATTGAGTACTGCAAATTAGTGCATTTTCGTGAACTTTCTGTTTGTGACTCAGCACTTTCCTTGTAAAGTGACAATAATGTCTCCCTTCTCCTAAATTAATGCTAAACTGATGAATGCCATAGACAAGCCTGAGAGGAAATTAGTCATTGCCTCCAGAGCAGTGTTGGAGTAGTTTTCTGGAAATAAAATATCAAATAGGTGCTCTTTAAAGGAGATCTGTACTTTGCGCACGTGGACACTTTGGAAAAAAACGACATGCGAATATTTAACTTAAAGATCGTATAACCATGTATATCCCCAAAGGAATCAAATTTAAATTGTTCAGGTAAATTTAATTTGACATTTCCAGGCTATGTGTTACACAAAGATTGCATGTATAATATCTTTATGCTCCATGGTCTCCCTGAATCCCAGATTTTAGTGTTATAACATCAGAAAGGACAGTCTCCTGGTGATATTATATTGCTCCAGGGCCAACTACCCATCTTCATGGTCCTGCTGCCTCCTCCTCCTTCTCAGACTGAGCTGCCAGCTGGAGCACGCTTTTGGGAGAGTTTCGTATTAAAACTAATCAAAGGGACACCCTCGACTCTAGCCATTTTCGATGCTACGAGCGGCACTAGGCTTATTCACTAGGTTTATAGTTTTTTCCCTCCTTCCACAATCTCAGCTTCAAAGATTCAGTTCATCTCTATCTCGGACCAAAGGGTTGCATTAATGCTGACTTGCTCCTTGTGCCCAGGGCCAGCCCAACCACAAGTCTTTCTTTCTTTCTAGCTGAGCCCGAAGGCTGGGGTTTGAGCGTGGCCAGCGTAGGAAACACCAGATAGATTTGCTGCTCTTCCCACCACCCTTTATCTTCCTTTCCTCTGCATTTCTGCACCGTGCCGCGGCTAGATGTGCTCTGCTTGTCACCTGGAGGCTGGGGAAGGACTTTATGGCAGTCGTTAAGTGCTCAACAACTTCCCATGGCCTGCCATGAACAGTTGTTATCAGCGCTAATTAATCTACAGAGGTATTAATTGCAAGAAGAAATGCTTACTGGGAAAGCATGCCTGTTTTCTACCCTTTTCAGGAGCAGCTTCTTCAGATCCTTACGCAGGACCTGTGAATAGCCACCAGGAATGGGCAGATGGAGAAACGAGTTAAGTAGCTCCTCTGCAAAGCTGATAAATAGCCCTGAATTAACACACGTATGTATAAACATACATATTTAAGAGCCCTATGGTGAGATGTGCAGCTTTTGTCAAGTCCTTTCACTCCTCCAACAAGTCCAGGATCCCAGTGTTTAAGGTCCGTATTGCTGAGACCTTCCTGACATCACCCACACCCATGTTTGTCCTCTCTGAAATGGAAACCTGGCTATTTCTTGCTGTCTGGGGTGGCATCCCATAGTCAGTCTGGTTTTCTCCCTCTCGTACATGCTTGTCGAGCACTCCCTGTCCCATATACACTCTACTGATCCAGCATAGCTAGCTAGATCCTGACCTGGAGTCCTGCCCTTGGCCGAAAGGTGAAAATAATCATGCGAAACCTCTTTAGGGTGATCAGGACTATGATTCAAGTTCGTATTTTAAAGTTGAACTTATGGAGTTAAAATGCTGGCCATCAACCAAGGAGAACTCAGGAAACTAGATATTTTTGGTAATTACAATATACTGGAAAAAGACATGCAGATTCCCTTGTAGAGATTTGTTCCTACCGCACAAGCAAAGTAGCTTTGTTGCCATTTTATTTATAATTTCAACAGATATAACCTATTAATTATTTGTAGCATGTTCAAGAGTAAACACACACTCCAGGGAGGAAGCGAAGGCTTTTTAAAGTTCAGCTCTTTCTGGCTCCCTTCTCCTGTACACAAATGTCCTGGGAGCACCACAGGAAGGGCCACAGTGCAAACAAGAATTTGTGTTTGTTTGCCCTTTTATCACCAGTTTATAGGTAAAGGTACTTTTTCAGTCCGTAGTCCAATATTCCATGCTCAAAGTAAGAAAAGCAGGAACGTGTTTCTACCTTGGCAGCATCATCTCCGCGTGGGTCTCTTGGCTTTGCTAGCAATCAGCAGGGACAAATCTATGGGCAGAATTCCTCCTTGTTCTTGTCTCCAAACCCACAAAACTCTTGAATTAATTTTATTTTTAATTTAATAAAGTAAAATTAATGCTTCAAGTAGGAAACATTTGAGGACAAGTTTCAGCTCAGAGTACTTTATTATGGCTGAGTTTTAATCCTCGGTGCATAAGAAGGATTATGCTGAGAACACTGACATCACCTTAAATATAGCAGCATGAATATGCCACTGTAATAAATCTTTTCAGCTTTTAATTTCAATTCAAGAAAAATGTTGGTTGAAAATATCTTCTTTCCCAGTAACCTTCTTCTGTCTCAAATGTGCCCACAGTCCCAGGCACCGTCTGACACAGCCTTGTCAGTCAGGAGGGTGAAGAGGTCCTATCTCCACCCCACACAGCTCGCCTCCAAAAAATCTTTTGCAGATCCAGATAGAGCAGCAAAATGCTGATTTTACCTGTTGCAATTGCCACCTGGGGAGAAGGGGTGATAAAGCACCTCGTTAAGCCCTAACAAAAAAAAAGTTTGACCAGTAAAATCTGAGCTCACACTGGGAAAATTTCCCCCTTACAACTTTTTTGGGGGAGACATCGCAAGGGTGGAGGTGGCCTCAGCGCATCGCTCCCAGGCTGTGCTCAGCAGGAGTTTGTTCCTGCAGCTCAGGAGGGGGATGGGACCCAGCGAAGTATCCAGGAAGGGGGAAATTTGATTTATAAGTGAAGCATCAGCAGATGTCTTAAAAGGTCTCCTGAGAGTTTGTAATACTCTGGAAGAGCCGAGAGTAATAAAATGGAATAAAATCGATTATAGAGCCAAGTTTCTATCCTGACTGCCACACCTTGAGGGAAGCGAGCGCTGCTTCTCGCGGGCAGAAGGGACTCTGCAGCCGGGGTCTGAAAGCTTTCCTTCCCCAAAGTTGGAAGTTGGGAATGGTCCAGCTCAAGTTGAGGTCTGATGACCTTCACCAAGAGGGCCCATGCATCACCAGGTATAAGAAACGTCCTCCCAACCGTTCCAGTATCGCTCGGCACTTTTGTGATTACCCAGGGAGTTTAATTGTCTCTTTTAAGATATTGTGGGACTGCAGATATGTTCGGAGGTTTGCATGGTGACTAGAGTGAAGATAATATCTAGGTTTCTTGCAGAAATGTCAGATGTTGAGAAATTTATCTATAAATAACACAGTTTTGTGCTCACAGAATATTTGCTGGTTGTTTTTTATGAATCAGCATTATAGTTGTTGTAAATGGAGTGCTGTGGCGCCAGTTACTACGGTACAAAGATATCACCAGTTTTGGCCTGCAAGTGATGTGCTAGTAGTATTCTCTCTGGCAAGAGACGTGAAATGTTACAGCACTCATTTTGCTAGCAAAAAACCCATCCCCGCTACGATATCATCCATCTTTTCCTTCCTACGGAGTATTATCACCAAGTGTCGATGGGAGCACCTGAAGCTTTAAGGCTGGCCTGATAACCCACCTACCACCCAAGGTACGAGCAAGACAAACATGTGGAACAGCACCACTGATCATTGCTTCAACAGCCAGCGTTAATGGTACGGTTTCATGGAAAAGCGCAATTCCCAGCATTTGTGGGTGAACATATGCAAATCAGCATATAAATCAGGCTGATGAAGCTGCAGCAGCCACCACAAACCAAAAATAAGTGTCTCTTTTCCCTTTAGGCTAACACTAGCACTAGCTGAAGTAACAGCTGCATGAGCCTGATGAGACCCAAGAAGGCCATTAGAGTCTCTGTCTGTGGTTTCGAGCATAGTGGACTGAATGCAAAACCCTCTTTGCAAATTTGTGGTCCTGCTCATTTTTTTTTTTTGTTAGTTTGATCAGCATTGTGCTGTTGCATATGTTTTCCCAAAAGGATCTGCACAGGGCTGTTACCTACATGGTGGGGAAAAAATGACTTTTTGCGTTACAATTCCTAGTTTGAAATGAACATTGCAGTCATTTCAAACAGGCTTAGTTTAAATCTTTGGTTCAGCCTGAGCTGTCTCCTTTAAGGCTGTCAAACTGAAAGGAATTAAAATGCAGAGAAAATTATTTAGAAAAGAAAATGCAACTTTGCAATTTAACTTTGCTACAGGGATAAAGTTTTAAGAAATGATCAGCAGTTTGGGTGTCTTTCGTCTTGGGAGCCTGAGGTTGGACTCATTAAAAAGAAACAATTTTCAGAAAACATTGAACACCCAACTTTGGAAAACCTGTTCTCTGCAGGCAGCTAAAGATGGGCCCTAAACTCACTGGTCTGTTTGAAAGGCTCAACTTAGCCTTAAATAAAAATTAAAAAAAAAAAAGAAAAATATCAAGCCAGGTACAATAGAGTAACTGTGATACTCCACATGCAGGAAGGCAAAAAGATGCTTTGACAAAGGGAAGCACCAGTGTAAGGGCAGCAGTGATGCTCATGTTAGAAGGAGATGAGGTGGAAATAAACATTACTCTGGGCTAGTAACAGTAGACACAGAGTAGTGGTAGAACAAGAGGGAAAGGTGGCCAATCTTCATCAGTTATGTAGACAGAGACGGCGAGGTCTCCAGGTTCTTAGGACTTGTTGCTGCTAGTTCTGAAATACTGCAAATTTGAGGACCTCTCTTTGTATTTTTAAAGGGATCTGGCCGGTTGACTTCCTTTCAAGGTGATCATTTTGATGATGTTGGGATTCTGCTGCTTTAAGAAAGATGAATTAAGGATTTTAAAGTCTTAGCTGTGCATCTTATCTTTTAATTTAAATTTAAATAAATAAATAGTCAGGAATAAAAACAGAGTGATTTGGTGTCACTTCCAGAGCTGAATAAAATGCTGAACCTAACTAAACCCCACCGATGGTGAAAAATAAGCTAGGAGTTTAAAATTAATCCCATTATTGTGCTTGAAAACATTATTAATAGGTGTAGAGGTTTTGGCAAATCCCGTTATTTTAATACTATCCTTTCTCCTAAATATTTCATAGCCAGGTTTTATTTCTTTTATTAAACAGTCACTTTAGAGGAAAGATAAACTCCCTATTAGAGAAGTTCAGAAGCAGACGACCTGCAGGGTCTAGCAATGAAGATTTTTAACAGGATCTGTAGGAATTAGCAGCCGTAGCAAAGGAGTGAGGAAGAATTACTGTGCGTGAGTGGTCCTTCAGGCTGGGCACCGCTGCATCACCCCATGTCTGTGCGGGCCCCAGCACATGGCTACCCATTACTGCAGCATGATAATATTGCATTTGCAAGATGATAATATCATGCTGATCAATTCAGAACCACAGAAGACCATATTCTGTAATCCCTATGCGCGCAGAATAATAACCACACTTTGCAAGTAGTCCCATTCATTCCAGTGGGACTCTCTTGTAATCAATATATTTGTTTCCAAATTATAGTGTTATTGGTCCAACTTGATCTTTATTCCCGTTAACCAATTGCATGTGCAGGAGGCCTGGAAACGATGCCACAGCGAGGGCTGCTCTCGTCCCACTCCCATTGTTCGAGGACTCCAGTCCTCGGAGTTATTGTTCAAGCTGCCAGTTATCTCCGAGTGCTCCCAGCAGATGTTGGGGGGAGGGGGCAATTTTTTTATTTTTTTTTAAGAAGTTTGCCTCTTTAAAGACCAGCCCCGACGAGAGATTAATTCTGTTTGCTCTCCCCTTCACTGTGTTTTGTCTCTTTAAGTCAGAAAATATTTAGAGAGGAAAATGTGTTTTCTTGCTGTTCAAAATAATAATAATTTGCCAGTGGGAATTTATTACTGACTTCAAAGGGAGCCCTAAATTTGCTGATGGTAAATAAGGGGCAATCCTGCTTTCACTACAGTCAGTGTAGCTATTCTTGCAGGATTTTGTGGGCGCTGATTTGAATGCAGAGCTGTCCACAACATGGTATTTCCATTCTGTGAGCATCCTCCGAAGTTCAGCATTTATTTTTGTCTGTGGTGAAACAAAAAAAAAAAAAAAGAATTTTGGGGTGGTTTCTGAAGACATAGGATTTTATCAAAATATTCGTTTTCAAATCAAAACCTAGCTATCGTAAGAAGGTCTCTTAGATTTAGGACTGTTGGATTATCTTAACAAATAGAAGAGTCTTCTGGGCCATAACCTGATCTCTGGGTTGGTGGCCCTAGTCATAAACGTTGCAAGGTTGAAGCTCCTTCTCAAGAAGAGCTTTTCACTCTACATCTTCTGCTTGATGATCCACTCAACCCCAAATCAAGTGATGCAGTATGACAGCTCTCTCTTTTCTGCTCTATCTTATGTGCACATGAGAAATAAACAGGGAAGCCCACAAGAAAGCTGGCTGATATGGATTTGCCTCCATGGAACATTTTTGCCTTAATGATCCATCCTGTTTTGGTGACATTTCACGAAGAAGACAACGTCCCAGCAAGTTCCGCTTCAGTGAAGGTGAAAGTGTAGAGCACCTCAATGAGCGAAGCCTACGGGATCCGCATGGAGACCTCATCTCCTCCGCCTCAAAGTTCACATCCCATCCAAGGGGACCTGCTTGGCTTAGCTCCCTGCCTAGCCCTAACCTTATTGCTGAATATTTAGCCAGAAACAGAGCAAAACAAAAAATTAATCCATGCCATGCCTTGATTAGGGATTAGAAATGTTAACCGGCCAGTGCCTTTTTCTGCAGGGGTATGCAGCCCCTATACCTTTAATTAGAGTAGCCTGTGGTACTTGCCATAAAGCTGATAAGTAATAAATAGCTGCCTTTGTCACATGCAAGTTCAGCATTGTGAAACGGCACACGGACGGCTTTAAAAAGCCTTTGATTAAACCCAGCACTACAGTAAATCTACAAACACAGAGGAAAGAAAAGAAGCTATTTAGTCTGTGCCAGTTCCCGGCATTAAGTATGCAAATTTCTCGGTGTCTTCAGCTCCCAAGAACAGCAGGCACTGAATGCAGCAGCAGCAGCAAGCGGCACGACATCATTCATTTCAATCATTAAAACAAAAGCGGGATAAATCGCTACCTAATTTGTAAAATATGCTTATCATATAGGCTCTTTGGTCTTTAAGAAAAGCACCAGCTGAATGAGAATCACTGAATTATTTTGGAAAAAAAAAATGCTTGAATCAATTCTGGTTTTCCCCCTTCTCCCAATGATTGTTCTTTTCTTTCTTTTTCCTTTCTTTTTCCTTTCTTTTTCCTTTCTTTTTCCTTTCTTTTCCTTTCTTTTTCCTTTCTTTCTCCTTTCTTTCCCTTCCCTTCCCTTCCGCTTTGCCGTTTTTCCTTTTCCCTTTCCCTTCCCCTTCCCAGTTTCAAGTGAAACCTATCTGTAGCCTTCCCTCAAGCTCACACCCCAAGCCACGGGAATACCAGAGTCTTTTTCCTGAACATGCACAACTCAACATTCCCAGGTCTTTCTTCTCTCTCTGTCTTTCAAAAAAAAAGAAGGGTAACACCAACCAAAGCCCAGCCAGGAGCTCCCTGCTGAGCATCACCCATCACCCCAGTTCCACCGTGCCGGCCAGCAGCCCCTGCTGCCATCCTTGTGCAGTTGATCAGCAATCTCCATTTCTCCCTGCGTGGCAAAATACATATCCAAATAGCCTGATCCTGCAACCTGCCGGGAGCTGCCTGCCGAGGGAGCCCAGCTGGGTGGTGTTCATCACCCCTGCACAGAGAGACGAGGCACCATCGCTCTTTTTACAAACAGCGGCAGTGAGGGTTATTGCTACACAGGGAGCATCATCACAGGATCCCTGAACAGGCTAAATTCTACCCCATCTGAATGCACGGGGGCCTGCAGCTAACTTATTTTTCCAGTTAGACTGTTCTTTTCACACGAACCAATTCACCAGCTTCTCTTCAGCTCGTGGCTACTTGGGGTGCAGAGGACGCAAACGCTCTCACTGAGGCTGTCCCTATAACATGTCGTCGCCTACGTGGTCCCTCTGCCTCCACTTCACGATGTGTGTGCGACGAGAAGCCGGGCCAACAACCCTGCTCTTCTATGAAAAGTGTCCTTCGATGATTTACCAGCTGTTCAGCCATTCAGCTGTTAAAGGATAGTGCCTCTGGCAGTACAGCTCCCCACTGTTGTTATGCTGGGGCGTCAGCAGATGGAGCATATCATGGTTATTGAAGTTGGATACAGTGACTGTCAGAAGCCTTACATTGCCTGGCATATGCAAATAGATCCCAGGCATCTGGTTCTGTCTTGGGCTGGCCACATTAAGAAATATTAAAAGAAACCTATTGGTTAGGGAGACCCACTGGCCGTAGCTTGGATGTTACCGTGCAATAGTTCCCATCCAGTTCGTGACGTGGTTGATAAGCCAGGGAAGGAGGAGTTTTCAAAAGTAGTAGGTGTATGACTGGCCATGCAAAATGCACAGCCGACGGCAGGCCTGGGTGTTGCTGGGACTGGATAGGTGCGATAGCACAGCCACGGCTGGGTGCAGCACCCGCAAGCTGCCACACCGCCTGGGGGTTGTTATCAGCACAGGGATTCGAATGAAATACTTGAGGTACCTCCGGTGTTTGTGCCACCTTTTACTTCACTTTGGTATCGATTTAGTTCATCGTTGGCAGAACACTCGAGAAAGGGGAATTAAATGTTAGCCTATCTCCAGTGTTCTTCACCCACCCAGTCACCAGGTGAACAAGCCAAGTGCATGAAAAATCCAGCCCAAATTGGCGTAGTTTGCTTCTGAGAGTAAACTCCACACCTCTGTACATGGAGCTCATAGTCCTGCCACAATTTCTACCAATTTCATGTGATCTTCCACATCCAGGCCTTATAGCTCTCCAGTTGAGTCTGAGAAAAGTTTTTCAGCCTCAGTGCCTGTAGGATGGTGACGCTTAACATTGCTGTGTTGAACAGCATTGGAGATGTTCTTGCATTAAACAGCACCGCTGCAAACTGCCTACAAACCACGGCTTGTCGCTAGAGTGTTGCACTCGGATATATGATAAGGGACCACTGAGATCAAATATTGTGACGGACAGGTATCCCCGGTGTCAGTACCCCAGAGCTATCCCATGACTTGGCAGATGCAGCAGAGTATAACCCCACTCTTCTTCCATTGGGGCAAGTTGAGAAAACGATGATTTCTTTCCATCCCCAGCAAAGCCTGGCATTACAGAACAGCTACCCAGAGAGTTTTCTTTGCTTCTCCTCTGGAGATGAAATATGTTCTCCTCTCCTCCCGCCTGCTCTGCTTTGTCCTGGCTCTGCGGAGGGTGTGAGTGGAACCAGAGTGTCCCAGCGTGCGGTGCAGCGAAGGGATGTCTCGGGCTCCGGTGTGGCACATCAGATCTCCTCTCCTTGGCCCGGCAGTCTCCTGGCACTTTTTACCGTGCAAATGCCTCTCCTAGCTCCTGCCTGCTCCTGTGCTTCATCCTTGGCTCCTTTTGCAACATCAGAGGAACGTAAAATTGGGGAGGGGAGAGAAAGGACATCCTGAATATCGTGCCTTCTAATTAGGCTGGCGGGGATCAAACAGCTTTTCAGGAGCGCACCGTGTTAGGCTTGCTGGGACGGGGCTTTCCAGCCACGCGGGTTATTTCTAGGGGAAAAGCAAGCTCCATCCTCATGGAAGCACCCAGGATCTCCTGGGGTCACAGAACAGCTTTAACTGATCCAGAAAGACCTGGAGAAAGAAGTTGAAATCCAGATTCTTTCTCTGTCTTTGGTTACGGTGTCCTTACCGTAAAGGGACTTGTAGAAACTTCAGCAGCACAAGCTGTTCCTGCTATGTTGTTGTATAAATATGTTTTATGTATAAATATGCATTTGAATCCATGTTTGGACTCAAACCTGTCTGTTCATCCAGCTGTCGAGTAACCTCTGCAAACAGCAGGGTCCTTCGTGACAGATTGAAACCAAGAAAACCACTGCCTGTTCTGCAAAACATATTTAATTTGTTAAAGAGATGGGAACTTTGTTGAATTAATAAGATGTGCTAGAGAAGGGAGCCACTCTCTGAAGAGCTGAATCCTGGTTACAAGTGCAGTTTGCAGCTTGCTGGTAATCCTGCAATTAAAGCTACAGTACCAGTGTATCACAAAAATGGGATTTGCATAATTTGAAATTTGAGGAAAATCTCTAAATACTTTAATTTTGATAGAAACTGTTTCCACTGCTGACATGTGTCTACACCTATAATTTCAGTTGATAAATTGCTGTAATTTCTCCTCCATTTCATGTTCTTTCTAACATTAATTGTCAGTTGTAGAGTAAAACAGTAGAAAGAGAGAGAGAGGGAGAGAATAATGTCATTGTGCTTTTGTGGTGTGAATAGCCTTCTGAGGAATGATTATCTTCCACACAGATGCAAATAAAAAAAAAAGAGGGAGAGAGAGACCTCTTGGCTTGCACAAAACTACCGCGATGGGCATCAATGTCCCACTGCGAGCTAGGGAAGCAAGGGGTTAAAGCTACAGAAAGGTAACCGGGAGTGAATGTGGCCATTTCCCAGGCTGCTGGAAGGAAAGACGGACTTTCCACTGGGATGTGGAGCTGTGGAGGATGCACGGTGATGCACAGCCGGGCAGGAGGAGGCCCGAGCTGCGGGGTCCCAGGGGCTGAATCCTCTGGTCCTGTTGTCTCCTGCCCCAAGCAGGACCCTCGCAGAGCCATCAGCAGCGATGGACTCACCTGGTTGGGTTTCCCCAGCCACGCGGTGAGAAGGAGGTTGCCCAAATCGAGGGGGATAAAGGCAAGCGGAGAGTCCCTGCACGGTGCAGCCCTGCAGTGCCTCCTCCACCCTGGGTCTGCTCCCCACCCCACCTCCCCAAACGCCACTTTTCAAGCTACTTTTAAATAAAATACCCTTTCAAACAGAGGGCTAGTGGTACTAAATTATTCTATTAATTTATTATTCATGATGAAAAATTATTCTAATAAACGGTGAAAAATTATTCTAATAACATTCTATCCTATTAATATTCTGCAGCCGAGCAGTTAAACTCACTTCCTGTGACTGCTCCCCTCCTTAGCGCTGATCTATTTCTTACAGAGTTTATTGAAATTAAAATCTGCTTCTTTGGAAATGTGCTGCATTTAACAAAACCAGTGGGGGGAGATGAGCTGTGAGCGAGGAGAGAACCAGGCACCGATTTTTCCCTGCTGCTGATAGAGCGAGGGGTTGCACGGCGCGGTGCGAGCAGAGCGAATCCATACAGCAGCAGGCAGGAGACAGTCCAGCCTGCGTCATTTGGGTGCTGTCACCCTGTAGACCATCAACTTTTAGCACCTGTTATTGCTAATCCAGCATCTCCCCACATTTCCCAGTGCAGGGAGATGGCTCCTTGCTTGTCCCTTTCCCTCAGCCAGTGTCCTGCAAGCTCCACTCCTGCCCCTACCTCGAAACCCTGAGCTCGCATCTCTTCTCACGCCTGTTTCTCGCTGTGCAGAAACCTCCCTAAAGCCCAAGGAGCTGCACCACCGTAGCCTGGACATCAACCTCCACACAACGAGTGGAGCTCGTAGCCAAATCAAGGACGAGGCTGGGGACCCCGCTGTCACCCGGACCTCGGGGCCAGTCCCGGCAGCATCCTGCTGCCCCTCCTCCCCATGCGCTGGCACCACACGCTTGCCAGGCTTGGTGCCAGAGATATTTTCCTAATGGTTCCTCTGCCTGCTTTGCTTGCCGCTCTCCTCGCCTGCCAGCTGGCTGGGGTGGTCCTGCGTCGTTGCAGGCAGCTGGGGAGGGGTTTCATGGGTATGCGGGGCTTGGGAGCCCTGCGTACAGGTGGCAGAGCATCCTCGGCACCCACCGCGAGGTCCCTCGGGAGCCCACTGCTCTCCAGCAGGACCCGGAGCGCTTTCTGGGTCCCCACTCAGGGCAAAGGGATGTGGGAGGCTGTGACAGGGGAATTCCTGGTCCCCAGAGCTTGCACAGCCGTCAGAGATGCATCGAGGAAGCATCCTACAGAGACGGTGCTGAGAGGTTTCTCAAGGGCGGTAGATAACTCGGGGTTTCTCTTGCAACCGGGTGCACTGTTTGAATTATTTTGGAGAGTGGGCAGCAGATGAGCAGGTACCTCTGGGCATTGAATTATTTTGGAGAGCGGGCAGCAGATGAGCAGGTACCTCTGGGCATTGAATTATTTTGGAGAGTGGGCAGCAGGTGAGCAGGTACCTCTGGGCATTGAATTATTTTGGAGAGTGGGCAGCAGGTGAGCAGGTACCTCTGGGCACTTCTGAACCTGCCTGACCAGCCACAGAAGCGCCGTATCATCTGGCTTTGCTCTCCCAGTCGTCCCCACGACTTAGAGGAAACAAATCTCTAACTTTACAAAGGAGCAGCACATCCACGTCTGTGGGTCTGTTGGCCGTAGGTGTTGCTTTCCCCAAAGCTTCTCTGATCATCCTTGATTCTGTCTGCACAATATTTACTCCATGCCAGAGCCAGAGCCAGATCCTCTTCTGACCTGTTCTTTTGCCCATCTTTTTTCTGATTGTCTCTACAAACCTAATAACTCCTTGCACAAATATATCAACTTTTACCTGCCCCTCCCCAGCTGGCACAGGTAGTTATGCCAATTGCATGGCAGATTAGATGCACAAGTGTGTGTTAAATGTTCCTGTGACTCTAAGTCCTAATATAAAAGCTAACCTCCAGGTGACATTATTACAGCTTTAACAAGTAGAGTACCTTAGTAAAAGGACTTCATCTCAAAGGACTTTCACTGAAGCCATCTTCTTCTTTGTGTGTTCCTCCCTCGCAGCATGGGTAATTAAAGGACCAGCCACAGCTCAGAAGATTCCTTAGCTTTTGTGTTTGAGGATATCTTTCACTCTATTTCTTCCCTCTTCTCTGATGGCATATTAGATCAAGCCATTAAGCAACATCCGCTGTTTCTCCTGAGAATATTCATCAATAATAATGAATAGTACCTGCTCCAGGGCTGCCCCCTCCTTGCCCAGGAATATGGCTGGTACATGATACAATGCTGTTGAAATAACTCTGGCATTTGTTTTTATTTCTGAGATGCATTTAACGTGTAATTTTTTTTCTCTCCGGGACTGTGGAGGCCCCGCTTTGTTCTGGGTTTGGAAGCAGACAGTCGGCTGAAGCTGAGATTTTATCTGATCCAGTGGGGAAAAGGGTTTACATCAAAGTAATGCACAAGTGGAAACTCCTTAATACCAATTGACTGCACCGCTGTACAACTGCCTTACCCTAGTTACACATGGACTCAGCTGTATCGATGCATTTCTCTTTTTGCCCCAGTACAATATGTTTACTTAGCGGGCTTGCACGACAGCAGAACAAAACCAAAATATTTTAAACAGTTTCTTGATATTGGGTTATTTGTCTGAAACCCAGATGGCAATCTGAAAGTCACGCACTGCGCAGCCTGTGAAGGGTCTTCTCTGAGTAACTGTCCTGCTCCTGTTCAACAGATGATGGATGAAACCTCGAAATAATAATTCAGTGAGTAAAATAAAGGTTTGGATTCAGGAGATGTGGACAGTGCTCCAGAATTCAGAACAGGAGCACATGTCTAGACCCTCTTCGAGCACCAGAGAAGCTTGTGCTGGTCTAACTCTGTACACAGCAATCTTCTTTGCCCTGGTGATTTTCTAGATTGAGTCAGACTACGAGCAATGTAAATCTTGCTTTGCACCCTTCCAGCATGCCTGTTGCATAAGGGATTTTCAGGGAAGTAACTACATCAATTACACAAAGGAAAATTATTGTAGACAGTACCTTAAGCACCATTCGCCTCATACCGCTTATTTCTTCCTTCTCCGAGAAGTTAATCAAGAGGTTTAATTCATTCACGTTGGTAAAGGTTTTCAGCCGACCTAGAACACGTGCAGCCGCCCAGTCCTGCCCCAGTCCATCACCAGGATGGTCCCCGTTACTCATGGACTTGAAGGCATGAGGGGTGCAATCACCGCGTCAACCCCAGCAGAAACCTGCTTGTGCACGTAACTAAGAAACTCTTGTTCGTGAGCTCCCGCGTTCATCCCGGTCCCTGTTTGCCCGTGGTATTGTATGAGCTGCTGCTCTGCAACCGTCCGTGCTTGTTGCAAACAAGTGACTCCACCGCTCCCAGCCTCGTTCGCTAACTGGGATCAGGCACTTCGGGCTCTCTGGGTTTTTGTTAGGTTGTTCTTTTGGCGTTATGGTTTTTTTCAAGTGCGATTTTAACTTTGGCAAGGTGAGCACTTGTCGCCGAGACGATTATCGCAGCGGTGAAGGGCAGAAGGCCCCTTTGGTGCCGGAGACTCCCTCGCTGCTCTCGAGAGCCTTTGCACATCCCTCCTTGCTGTACCGCTTTCATGCAGCACGGTGCCTCTTGATGTGGGGATGTTTATCTTCTCTCAGTTCTTACCCATTGGTGCGTCTCTCAGCAGAAGTGCTTTTACTCAGATTGTGAAACCCACTGTAGTCCTGTCTTTGTTAAGAAAATAAGCTACAGCAGGAAAGCAGCAGCGGCAGCAAAAAAGAAAAAAAAAAAAATTCCTCTGGCGTGTTATATCTTTTTCTCCCAAGGAATATCACACAACTTGGACAGCTACTGTAATGCTAATATACAAATCAAAACTCTGAGGAGCAAAATAGAAACATCTAACCATATTAAATAAGTTCTTTTGTGTGTTTGAAAGCTTACAAAAAATCTGGATATTAAATTGGTGTCCTGGCACTTGTGCAGTGTAACGGGCAGATTCAATTAACAGAAGAAAATATGTCCATCCTGTAGTGTGGGCTAAGCAGCAATAAAAAAGCAAATCAATTTTTCAGGAGTTTCAAAGCCTGGTGCAGATTTCCAGAAGGCAGAAGCCAAAAATATATTTATTAAAAAAGACCCTAGGGGCTCAACAGTGTCATTTTAACCAAACTACTGCACCTTCAATATGATGAACTGTCACGATATTTTGAGATATACTTTGAAAATAATCCATTTATATGTATAGATATAACATGTTATATATGTATAAATAACTGCATATGCTTATGTTGCATATATTCAATGTCGTTGATTATTTGGTAGAGGTGCAATGGTTTATTTGATAGAGGTGTAATGGTATACTGCAAAAAACCCACAGATCAAGCTAAGCTATAGTCATTTGTGTTTGCAGATACCCAGTGTAACAGTAGCGTGTGGTTTTCTATATAGCATTAAATTAGAGAACTGTATATGTATATATATACACATATATACATGTGAGCGTGTGTATATAGTGTGTGTATATATATGTCTATATGTATATGTATGTATGCACGCACATACATTTAGATACATGTGTGGATGGATTATTTGCAGAATATTCCAGATGTAACTATACAAAACCTCCTGCTTTGGGGTTCTTAGTTTTGTCGTCATTGGTTCTGTAGGTGAAAGATGCATACGGTGCTGCTCAATGTGCAAGTCTGAAATCAGAGTTTATTTAGCCAGTCCAGTGCAGAACCAGGAACGGCAGATCAAACTTCCTTACTTTCCTCCAGTCATACACAGCAACCTTTAGAAATCAAAGGGTGGCGGAGTCCCCACCTCGTTTTTACTTTTTAATACTATTCCAGCAAGAAATTGTCAGCAGCCAAAGCACAGTTGTAGCCTCATTGAAATCAACTGCAAAACTCCTGGGTGAATAGAAGAAGGGTTTCCGCCAAAAAAAATATTTTAAGGGATTCATTTGAGCTTTTGGTCACTAGTTAGCTGGATCAAATCTAGAAATCAGGAATACCAAATCCTGCTGCCAGCCATGGACTCAACCTGCTTCTGGTTAATCCCTAACAACTTCTTCCGCACGCTCATCTTTCCGTTGCGACAACAGGGAGGCTCTGCCATCCAGCCAGCTTCTAACACTTGCATGAGGGATTTTTAGTGTCTCTTTTCTCTCCCCCTTTGTTTTTTGTCACCGTTGTTGCTAGAAACAGGTGATCATAATATGTTTCACTGTGTTCAGGCAGCAAACTGAGAAAAAATAATTTTCTCTTGTTACACTGAGCCACAGATTTATTTCCCTGAAGAAACCCAAGTGTGACTGCAAAGATAACAAAAAAAAGAGGGGTAAGCAGCACGGTGGTGATGATTAAGGTGCCCTTCCAAGAAATAAATAAATAACCCCAACCTCCTGGCACCTTTGCATAGGTCTGCATTGCACCCTCTGTCAACACTGGCTCTTTGCATAATCAAGACGGGAAAGAGCTCAGCAGAGTGAGGACCTCCCATTTCAGACCCTCAGTGCTAGAGACAATATATACCCAGCTGGCAGGATGGATGTGTTTTTTATTTAAAACACAGACAAACATGCACACAGAGGGAAAGAAACCCTGCAAAGCCAAATTTGCTTCTAAATCTATTTACGTTTTGCGAGACTCAAGATCACCTTGAACCATCTTTGCTGTTTCCTTTCCTTTTTCCTTTGAAGTTGCGAGTTCTACATAAGCCCTTCAGAAAAAAAAGGAAAAAAAAAAAAAAAAGAAAAAAAAAAGAAGGGAAGGGAAAAGAAGGAAGTATATAAAGAAGCTATTTGTGATATGTATTTTTTAATACTGACATTTTAAAAGGTTGAAATGTTATGGCGTCTTTTGCAAAGTTATGCCATTTAAACAAGATAACATGGCATTTTACCATTAAAGAAAAGACCCTCTTTTTTACTTGTACCTTTGAACAGTTTATCATTTTGCAATAATATCCTTCAGCTATGTAGCTCTCTGTTCTTTTTCAAATGGAGGACAGCATCTCTTCTAATTGTGCTTATGATACCAACTAGCATTGGGGTTTTCTGCTTTTATTAATAAACAACCTTTCTAAGAGCACCGTGGCTATCCTAAATATTTTTTCTCCTTTATGGGATTCAGAAGAAATCGTAATTAATTCCTCTTTCAGTGAAAAAGCAAAGCTATTTTTAAATTGCATGCCTGATCGAATTAACAGTGTTAGACAATTAACAGTCTTTCTTTTTATTTTTATGTTCTTTAAAATGCAGATTCAGTTTAATACTGTTTTTCCCTTCATCCTTTTCATGTGTCCTAATTGTTAGCTAAGTAGTGTCAGGACTGTGTGTTATCGGCCAAGGCAGGTGTCAGGTTTAATATTATTAAAGATGCAATTACTTCTTTCTCAAGCGCAGCTTGTCAGTTTAGCTCATCAATGTATATATCAATACATTTTTAAATGAAAAAAAAAAAAAAAGATCTCTGTTTCCCATCCATAATTATCTCCTTGGTATCTTGCCCCTTGTTTTGGAAATGTCGCTCTAACCTTAGTGCGCAGGAGTCCTGGGGAATATAATGCGGTCTGACAGTCCGAAGGAGCTACACAGCCAAATTCTCCAACTTAGAATCATAGAATCATTTAGGTTGGAAAAGACCCTTAAGATCATCCCAGAACCCAGCCTGTGAGACTCCGAGGATGCTCTCTTCTGCGTCGTCTCCCGAGGCTGCCGCTTTGAACGAGGGCATCTGGGAAAGCTTGGGCGAAAAAAACAGTAACTGAGGAGCTGACTGATCTCTTGCCATTGCACCTGCGTCACGTAAGGGTGCTGGGAAAGTTGTAAGGGAAAATGTTGGGTTATGGTGTCAACACCCATAAAAGAGACAAGAATGAAGGGCTGGGAGTTCACGTGCTGCCGAGCAGAGCTCCGAGTGTCTGCTCTGGAAGCATTGCAGGGGAAACCCTCCGAGTTACATGGAGCCAGGAGCTTAATTCCTCCTCCTCTGTCCTTGGAAAGCCGGCGAGTTCGAAATGCTACCACCCCCGATTGCGACTTCTGGATTTGGGTTTTTCCCCAACCACCATTGCAACTGACTGTCCCAGAGAATGTGCTGGCTGGATGGTTTAGTCGCTAAAAATAGGATTCAGCATTGATCAAAACTGTTCACTAAATATGGCTTGAATTCATAAATTATTTTAGCTAGCAAAGGTGAAAACATTGAAATAGGTTTCTTTTAGAAATTTCCTTAATTATATACTTCCAAAATTTCAAACTCCTGTTTTCTTTTCAGCTCTGGCTAAATTTTATTTTAAAGGTTTAGGAATCAGACATTTCACTTGGGGTTGAACAACATGCTCCGTTTGACCCAAAATGAAGTACAGATGCACACATCCCTGCAATTTGGCCACCACTCAAAAAATCAATTATTCTCAAAGCTTACACTGTGCCCCTTGAGGGAAATTGTTCTCTGACCATTCCTGGTCAGATGAACCATGTCCTGAAGGGTATATAAGCCATGAAGAGATAACAGTTTAACAGATCAAGTTATGGTTTATTCACACATCTTCCAGCATCAGCACACCAAAGGTATTTTCTCTCTGACAATTGCCTTTCCTATTAGTCTACAGCAAGTTCTTTTCAAGATGGGTGCCCAGAAAATCCACAGTCCGTATTTATTACCCTCCCAACCTGCACCTTGCAGACTGCTCATTTCAGCAAGAGGATGATGCACATTGCCAAACCAGCTTCCATTTACTCTGGAACTTTGCAGATATTCTTTGCTGCGGGACCTAATCTGCAGCCAAAGAGCTTCCGAGCAAACCCAGCTGAGAGGTCTCCAGTTTAGAAAAATATATAAGATGCGATGGGCTGTTTTACTGAAATCTAAATGTTTGTGGGAAATATACGCTCCTTCACTGTTTTCTCTCAGAATGTCGTGATCAAAAAGCATTTTCAGCAGAGGAAACTTTGAAAATAATTGGCCAAATGTGTGAAAAAATAGCTAATGCCCCTCTCCTCCCCCAACTCCTCCTGCTTTCCACGGATGAAAACTAAAGTGCAAAAGCCTCCCCCGGCACGACGCTGCTTCAGCACGTGCCGTTCCCTCCAGCCCGGCAATGCCGCGACAAGTTTCGGTGCCACGGCTGGAAATCAGCTCATCCGCTTGGCCGTGTTGTGCATCAGCCGGCTGCTTTTCGGCTGGAAGCAGAGCAGGAAGAGCTGAGGTTTGGGATCGTTACTCGGTCATTTCCAGGTATCCTTGATTAATGACGGTGGTTCCTTGCTCCGGTGGGTCACACGTGTCCTCGCGTGGGCTCTCCATGCTCCTGCGAGCATGCCGGTGGCTGCGCGGGAGCCGGGTCACTCTCGGAGCGGCCGTGGGATCCTCCGGCTGCTGGCTCGGCGGTGCACGGCTGGAGACTGACAACTAATGGTTAGTTTGCAAATAGCTGCATAAGAGATCAGAGCGTAATGTGCGAGGGGCAGGGAAAGGAGAAGGAAGGAAGGGGAATGACTGGTAGTACTTAAAGAAAATTGATTCCCGTTTACTTTTTATTTAGTTCGATATTAATTCTCTACAATAGGGCTCTTAATGCAGAATTTCATCCAGCTTTCATGCAGTGTCAGGATCTGGCGGGGTGGTAGAAACTGTGACTGTAATTAAGAGGGCCACATATTCGTCTCAAACTTAACTTTGCCAGGCTTAATTCTCTTCTCAACCCAGGACAGATCAGAAATAATTTCATTTCCATTAGTACATTTCCCAGGCACATGAATCTGGTGGAACAGCATGGGCCTTCAAGTCCTCCATCCCCTATTAAAGAGAAGACATTACGTGTGCCACGGCATTACTGAGAATAGGAAATATGAGATCATGAGATCAAAGTGATGGAGCTTTGTGTTTTAAGTTTTTGAGAGAGAGAAAAAGAAAAAAGAGAGAGAGAGAGACCCTTTTAATGAGAGGCTTTTAAAGACAGGGCAACTTGGGAAAACTTACCTTCATGCAAGTAGAAACTCTGATCAGTTCTCATATTGTTATAGACAAGAAGGGAAGAAAAGGGAAGAGCAGGAGGTCTCCAAGGGGAGGTCTCCATTGCTCCTTGCATGCTGCCCGGGATATGAGAGCATCTGTGTGCCCTCACAGGTTGGCCAGATCCTTCAAGCCTGTCACCTACAACCTCTTCCCCAGAGATGCTGCAGGAAAAGCTCCTAGATGTACCACGGCTCGGCCATCTCCCAGGAGGTCACATCTGACCACCTGCATCTGCCTGTAAAGTGACATTTTAGGGAGAGTGTAGGTCGTTTGGGGGAGATGGGGCAGGAGGAACAAGAGGTCCTGTGTCCATGGGGTGGTAACAGAGACTCCGTGTCCAGGGAGGGTAATGGAGAGGGTAGAAAAGGGGGGACCTGCTGCCTGGAGACCCTCCGAGCTTCTGCACCCGAGGCTGAGAACAGCAGCCCTGTGAGTGCTGCGAGGAGGAACGTGGAGGACGAGGCTCTGAGCCACCGAAAGCGTTCAATTTCGTGAGACCTACCTGGCTACACCCTTTCCTCGCCTTTGCAATTCAGCCTTCGTGAATTTTAGCTCTGAAATTTGCTGTCACGAGGCAGTCGTGTTACTGCTCTGCTATAAGACCCTTTGCGTTATATTGGCAATAGCATTTGATTGTTGCACTTTGATATAACTGAATAGGTAATCAGACCACTCTTTATTTTAGCCTGAGGATATGCCTTTGATTTGTAGAGGTTGGCCATTTCTTATCTGAGTTTGAAAATGGGTTTATTTAAATGTGTATTGATGTTTTTCATGTGGTCTAACTGTGCAGTTCAACATGGTAATTCAACTCATAGCTATACCAGATTGTTATCTAATCTGATAAGATATGAACAGCACAAAGCCGAGATGATGAAACAATCAGGATTGTTGACTCACTGGGGTCCTGCTAAATCCAGTCTGCTTTCATACTTAATTATCCTGTCAAGTTCCTCGAATCTTAGCTCCTCCAGCACTGCGATGGCAAGAACGGTGGTAGTGACACCACTTGGTGAATACATAAGTTGATCAAAATAATTTCAGCAGATACAATGGCTATTTATGCCTCAACCGCAATATGAAAAGCTACTGATTCAAATACCCTAGACTGCAAAATTGGCCCTCTTAGCATTTCTAGGATCACCGAAGGCCGTTATTAAAGGCCTCTGGAAGTTAATGTTTTGCTAACATGGGCTGCCACCTGACTATCTCATACCAGAAGGGGAAAAAGAGCAATTGAAAATTCAGCCTTCCTAATTTTCTTCCTAAGCTGGTCTTTTCTAGCTGCCTACACCAGGCACTTTGCCTGAGCCTGAAAACTTTGCTGGAAATCTACAGCCCATTCCTCCTGATGCTGCTTACATCATATTTTATTCTTATTATGACTGCCACTTTTATTAAAAGATAATTAAGCTGTATTAATTAGATCTAAAAGATAAATTTTAAAGGCTCCCCCCACCGCTTGCAAATAGCTCGTATTTTCAGTCTTTTTTCTTGATCATCTATGGGAGTAATCATGAGAGTAAGTGTTGTATCACAAGAGGGGATGGCAGAGGTAATGATGTCAATAGAGGTGAAAACAGGTATTTCAGGTATTCAAGAACACGAGCATTAAGGATCAAGCAGAAGGAGTGGAAATATTTTAATGGTCTGAATTGAAATCATACTCCTGCAAGTTTTACAGGGGTCTTTGCTGTTAATCTGAGGTCAGCTTTTTGCTATCGGGCAGGATTTCGTTGTAGAGTAATTTGGGTATGAAGGAGACCCATTGATGGTGATGTTTTAAATGGTCAGAGAAGGAAAAAAGGGCCCATAAGTGTTCACAGAAATCCCAAAGATCAAAATATCACTGGGTCAAGCATCTTTTGCTGATTAACTCACTGGCAGGTTCACCTGTGGATGTATCTGGAACAATCGTTAGGAGCTTTGTTATGGTATAGAGCAGCCAGTCAAGCATCCTTGTATTTAAAATTGACACTAAAAAATATCCAGATATTGAAAGATGCTGCTTTATCTACTAGGTGTGTTTTAAAGGGAAAACCACTGCTTCAGTTAAAAGCATTTTCAACTGCTGAGACTGAGTGATTTAGATCAAAGCTGTTAGTGTTCCCTTCGAGAGGCAGGACCAGGTAAAAATACCTGATTTTCAGAGAGCTGAGCACCTCGCCATGAAGATTGGTACTACCACGATTCTCAGCATCTAGACCGTGGAAACTTCTGGCCACAAATGGTACGGAAGCCTTGATCCACTAGACTTTCATGTTGGTCCTCTTGAAAATTGTAGCTATTATGTTTAAATTAATCATGCTATTTTCTGTTGAAATTGCAGAGTGCTGTGTGAGAGAGCCTTGGCCAGCCCCAGTACACACGGGGTGACAGGAGACCCTGCCCTGGTCTTTCAGAAAGGCTGTAATTAGCATGGAAAGGAAAGACCAACTGTTGTTTGAAAATGTTAATGCTAAAGGTCTCATTTAAGCCAGCGTCTCTCGTATAAACCCATGTCCCTCATAGAAGATGATGAAAAAAAAAGGTTACTTTTCTGCTCTGGCTTTTTCCTTCCCTGCTGTGGGGAACTGTGCCTTTCAGGGGCTCTCGGAGGTGGGTTAGAGCATACCCTCCCACTCAGCCTCCTCCCCTGCTCCATCCGTACCATTTCTCCAGCTTTCCCAGCCCATTTCCATGCAGCCGCAATGCCAGGAGCCTTTCCGAACCCTTGCTGCTGACCATCTCTCTTCCATCCCCTCCTCAGTCCCGCTTCATCCTTCCACCAAGACACCCCACCAGTGAAGGATGCGGCTTAAAGCCAAGCCAATCTCATGGCAAAAATCAATGGGGATTGATCAATAGTTGCTCTGTAAAAAAATAAGACGATGGGAAACCTCCCTGCCTGGGCACATACTGAAGCTGTGTGCCACCCCTCCGCTTGAGACTGGCACCGCTGATGGGATCCCAACCTTATGTTTGTCCATAAAGTTATAAACACACGTTCAACACCGCAGACAGACAGACAGCAGAGCAGACCGATGCTGCGGCTGCAGAAGAGTGTGTTTTCTCCATGCTGTCTCTGGGGATTACAGGCTAGGAAACCCAGTTACGTGCACGTATATGACAAGGTTTCTGAACTGGATGAGAGAAGGTGTGTGAGAGGACAGGGTTAGAGACATGCTTTTTCCCGCTTGTCCATATTCTTTGCCTTTGAAAGCTTGGGGTTGTTCAGTGCAGGACCCAGGTCCTTAAGTATATTTTGATGTAACAGAGCTATGCAAGCTCATAACCCTTGAGCATCCATCCCTTACACCTTCCCGACTTGCAGATAGGTGCAGAGCATCAGACCTCGGGGTCCCCATTACTGTCCTGGCTGACCAAACCTTGCTCTTTTGGGAAAGCATTGAGTATTTCTTTTCCTTTTTGTAAATATAAGCCTTCTCCTCATTGGACTCATCTTCCACCCAAAGAGCTCCTTTGTGTGGCTGCCGCCTCGCAGGGCTGCTGTCACGTTCCCCCCGTGCACGTGGACCTGGTGGTGACCCTCATTCCCAAGCACACCTGGGCTTGCTGATGAGGTTCAGAATGCCTTAAAATAGGTTAATTTGTAGGAAAGTGACAGAAATAAATTGCTGGCACTTTTGTGTGCTGATAAGTTTAACCTTTTTTTTTCCCCGAGCAGCTAAATTGCCAATCATCCGGAAACATACTGGAGTTCACCCATTACATAAAGGAAGCTGTTAGTCTCATTTAAAACAATATTGACCTTTTTCCCATCCTTTCCATTTTGACTAAATTACAGGGTACATTTTTTGAAATGTGGCTTTTGTCTGACTGTAACCAGGTGACCCTGATTTTTCCTCTTTATTTTTTTCCTCACTTACAGCTTTCAACCTTTCCTTTCTACTTCTAACGCAGTTCTTAGTTTAACCGCTGAGATTTTCCAATCCAGAGATATTAAAAAAAGAGTTTGCATGATACATATATTTTCCAGTTACAAAAATCTACACCTGGAAACTAAAGAAAGCTTAGCTGGTACACACTGAAATACATGGTGTGGGAGTAGCAGGGGGCATTTTAAAAATGACTGAGAAGTGTCTCTGTTCTTCCAAATTCAGATCAGTGAGTGTGTATGAGTTTTCAGTTTCATTCAAAATTAATTTCAGATGCAACATTAACAATAGATCATCTTCTGGGAGGTGAAATATTCCTGCTAGCAAAAAATTATTTTTTTCCTTGTTTTTATCTTTAAATCGGACTGTGAGTACATATGGCTCCATGTAAAACCAATGTAACTCATTCTGAGAGATTTTTTCCTGCACAAAAACATTCTTTAGTTCATCTGGGGCCTTGGGCTGAGCCTCCGATGTCAGCTTCTGAGGACATTACAACACAAGAGTGAAGCTCGAGTTGTTTTTCTTGTACCCAAGCCCTCTGACAGCAGTGTGGCCTTACAGATATATTCTACTTATGTTTCCTTCATTATTTCCTGAAGAAATACAAAGAGATGAAGTCTCCCTGCTCCGGCTTCCTTCCTTCCTTCCTTCCCAGTTAGTGCCTAGTGGCCACTTGGCATCAATAGTATTTCCATAGGCTGAGCTGAAGCCTCAGCTGGGGTAAATCCCTGTATCTCCATTGTAACAAATGGTGGAGGCTTAGTTCCATCAGCTGAGGATCTGAACCATCCTCCTGTACATTCATGAATGTGCTTATGGCATGTGTTTCTTGTATTAACTTTTCTGGATAAAAACTAAAAATATTCCCTTGTACGTTCTGCTAGCTCTTGGCTCGTATAGAAATGTGTCTTCTAATGCCAAACTTAAATTAATACAAGCAATTTTTAATTCAAACATATGTTGGTTCTTTATATTATTTTTTCTAACTCACTGAAGTGTGTTTTTTTTCCCCAGTCCGTCCTATTTTAGTAGTTCTAGTGCTTTTTGCAGGTATCCTGAGATGTAGGAAGCTTTAGGAAGCTTTAGGATTCCCTGGCAAGGGAAGCATTCATACTCCCATTAAACTTGGAAAATACAGGCCTCTTCCGTGGGAGTGTTTATCCCACAGGTTCCGTGCCACAATACTGAAGGCCCAAAGAGAACATGGTATCTTCCAGCTTTAACCCCGTCTCTTCAATATTTGATTAATCTGAATCAGTGACATTGAAAATGGCTTGAAATGTTTAATCGTCGTCTCTAGGAAAGAGATACTCAGAAGCTAAAGGCCCTTTCAAATCAAACCGCCAACAGAGAAAATCATTTCTTCAAATTGCTTACTGGTACAATGTTCAACCCATCTGTGAAAATATTTGGGTCGCATTGCTGGGATTTGATTGACTCTCCTGCCAACACCAAAATTTTAATAAGCTATGAAGGGACAAATTATTCCAACCACCCTATCTGCATTTTGTGACCAGGCTTTGGGAGGAGAGTGAAACGCTTGCACTTGATTGCAGGTTCAACTGGGTGGCTGCGACGGCTACGTGGGCTGCAGGCAAACCAGTTCCCGGGTTAAGTAGCGTGTGCTCCTGCGGTGTGTCCGTGCCTCCGCTTCTCCTCCTCTTCCTCCTTCCTAGGAGAGGAGCAGCCTAAATCCTCCTCCTTCCTCCGCGGGGCAGAAGCATCACATTTTCCCTTTGGGCTGGCAGAGCTGCAAGGCTGCTGCCTTGCCAAAGGTTTCAGGGTTTGTGTTTAGTTCTAGGAATGCTGGTAGAGCGATTTCTTATCTTTTGGTTCTACTTTAGAGCATAGGATCCAAACATCCTTTTAGAAGCGCACGATGCAATGATGTGCACACTGGATTTATACAGTGATAGGAATAAAATAATCCTACCTGCTGTATGCAGCCTTTAGATTATCTGCTTTTACTCAGCATTAGTATGTGCCTGCATGTAAAATTGCCCCGCACAATTATTCAATCTCATGACAACTCTGCAGTTTGCAAAGCAAAAATAATCATGTGATTACCCTGTAATTAGCTGATAGTTACTAATCAATTACATCTGCAGAGTTTGCCTTCCATTGAGGAGGTGCGTTGTGGTGATTTACGGGGAAGGCACGGTGCCTGCCCCGAGCGGCTTACAGACAATCCCGCTTGGCTTTACTTAACGGCTGAGCAGTTGCTGTGGCTGGAGGAAGAAATACGGGACCAAACTCTTCATCAGAGCTGAACGGCAGGAGCCAGGCATCTCACGTACCAGCCACGGTGTCGGCAGGGTCTGGGTAGAACGTGCGTAATCTCGTTATGGGGGGATTAACGCTGAACAGGTTGGCTGCAAAAGTGTGTTTGAATGAGACCGGAGTGAAGAAAGCAAATGCATTCCCAAAACATTTGGATATTCCTGTTGTCACTTGTCTTCTGCAGGCTTAGCGCAGCCAGGGCTGCTTCTTTCACTGGGGTGGTTTGACACCCCTGCATTAAAAATAAGCACAAAGTAATGTGTATTCTACAGGAATTTCTTTACTTTGATATTCCTCCTTTCCTGAAGGGATGAACGTTACAGTCTACACATGGGCAAAAAGTAAATTTTAGTATGTACGTTGGCAGTGCGGGTTTGCTCTTCTGGCGTGCAGCTGGAAATAAGGCACACCTGTCCCTTCCCCACTCAGCAACGGTGTCCAAGTCTGGAATATTTGCAATTAGTGAAAAAATGGGATTAGCAAATACCTGTGCATAACAAATCTGGTAGAGTCCCTAATCTCTGGACACGCACTCACAAAACTCTCCCAGAACATCCTTGGCTCGAGCTTGAATGTTCATTCGGCACACGGAGGAAGGGATGATTTTGCAATATAAGGAGCAGTGCTGGGAAAACTGAAGGGAGAAGTGAAGCTACCGGCAGGTTTGAAGAACAGTTTGATAAATATTTCTGCTGTGAAAGAAGGAAGGAAGACATGACAAGAATAGAGATGTGTCTGTGAGAAGTTAGGCAGGAGTTTAAAGGGAAGGCTGAAAAGCTTGAGCCTGATGCTGCAGGGAGAAGCTTATTTTTGAGAGAGATGGGGGAAAAGGGTGAAAATATGATGGAAGAGGGAGAGGGACAAACCCTGAGGTTACAAATCAGAAAGAGCCATGCTTGAGGGAGCAAGAGGGGGGAGGCTTGAGGACCTTGGGGCAGAAAAATGTGTAGTCGGGTGCAAAAACTTGTCACCTTCCCAGCCAGTCATGAAGCCTGGCAGGACCGTGCTGTGGTCCTGATGCTCTGATCCCGGGCGGCTGCTTCCAGCGAGGACCGCGGTCCGGCCGGGAAGAACCTCGCTGCCGGCGAGCGGGGCTGGCTGCGTGCACACCGGCCCCTCGCACCTGCACGGCGTTGGGGAAATTCATCGTCCTCACCCGTGCCTTTCTCTCTCCCTTTCTATCATCCGAACCTCCTATTAAGAAAGATCCCGACAACACCATTAAAATGTCTTGCGTGGCTCGAAAATTCATTGTTCGCTAAAAGCTAATCAAAGCGCGGGTAAACACAATGGCCCCCTTTTCCCCCAGCCTGACGTTTCATTTACACAAGAGCTCAAGCCGTCGCACCGGCGTTCTGCCATGCAGCCGTCAAGCATTGATTGTGCTATTCAGCAGGATGGCTCAATAATTACAGCCCCCGATCTCCAAACCACACCAAAGAGCAGGCTTACCACTGCTAGCCTTTGTTACTAATTGTCCTTCAGGATACTTGAGATGAATTACCGTGGCTTACATTTTCCTGTTTTTCCTTTCTCTTCTATTGGGTTAAAAAAAAACGAGAAATCTTTCCACTTAGCGGAGCTGGACGGATCAGACAAGTGTAGCGTTGACTGTTGACAGCACTTCATAAGAAAACCCTCTGACTGCAAACTGTCTTATTGATATGTTCAGCTTGACACATGGGATTGATTTTTGATTGTTTTACAAAGCTCGCTTGTGCATGTTTTCATTATCAAGGCTGGGCAGTTTTCATACTAACACTTACAAAATGTTAGAGCTATTAATATAAATTGATATCATCTATACTGCGTCTAATTGTAGCAAGTAATCCAACAAATTAAGCCTCTTTCACCAAAGCTCTCCAGAATGGATTGCACTTCTGATTATTCTTTTAGTTTGTTTTGTTTGGGGGCGCTTGAAACAGTAGCAAAATTATTTTACTTTTAACTTTTTAATCCTGCTAGTCGTGAAGACAGAATTAGAGCTGAAAAGTTTTAAACTCAAGACAGGTGAATGCGATCAGCACCAAATCCGTGCTTATTCCCAGCAACTTCATAGGGAACTGGAGCGGCTCCCACGCAAACTGTGCCGGGCTGTGGTTTGGGAGGTGGTGGCACGCTCAGGGAAAGGACGTTGTCAAACGTTCCCCACACACATGGACGGGTTGGATCGATGCTTGTCCTTCATTTATTAAATCTGCGGTCCCCAACCATCCCTGCAGTCACCCCCGCAATGCCATCCCCCGTGCCCAGCCTCCACGCTCTGATCCAACTTTCCCCTTGCTCTTTCTCATCTTTCTCCGACAATCCTACTTCATCGTAAGCCGCTCTGACCCTCCAGAAATCCCAGAAATGAGGCGTGAGGTTGCTTGGTCTTTCCCATACAATCATTGTGCTCCTGCTGATGACCCCAATGAGAGTTTTTGCGCAGAGAGCCGATCCGAACTCCCCCAGAAATTTAGGAGGAACTTTCCTTCCTCCTAAGACAGATTGAAGACATGGGTTATGGTTGAGTAACATGACTGCTGTGGGTAGCTGGCCCACACAGAGAATAAGCTCCTTCTGCTAGTCCTGTTTAGCAGTTACCCCTTGGAAAAAATACTGCCTGCGCTGCCTTTGCCTTTTTTTAAATGCGGTATGTAAAAAGGAGGAAGGAAACCATCTAAGCTGAATTTTAGAAGAAGGAGGCCCACAGTCCATATGCGAAGCTGTAGCTGGTTTTGCTCCCGCATTCGCTTCATCTGTGCACGCAGCCGGCATGATCACCCACTCGGGGAGCTGAGCAGCGCACAGTGACCAGGCGTCCTATATTTCACAAGATTGTCCTTTTTTAGTCCAATCACAGGAGAAAAAAAAATCATTTCCCATCACTTTTCCCCCCATTTTTTCCCCAAGAAATGAAAATTTCATATTCCTTGGTGCCACACGTCATTTTTCTGAACCCGAGATACAATTACCCCAGTTTCCATCAGCTGAGCAGGGGCTGGGAATTTCCACTCATGAACAAATGCCCATCTTGGTTTTCTTTTTATAAAAAAGCATGGCCCTAAATAGTGTGTAAGCACTCTCCTGCGACTGTGCACCCTCTTCATAACCCTTCCACTCGAACAAAGTGATTGTCTGAACTGAAATCGCTTCACTGAGATGATTAAATTAGTTCCTACATGCCAGAGATGTACAGAGGTCTTGACATTTATATTTGGGTACTAGAGTCTGACATTCAAATGTATTCATGTTTGAAAACAGCGTAATTTAAAAAGTAGCATAAAATCCATTAATATAATAGGAAGAGAGGGCGACGCTTTAATTTGTTTGGGGCTGAGCAAAATGATCATTTCCAGGGGCTGCAGCGAGGGCAGACCGGCGCTGGCTGCGTTGGTGCAGGCAGGGGAGACGTGCTCTCCCCAACGTCCCCCAGACCCACCAACACCCCGGGTGCCGGGGTAAAATATTAAACCCAGGGAAGCCGGGGTAAAATCAACCTTGGTCTGCACACGGCTGAGATGTCTCTAATCGCAATAGGATTATTTTGACGTTATACAATCCACTATTTCTTCCTGCAGCTTGAAGTACACCTGTGGCTGGGCTGTCAAACCAACAAGTACACACGGGCTGGATCTCCAAAAAAAGCAAAACAAACAACTAATGACATTCTCAGTGATCCCAACAAGTGAAAAGCATCAAAACATATGCAAGCAGCTTATTCCAAATTTACCCGACACCCCTACAAAGAGAATCTGACCCGACGTTAAGTTCTGTATTATGTGACGAGGATGCTGTGGACTGTTGGTTGGCATTATTTAGAAACTAAAATCCTGTGGGTTTTGAAATTATTTTTGGCCCAATGATACACTTATTTAACAGGTATATTAAATACTTCTATCAGAATCCAAATCCCATTGTTTTATCATGGCTTGGATACCCAAGCAGACGCTGTCTTTTGCCTGGAAATATGATTTTTTACTTTAACACAGAGCAGCATCGCCACTTTTCAATGTTATTTTGAATGAGTGAATGCAAATGACATGATTCAATTTGCAGAAGCGGTTTCATTCATGATGTGACATTAGCATCTGGTACCTAAAGGAAACACTCTTCACCAACTAAAATAAAAAAAGTCTGATTGATAAATTCGTGAGAACAAATTCCCCGCTACGCCAGCAGTGAAGCAGCCCAGTAGTTTCATTCTTTTGCATCAAAACATAACTCTCGGTTGGGATATTCGTGTTTTTTCCCAGGATGTCCCTTGAACGTGGGGAAAAAAAACTTTAAAGATCTGGGCTGGAGCACATGAATGCACACGACCCAGTGGAAAGGAAGAAGGAGCCGGTGATAAACATGCGTGCCCACATTTTGCTGGTGTGTGTCTGCACATATTTATTATTCTCATCTGCAATATTGATGACCAAGGACCGATCTCACTGCACATGCGTCTTTCTCCCCACATCCCTTTTCCTCGACTTGCACAGCTGAAAAACACTTGGATTTTTTTGTTGCTGTTTTGTTTTTAAGCAGTGAACGAAATGCCCTGATGTTAATGCCAATTCATTTTCCCAGGTGAAGAAAAAAAAAGAAAGAAAAGAAACAAATCAAAACAGCAAATAGAGGAATGGGGGCAGGCCATTGCAATCAATAGCGAACAGGGCTGGGAGACGTTGTTTCAGCCGTTGGGAGCAGGTCAGTAGAGAGGAATATATTGTGAGAGCTAAATATGAGGATTTTATTATGCAGGGGAACCCTCATTTTAAAGGGGCAGGATAAAACCGCATTCAGGATCAAGATCAGTCTTCAAAATAGTGAAAATTACTCGCATGGCTAAGACGACTGGTATCTCTTTTTTGGAAAAACAACTCTTAATTAATTGGGAAAAAATTGGCACAAGAATAAGTGCGAATATACATATGTATACATGGGTGTGTGTACATATACATAATACACTTATTTATTATGCACGTGCTGGAGTGTGTATATGAGTGTGTGTACGTATGATAAGAATAATGAGCTATAACAAAAATGAGGGGACAATTATTCTGATCTTTTGTAACCCATCTCGGCTGTGCAAATTATCATTTTGAGCAGTCTGAAAACAGAAAACTAAGCATAATAGACTACAGGGAGGCATATTTAAAAAATAAATTAAGGAATAAAATGCACAGAGACAGAATGCCATGTTTTGTTATGTCATTCCCTGCCTGCCTTTCTTCAGGAGAGAGATTTCAAATTAAATTCAAAGACTCTACTTTTAAATAAACAATGAAAATTGAAAATAGGCTTCCTTGTTAAAATATATATCTCTCTATTTCCTCTCTTTTTTTTTTTTAAAGTAACACAGTACTGTGCAACGGTACAAAAAAAAAAAAAAAAAGGAGGGCATTAGGTATTAGGATTCCAAACGGGATAGTACATCTTTAATGATACATATGATAATTAAAGAATACAATAAACACAATTAGCATATGTTTTAAACAGTTTATTAGTGAAGCTTACCATAAAATCAGAATATATAGAGCTCCAGGGTTTGTTGGGATAACAGCTTCTAATCCTTAGAGTCATAAAATCCCTGGCTTGGAAGAAATGGGCATCTTTAAAATGATTGAATCAGCAGGCCTCGAGTGAAAACACACAAATTAGCAAACTCCAGCAGTTGGGCACTGTGGAATGCTGCAATGCACGGAGGTGAAGTCATCGCTGACACTGCCCCAGCAGCTCTGATAGAGCACAGCGGGGATGTGGTGCTGCTGTGGACATCCGAGGAGATAATTACTTTAACTCCTTCCAGACCAGGGATACCCAAAAAATAAAATAATGATAAATAAAAATACATAAATTCGGCCTTTATTTTGCAAATAGCCATCAGGAGGAGAAACGAATGCCTGAATAAGCGATGGGTATAAAGGAGATCGCGGACTTCAAGAGAGAAGGGGGGCTTGCTGGGTTTGGTCTGTCCTCCCTCCCTCCCAGCCCTCCGAGGACACGACGGCATTTCTGCAAGGCAGAGCGCAGCGCCGTGGAGGGGGCCCGCGGGTGGGTGGCCTCCCCCCAGGTGTGGGAGCCCAGGGGACTCACCGCAGGAATTACTGGGAGTTTAAAAGTTGAATCATCTAGTTAACCAGTCCGGACAGGGCTCGAACAGCGCTCTTGCCCAGCGGACAAATAATACTCTTGGCAGCGGCACTTTTTATTTCTTGCTCTTGCCTCTTTTCTTTGCCCGATGTCCATATTCTTCCTTTATCTCTCCCTTTCTTTCCTTCTGACTTCAGGGCGGTGTGAGCAGTTGGGATTTTTTTTTTTCTGCTAATGATTAACATATAAGCTCTTTACATTCATCGCTCCACCGTAGAGATAATTTCTTCCTTCTTTTGTTATTTGTTTGTTTGTTTGGAGCGGGCGAGGATGGGTTTAATCCTGCAGTTCAGATATTTTAGGTTTCTTAAAAGCAGCAGGGAAGGCTTCGGATGAGAGTCGGTGTGGGCTGAAAGGAACGAAGCTCTGCTGAGTTTTTTTGAAGGGAAGGGGCAAATTGTCAACTTTATAATGAATCCTCATCAGACGTGATGACTTCCCAGCTCTGCATCAAGGGAGAAGAATAGCAGTCAAGCGGTGTTTGAACACATTCTTATGGGGAAATTGGAGTGTTTGGATCCTGAAATTAGATCTGAAGACAGCCAAACATCTCCATAAAAATGGGAGCTTCACTCAAATGAAGGCATTTCAAGTTTGCTCAGCTCCTGGTCTAATCTGAACAAATTCAATCACAGCTCAGCACAGAGCGAGCGTTTTGCTTTTCCTGCTGTATGGCAGAATTGGTGGGCACGGCGCTGCTTTGCATGAAAGAGGCTGCCTGCTAATTTGGGTGGTTGGGAACAAATTCTTCTGAGTCATCTTAAACATGCAAGGAATACTGAAAACACACGGCATATGTGCATGCATGGAGACAGTACGTTGCTTTAGATTTATCCCATAGCTGGGAATTTGTGTCGATACTATTTTCCTTAACTTCTGCCTGAGCCCTCAAGTCCAGGAGATGGATGCACTACGTAGTAGCAACGCAAATGCACAGCGTAAGCCACGTTTTGCCCCATAGATATTAGTCTGGGTTTGCCCCATATTAGTCTACATAAAAAAGAAACTAGCTGGAGGAGAAATGAAGGTCCAAAAAGATGAAGTGACTTCCCCAAGGTCAAACAGCAGGACGGTGGCAAAGGCAGGAATATAAACATGAATTATATTGTCACTCTGCTAGAGGAAAAGGTTGAAATGCAGCTCATTTTTTTTCCTGTGCTTTAGACCCAGCTTGACGTATTTGACCTCTGTTCAGCTGGCCAAGGTCCAGGGAAAGAAATATGAAAAGTAGGATTCTCTGTCTACTCTGGGGAAAGGGATGAAGGTAAACTGACGTGTATTATGGGTTAACTCAACGGCATTGCCTGGTTTAAGCAAGCCAAGGGGTGAGTCAGGGTCTAGTCAACTGGTTTTTCTATTGACTTCGTTGGGTTTGAGATACATTTGGAGAGAGAAAGAAATTTGGTCCAGCAAGCTGGGTAGAGGGGAGGGAATGTGACTGCACCCATTTTTTATTGTAATGTTTCACTATTGACATTCCCACACTGATTCATAGCCGGCGGTGCTCGCCAGACACGAGAGTCAGCGCAGTACAAGGAGGTTTGATCGCAAGACCTGATTTTTAGCTCCATCTCCAGTTTTTAGCAGAGGAATTCAGCATCTAGTGGAGCATTCACAGCAAATTGGCAGGGAAGCGCAGAGCAAAAGCAGCTTGGCGTTCTGCTTAGGGTGGTTATTTCAGCCTGTAAAACCCTCACCCAGGGCTCGCCCTTACCTGGAAGAAGGTTCTGCAGACCTCCATCCCCGCCTTGGCTTTACACGCTCCTTTTGGGGAAGAGTTTATCATTTCGGAGGTGTAACGTCCTATGCCGTTGTCTGATTACGGCACGTAAAGCCTGCTGGCACACAAGTGTTAAAGAATAATAAATATATGTGCCAGACGTAACTCAACCGGAGCTGGGTGCACTGGAGGGTACCAGTTGCTGCTCCCTCGTGCCAGTTGCCCACCGACATCCCCCACAATGGGTAAAGGGGCACTGGGGTAAAATTGCAATACTCGGGAGCAGAATATCCTTCAGAAATGAGGAGTTACATCAGTAGGAATTCATCTCGATCAAAATCAGAAACAAAATTTAGTGTCAGCTAGCCCTCTCTGTTCTCGCCGTTATGGAGAAGGCCACAACATTTTCTAAACCTGAGATTTTAAAGAAAACATTTTAAATAACAATGTGTGCACTGTTCCCTTTTTCATTTAGGTGTAAGCATTAACGCACTTTATTTTTTTTTAACCAACTAAACACATGGCACAAGCATTTGTGCACTTTGAATATAAGGTGAATTTAGCATACACAGAATATTTTCCTGTTCATTTGCTGTTAGCATTTTGTATTTATTAGTGAGAAACTCAGAAATGGTGGATACTGAATTCAGCTAAAAACTAATTCTGCACTGAATATTTGACTAAGATATTTAAACTCTGTTAGTTATTTTTATAGGTATTCTAAAAATAATACCATAGGGTTTATTACCTAACCCATATTACACATAATTTGACATTTGAATGTTGAGGTCTCATACGTGTGTTCAAACAGTGAGAAAATATGCACAGAAATTTTTCAAGGCTTCTTTAAAATAAAAATTAAAAAATCAGAAATCTATTACGTGCCCCAACTACATTGCAAATTGAAAAATTGACAGTGGTGGGTAGCCTATACACTGACATTTATCAGCTCGGTTCCTCTGCACAGACTTTTAGGATGCTCTATCACGGATTAATGTCTCTCAGCAAAGAATGTGCTATAAAAAAATAAGGAATGCAGCTGATAAAATTAATGAAACAAATCATTGTTGAAAAGCATTTGGTGAGGTGTGAATTTGAAAGCTAGTTTCCTAAAACAATATTTGTAAAATAAACAGAAATTAATATCCATTAATATTAACATAATTATCTTAACTGAGAATGTTGAACTGTTGCCTGTTTTGTTCTTTTCAACTGCAGCATCTCAGTACAACTGTTTTTGTAGCTGGGGAATAATCTGCTTGTGTGTGCTGTAATGACACAAGAAATAAAACGTAATAAAAGGAATAAAATCTGAATTCCCATCTCAGCAAAGAGTAATTCCACAATCCATATATTTTTTGGTGGCTTTCCTGTAAGGTGAATACTTCTGCATGGCTTTATTTCCTAGACCCATTTCCACTGCCACCTTGAGTCGGGCTCACAGGCGAAACTCATTCTGCTTAATACAAAAACCTTTCGCCAGATCTTCAAATAGCTCTGAGTGATCCTAAATTTCCGAAAGCCTTGGAGAGTGATGTGAGCTCAGGAGCTGCGAGTTCCCGCTGCAGCGGTGGCCCCCCGCCGTGGGACAGCCCCTTCTCTCGGCCTTTCCCACCAAGGAGGATGGGTTTCCAGGTGGGCATCCCAACTTTTGCATGCACATCAGAAGCAAACTTCAGATCTTCTCAGCTCTGCGCACAAAAATGTGACATTTTTCCATGAGAAATGACTTATTTTTAGTCCTGCAGATACCGCAGTAGCTTGCTAGTGAAACCAGGCACGATGTGGACTGAAGTAAAAATACCAATACCTCGCAAAGTTAAACCACAGACAGAAAAAAAGGAATTTGTTCTTTTAATCACCAAAGCAATATGACGCACGCTCGCATCCCAATAAATTGTTAGCTTGCGATTTGCCAAATGCAAACAACGTGGTGCCAGATGGTGGCACCACCATGAAGGGACAAGGGGTCTCGGACAGCCCAGGAGGCAGGACAAGCCGAATCCATCCCTTTGAGTTTCAGACATCTCGGTGCTAAAATCAGCCAGCTTTATCACGAGGAAGCCCCAGCAGGCAGGATGGGAGAGTTTTGGCTTTGGCTTCAACAAGACTTCAGCTCTAATTTGCAGTTTGTGAGGTCCCGCGTTAGTGTTTGCACACCTGCCCACGCAAAGGGGGTACCGTATGTTTTAGGTGGGATCCTTTCTTTGAAGCGAAATGAAATGCTAAAGAGTTTCTTAGCAAATATCTCCTTTCAAAACTTATCCGGGTCCATCTCATGCAGAGTTAGTGTCTGTCCACTGCATCGCCACTAATGGTTGTGTAAGGTGTCCACCAGATCTGATCCGGAGAGACTGGAGTTATGGGAATAACCGACTTTTCAACTCATTGGCTCAGCAACCTTATTAATTTGGCCATAATCAAAATATTTCATCCAACCTGAAAAAAAAAAAGAAGTTATGTTTTACCTAGACACTCCTTAACGACCTCTATTATTACTATCAAGACTTTAAATGTTGTTTTGAGGAAAAAAAGCTCTGAAACATTTCGGTTTGGAAGCGTGGAAGTGAAACTTTTTTTAGTCTCTTTTCCAGCCTGCCACGCTGCCATATTTACCACGGCGCTAACAGTTGTCAGAGATTATCTGGCTGAGTCACAGCTTTTATGGGCTCGACTCCGGTACTAGAGACGCGAAGCAGCTCCTCTGCAACCCAAGGTTTATGTTGGCATAAGCAAGATCAGAATTCGCCCTTCTGTTTACCATTTAGCTGAATCACCCCATCACAGACCAACTGTCATCTGTCACTCCATACTTTTAATGGTACATTGCACTGATGTTGTCTATTTTTTCCCCTTCCAAGCAGCCCTGTCACTCTGGTATGTGCTAATCTCTTCTTCCAGGCTTCTGTTGGATCTCTTAATGATGATGCCACTGCAATTTTGGTTTGGTTTTTTTTTTTTTAAAAAAAAGGCAAGAGAGACTTTGGGGAGCTAGAGGCAGAATCAGATTTGCCCTATAACTCAGGCTGCAGACTAAATGGACCTCAGCCTTTTGAAAAGTGCCTCCTAAGACGTGTTTTATCCGTACAGTCCCAGGCATCGTTTTAGCTAGGGAGCGGAGGAGGTACCCCTCCCACAGTCAGAACGGGGCTGCATCTCTCCAACTAAGTGCATTGCAGAGAATTAATTAATTTTAAAATTACATTCTGTTCTTAATGCTAGGGCCTCGCTGCAGCTCTCTATTCCTATGGCCAATGGACCAGAAATCTTTACCCAGTGCCTGGCTTCCTTGGGGCCCCGGTGGTGACAGCACTTCAATGCTTATTAACCCGTGCGGTGACAAAGGACTCGCATGGTCCTGGCAAGCGCCTTTGCACAACGTCTAGCGCCCGGCTCGCGTCTCCAGGTGGGGAGGTGCTTTTCTAACATCTGCAAAGATGAATCACGTATTCTTTTTGTATTGCAATAAGCAAAACGGGGAGAGCAACGCCTTGCAAAAGGCAATTCAGCTGTGGGAGGAGCTGCCCACCCAGGGCAATAAAAAATATTGCAAGATTTTAATATTATTTCCTGCCCTCACAGGGGTATATGTGGGTGTGGGTGTTGGGGGAATTTAAGCTACAGCAATCTTCAGCGAGTTTTTCTACCCATTTTCCATTTGTATACAGTTAGATTGTTCATCTAATAATTTTAGCCTTTTTTTTTATTTTTGCAAACATCTACAAAAAATTCTGAAGTTTCTTCGTGGCCTTTCCAAAATTACCCATATGTATGTGAAACAAACATTAACACTGAGCAGTGAATTTAGTGTGAACTATCACTTAGCTATTGCGGGTAACGCCTGTGAAGATTAACCCATTTGGGGGTCCACGCATTTTTACGTTGGCAAAGGTTTTTGTCCCTGCAAAATTCAAGTTAACATATGCACCATTTTGATGAGTCCAAGTTCAGGATAAAAATGGTTTCGCTAGTTCAATTGCTATATGTATGCGACGTATAGTATACATAACTTGTAGAGGTCCATCTGGTAAGAGAAATAATACTGTGTCATTGCATAATATGTGTCTGGGTGTGCATGTATTTCTCTGTACTCCTTCTTTGTCATGATTCCACAGTTTAATTTAAATACGTGTTTCACTTCTCTCCATATTTCAGGTTTATTACAGAGTATGAAAATCAGGAAGCTTTTTGTTCACTTCATACATCTCTTCCAACAAAGCCAGACATCAGAACCCAGCACAGACTCCAGAGTGATTATTGTTACACATGATCTATGGAGCAGATAAATTACAGCTTGATTTTTATAAGGTATATTGAGCCTGCAGGCTTCAGCAGAAACAAAAACAAAACAAAACACAAAACCTTGGTTTAACTAGTAATTTGAGGAAATATGACAAACCTGACATGGAAGTCACAGAGCAAATAAATATGCACATCCATCATTTTGTAAAATAATGCCTTCGCTAGAGAGACCTCTGCTTGCTGCAGTCTGCAGTGTAAAATTTCAGATCCTGCTACATGAAGAATCAAGTTAGTTATAGTTGAAAGAAACAATTGTGTGTATAAGAAAACCAGTGCCGTACATTAAATTGTGCAAATATCAATCTGTGTGAGTCAAAACTAAATTGGTTTTAGGACATATTATAATATTCCTGGAACGTTTAGATGTGGTTTTTCTTCATAATATGATTCCTAAAATACCGATCAGAGAGTCTTTTCTTTTATTGTAAAATAATCTAGTTCCTAGAAATACAATCACCCAGTGGTTATTGCAGATATAAAATCCTACTTCATACAAAATACAACAAAAGGCAGTTTCAGAGTCATCTTCTGAGCACAATAGTTTTGTTGGTGCACTGGAAAGAAATTACGTACGCAATTCTCACTTCAGGAGTCGGCTTTTGGTACTTACTATTTTTTTTTTGCAGCTTGCCAATATTTGGAAGGTTTTGTGTGATGCTGAGGAACACCGTCAGCGCCCTTTATGCGAGATCTGCCTCTCAAACAGTCCCATCCCTGTGGAGGCAAGGAACTGCAGTTATCTCTGAGTTTGAGTTCACAACACAGCAAAACGTACCTGCTCAAAGAGGAGGCTGTAGCATGGCACTGATGGGGACGTCGCCTTTGACATTGGGAGGAGGGTTTTACTCAGAGTTTAAGGGTTAAATCTAACAATTTATGTCAAACTGCCTCTGGATAAAGCACAAAACAGAACCAAATGCTCCACTCCTAAAGAAGTGTCTTCATCAAAGCCACGACCCCGTTCATGCTCCGTTCCTGATCCAATGAGTCCTTAGGATTTTCTCCATCTCCAGGGATGCTTCTTGAACAGGCAGGATGAAGAGGAGCCAGATCACCGCCACACATCCACATGCACGTGTCCAAAATACCCGCCAGCGTAGAAAAGGAGACACTGCCACGTGCAGGGAGGTGGGTCTGGGTCCTCCCAGGCAGCGGCAGGACCTAGATCACCAGCGCCCTGCGCCTGGTCTCCACCACGTTCAGAGAAATCCCGGTGGATGGTGCCTGAAAGAGGGTGGAAGAGCCTCTGTGTGCAAGTTCCCAACGGGGCAGAAGTACAAACCACAAACTGAGTGGCTCAGCCATGTCAAAACTGCCATGACTCCGGGGATACACAGAATTATTGCTGTAGGTATCTGAGAGCTCTAACATCCAAAGCTGGAGTGCCAAGAAGTAAAGGATTTCAGGTTAATAGGTTGGGAAGTAGGGCTGAAGTTCCTTTTGAGGTGTTTGCCTCCTTTATTAGCTGTGTTCCACATAACCTGGCTGGGAGGTCTGCAGGAAACTCTAAATTGGACTACGAACCTCATATCTTCCACTCGTAACCACAAGACCATCCTAAGTATACAACAAAGGTGGTGGTCAGCAAAATAAGTCTAAGTTTGACCTCCACAGCAGCTGTTTTGGTCCGATCTTGTAGGGTTTGGTCCATAGGTATGATCCTATGTTTTGGTCTGATCCTGCCGTTCTTGGTCAGGCAAACCTTACTTGAGCCACTTGGAGCATAGCTTATGTGAAGAGTCCATCATCTCTTCCACTGCGTCTTCCAAGTCGCATCTTGCAATTGAAAAGCCAAATGCATGTTCACTACTCTTAGCATTGCAAAGCCAAAATAACTGGTTTGTGCTTCATCCATAAAATTGCCAGCTAAATATTCATTCTGGAATCATTACTCCAGGTGTTTGTCAAGGAAGATGTACAAAGCAGACAGAACATGTTTAGCATTTCATATAGCAGGTTGAGCTGCGGGAGTGACAGGTTGAAAAATCTTGTTTGGACTCATAGACTGAAACCGTTTAATATAGAAGTCACTGGTGGACTATAAATACGGAAAACCAATGTGCCATATTTTTATAGAATCCCCATTCTGCATGTCTTTTAAACGTATTAGTACTTCAGAGAAGCTGTAGAAGCTAAACTCACCAATTTTTGCTTTGGACATCTACAATTCTTCAATGGGTGAAACTTCAGAAGCCCAAATGCCTGCACGATATACAATTCATTTGAATGTGCATTCATATTAACTGACCCCGCAAAAGCCAACTGTGTTCATTTAGGCTAGGAATTACCCAATTTGCTCACATAATCTCAGCAATTACATGTTCATCTTGTTTAAATATCAGACCTATGGTGTCATTTACGTAGTATCTGATCTTTTTACTTAACCTCAAAGATATTAATCTTTATTAAAGGGGATGAGAGGCAAAGAGGAGGAAGAGATGCTGGTGACAGATATTCTGACAGCTAGGAAAAGTCATTTATAAAGTGAACATCAGTAAACATTAGGGGTGACATACTGATATCAGCAGCAAGTAAACGGATGGCCAAGCTAGGATGAGGTATTACACCTGAAATTGTGGCAACCATTTTTTTTCCCAAGGTTGATCTTTTATATTTTTTAAAGAGAAATTTACTATTATGCCTCCTGCTTCGCCTATGGTAAAATGCGAGAAATTTGACTGAGATTTACTTAAAGTGACAGCAATGCCCCATTTTGTCCAAGAAAGATGATTACTAAATGTCACGTCTATCTGCTCTCATGTGGATCACTTATTTGACATGTTTGTGTCTAAGCTTCATAGCAGTTTGCAACATGTTTCCTGGTGCTCTGAGGCAATTTGAAACCTTTGTGGTGAAAACATGAGCTGGCCAACGGCAGTTCATTTAAATAAATAAATAATAAAGTTGGGATTTGTTCCTCTCAATCCCAAGGGTGTCAGGCCAGAATTAGGCACAAAAAGCCCTTACAAAACCAGACGAAGAGCGTATGTTTCTGGTCAGGCTGCGAGAAGGTCATTGCTGGTGGGATGCTCTTACCATCTCAGCTGAAGTAGAAGCACACCAAAAACAAAACACTGGTGTTTAAACACAGAAAATAACCTCGTACAATTTGCTCTTTTTATTTTTTTTAGAAATCCGCGAAATGCTACAAAAATCTGAAACAGGGAAGAGCGTGGGTTCTCCCACTTTGCTGCAGAACCAGCTTCTTTTTTTCCCCCACTTTGCTCAGTTCCTGGAGGGGGAGATGTGAAACCCAGCTGGGTGCAGACGAACCGCTGGAGTCACGAGCACGAGCTCCTGCGGTGGGGAGTCCATTTAAATCCGCTTTGCTGAGCCTCAGAAGTGACCTAAGGAAAGCAAGGTAGAAGGCTTTTTGCACAAAATGGAACCGTAGTCATGAATAATTAATGGATTTCTACCTTCTCTGCCATTTTAGCTCGTCCTTCTTAGTAGTTATTGCCTTCCAGTCCGAAAGTGTGTCTGTAGACTGACAAATTAACGCGTGCATGTTTTGGAGACCATAAGGCAGCAGCCTGAAGAGTCAAGAATTAAGGGGTGTGCTGGAGATGCGGCCTCCCACCAGACCCAGCTTTCTTCAGCAGTCCCAGCGGTCCGGAGGGTGGGAATGCTCTCACACAGAACCAGGCTCTGGGACCCTCTTAGCAAGGCCAAATGCTCTTTTTCCCATCCTCTTTTAAAAATTCCTATCAGTCCTGTTCAAATACAGCGGTGAATAATAAAAAAGAGAGCTTACATTCTGAGTGCAAGGACATAAATACATCTAATGAGAATTATACACCTTTGTATCTGTTTTAGCACCAGAGATTCAGCCAACCTGCGCAGATGCCCATGTATTTATGAATTTTGAGGTGCAAATACTAGGGTCACAAAATATAGCAACAATATTGAGTCACGGCTTATCCTGTTGACTGCCCTGTGCTATCTGTACAGTCATAACCTCAGTCATGTTTGCATGATCAACCTATCCCAGACTAATGGCAGCTCTATAAAATTTTAAGCTTTTTCTTGCAGAGATGCCTTTAGATGCCCAGTTGCCAGCTCACACATCGGCACTCACTTTAGTCACAGTTTAACTCCCAGAAAACCTGCAGGAGCAACAAAACCAGCTCTAAATGTATCCTATGTAATATGAAAAGAGGGGGTTTTTTAGCATATGGTGGAAGATTAAAGCCATTCTAAATGAAAGTAGAGTGCGTAACTGGATACAACAGCTCTAAATAGGTGGCACATGTCAGCAGGCATTACAACAGTGTCTTTAGGTGAGCCTTTGATATAGACTGCTGAATAGTTCAGTGAGATAGATGCGACCATGAGAGAGTTTCACAGCCTTGATTTGTTTTCCAGCTAAAATAAATCTGAATAGAATAGACTTAAATTACCTGTGATTTTTCTGTCTTTAAAAGGACACATAAAAGCTCATGAGATCACTGCGCGCCCTGGGAAAAAAAGGGAAAGGAAAAAAAAAAAAAAACCAGGAAAACTATGAAAGATTCATTTTAATGGAATCCAGGTTTAGCTGCTTCATATTTAATAATGTTTAATATTTCATTTACTACTGGGGACTCACCTTTTTCAGAAGAATGTAAGATTCAAGGCACTATCGTGCATTAAGATTTTATGTCTGACTGTAGCAATATTGTAAGGGTTGGCATTGGAGCTGCTGAAGCCCGATGCAGAGAGCCTGGAAGCAACAAGGTTTCCTTCTTTTTTCCTACAGCCAAAATAGGAGCCGAAGCCCCAGGAAGTGGTGGGGTATAGCTGTGAATCCTAGCAACAGGCGGAGAGAGAACTGTACGTTTCTTCACGTCCTCCAAGTGTTGGTGCCTTCTGGTACGTGATTTACAGGGAGCAACAGAGACCTTGGAAAGGCCCTTCATGCTGTTGCATCAAGAAAGAGCAGGAAAGGACAGAGTTTTTCCAGTGGGGTGGGTGAGTTATTACAGTCTGAGGGGAAAAGCAAACAAAGCAACACTCCAGAGTTCATACTGTTGTTGCTATTGCACTTTCCTTCATTACAACGCACTGCCTATTGGTGTGGGGCTTTTTCAATTTTCTGTGCTTTTAATCTTTTTTAAGCCCTTCTGAGCAATAATGTGGGCTTTTCTTTTTGAGCAAATGATGAAAACTTACACTCAAAAGTGTGAGCGTAGACTTCGCAAGAAAAATCCATAATTCTGCTGTCTGCAATGAAATCATGAGCATTAAAATCTATGACCTGCATTTTGCAGAAAGGAAACTGAGACCTGAGCACATATTTCCTGGAAGGAGAGGGTCCTTTTAAATATGCAGTAGGTCTTGCCTTGCCAATATTAAACTAGCTTTTCTTCCTGGAGAGTCTGTCAATACAGTTTGACCTGTCTCTATGGATATTCTTCAGAGCCTGAAGCGCTCAGATAATCTAAAAGGGTCCCTTGGCCCCATCCTAGGAAGGTGGTTTTCAGTCAACTGGCTTCCACGGAGCCTGGGACAAAGAGCAAGACGGGACCTCCAGACGCCTTGGTCCCATCACCCCGTTCAGAAATGTACTATTTCCCAGCTGATGCCGGTTTGTTAGTTTTTGCCACTAGTTTTCCTACTGGAAGAATCTTGCAGACTCTTAGGATTTTTGCCTGGATGCAAATTGTGAGAAGAGGGGCACTGAGAAGAGCTGGGATGGAGGGCATTTCATTGTGCAACAGGGACTGCTGCTTCTGTTAAAGGATTAATTTTGTGGTGAGTAGCACTAGTGGGTTGCTGCCTTGGACTGGACCAGCTGCTGCAAAGATGAAGCACAGACTCAGACAGAAGGTTGCAGCAGAAGCGAAGGATTTGGCTCCCAGCTAGCACCAAAGCTGAAGAAGGGTCCTATAAGACCTTCTGTCTAGGGGGGGCATGTTCAAAATGCACTCCCCTCCTGAGGCAGCTCCCTTCGAGGTTTTCTAAGAAGATTTATCGCTAGGAGAGGGCAAGCTTTTTTTTTTTGTGCTAGCAATTTCAGTTTCAGATCTCATCCAGGGGCTCTGGCATTTGCATAACTTCCCACGGAAACTGAATCAATGTTTGACATCATGGAACAGAATCTCAGGCGTGATTTAGCATTAGTAAGCCACTAGTCATCAGCATACTGTCATTCCCCTATATCTGACATCTTAATATAGTCAGCCCCATGCACACACATGTTCAGCAGCAGCAAATTCTTATGCTGTCGCCATGCATGAGTTGTTTAACATGGGCTTGCACATACGAACATCCAAAAGACACTTGTCCAATATGATCAATTTTCAGTGCTCAAAATGCATTTTCCTTTTAGGTAAGAAGGGAATTTTAAGTCCTCTTAAATAATTGAAGATACTACTGATACAATCAAAAGTCAAGCTCCCCAAGATGAAAATGTCTAGATGATGAATAAGTTAATGGAACTAAAATCCCAGTCGTAGCTGATTAGGGGACCAGGAGAGTTTATCAGAGATGGGAATGTACAAGCCCAGTCACAGCCTGACCTTGTAACGAATGAGAGCTGAAAAGCAATTAATTGAGAAATTATCAGGGAAAAGCGAAGTTGTATGGTTGGTTAGGTAAAGCAATATGTCAATGGGCCAGGGATTGATTTGGCTGGAATACCTCAAGGTCTCTGTTCTGATGATTCAGGACTTGAAGGAACTGGCCCGAGCCAAGCAATAAAAATAAAACAGGGTCAGCAGAGGGAGTCATCAGTCAGCGTGGTGGATCAGTGTTCATGTATTATTTAGCTGATAGTTAAGGGAAGTTATCAAACAAGAGCAGTCTTTAAACCCAACTTTTTCCCCCAGGGGAGGGGAAACGAAGGGAAAGAAAAGAAGATGCCCTATTGTGCCAACGCTCACTGTCCTCAGCTAAAACACCGAGCTAGGAGATGGGTCCTGGAACAAGAGCTGCCATGAGTGCGTGTTCACGGCGAGGGACGGTCGGTCTTGCTTGGGGCTGCAGTGAGGCAATGACAAAGACCCCCACAGACTCTCAGTCCAACTCTCCATGCACAGCCTCTGAATCCCAGAAGTCAGCCCTGCACCAGCTTCTTCCCTTGGCTTTTCCTTCCTCCCTTTGCCCGCCAGCTGACTTTCTGATGCGCATTAGAATACAGGCAAATCTAGACGCAGTTCTTCAACCTCTGCTCTGCTTTGGTTTGACAGTGGGCATCGTTTTCTGCCGTGATGTTTTCCTCCTTCCTGCTGCCAACAGGCTGCACAGGACTTCTACTCCCATCTCCAGCAGATACCAGGACCTCTCCCAGGCCACCAAACTAACAGCGACCTCCTGCCCCCTTGTATCTTGATTGCATCAACTCATCCACACGTCAGCCTCCCACGTCCTACACATTTGGGAAGCTATTGCTGAGACCAGGACTTTAGCATGTTGATCTGAGCTGCAAAATGTGGCTAGAAACACAGTTCCTCTCCTTCACAAGATGTTTTAGGATCTGAATATGAAACAACCTGAATGAGAATGTAGTACCCTGTAGCTCAGGAGAACAGCAAAGCAAAACAAACGATATATAAAGTCTTCTAGAAAGATCAGTGGGTTGGGTGAGAATAGCTGTCTCTTTGCTTGTCTTGTGACAATTCACTAAATAACACTAAACTATGTCTCTCTCTCTCTCTCTGAAGACAGGAGAAAACCCCCGCAGAACCACCCAGCACATGTTTCGTGGCAGGATCAGGGCCTCAGACACCACAAACTGTTCCTTTTTGGGATCAAGATCCTGAGATGCTGCAGAAAATTTGGGCTGGAAGTTTGCTGGAAAACTACAGCTAGCTTTCCCAGCAGGACAATATTTAAAGTTCTGCTTTTTGGAGAAAGGCTTCCTAAATATTTCAGATTTGATACTGGATCTTTTTGTCATTTCCTTGACAAAACCTAAATGACAGCAGCCTCTGTGGCTGAAAATAGGAACGTCATTAACATCATAGCTAGAGCAGGGCAAGAGACAAAGGTTTGGCAGATAAATATAAAATGTCTGGTCATGCAGTTATAGGGCGGGCACTTTCATGTCAAGGCTAAGGGGTGCTGCCTGGAGATAATAAAATAAAGGAAGATTATAGCACGCAGAGAAACTTGCATATCCCCATCACAGCAGAGGTGAGTTGCACTGGGCTCTGCTCTTTGCCCTGCGAGGTTGCGGGTGGGGAGGGTGGCCGAGATGCGTGTGGACCTGATTTGGTTGTGGGTGTCTTGTGAAGGGGGACCCCAAATGGGGAGTTGAAGGAATGGAAGGGAACTAAACTGCTCCCCATGGGAAAAGTCTCCTTGCTGGGACTGGTCTCTGACTGCAGGGAATGGTCAGAGTCCAGGAACACTGGAGACAGGAAGCTAAAAACCCCACTAACCAAATAAGAACAAAGCTGTGATTTTAGCTTGTTAAACCTCAATATGTAACAAATACAAGAAACTCCAATATTTCACTGCAAGTAGCCATTGCTGCTGCAAACACAGGTTTTTAGAAGGAAATTCCAGCAGCAACTTGGAGATAAAGGAACAACTTATCCCACTGCCTGTGGACATATCTCAACACGCACTCATTTCTGGGACTCACAGTATGTCACGCTCCATGTAACGCATTTTCCATTTGTCCTGACCTGAGAGCTTTGCATTCAAGGAGCAGATCCCCCAAGTGAATTCATCAGGAGGAATAATAACCAATGCACAAGCTTGGAGTTGCTGGGCCAGCAGATCCATCCTGCAGTTGTCAGTGTGTTGAATTTCAGGGTAGCATAAATGCAGTCTCCCTTACTTAAGGACCAGAAGGACACAACAGTATTTTTTTCCAGCCTATTTTATTGAAATGAGAGAGAAAGAATAAACATGAAGTCTAAGCAGCAGCAAACAAGACTAACTAGCAGTGCCCAGCAAGGGGGTCATTAAACTGAATATCTTTTGTGAATGAAGGAAAAAGGTTTAAATGGTTTCTCTCATTCCAGCAGATCCTCTCAGTGATGCACAGGACAGCAGATGTGATCTACTCGGGGGATGTGAAGACACCTGGCACGGGATCTGCAATCCGGTCAGACGGGATGGGACAGGTGATCATGTTCTTTCATTTTTTCCTGACTTTGGGAGCTATGTGCAGTCTTGGCTGTGTAAATCAGAAAAGTTTCCTTGGATCTGTACCATTTTATGCCAGGTTAGCATTCAATCTGATGATCAGCTTGGGAGAAATGTATGCCCTTTCTAGGGTGATTGATTTACTGCCTTACCTCCCTGAGCATTGCCACATAGGTGAATAAGACAGGCTCAGAGCCACTACTTACTATTAACAGTGGATCACTCTGAGAGAGGAAAATGGGATTTGCCCCACTATGAGCCACATTGCCTTTTCTCCTTTGCTTCCTTTTTGGGATTGCATCATCCCTCTCCTCTGAGGCTGAGCTGCTGCGCAGTCTCAGTACAGCATGTGAGAGTTTATGAGGTGGTAGTGGAAGTGCTGGCACGTCCCGGCATTAATCACTTATTATCACCTTATGATAATTATCAAAGCTGATTCCAGATGAATCCTCTTTGGAGAAGGTCCTTGGCCTGCCCTCTGCTCTGCAAAATGCACGAGGTACTGCTTGTGCAAACACAACAATCACCAGAAGTAAAATCAGTGAAATCCAAAATGTGACATTACGTTGCATGAAGGAGCTAGCTAGATATTATCACTGAGACATAATAAATTCATGTCATTATGGTAGGAATCAGGAAACATTTGTAGATACATATAAAAATTCTGTCTGAAAGAATTCTGTGATCTTCTGAAGGTTTGCATGTACACTTTATAGTTGGTGGCATGATCTTATTAATATGGGTTTGTGCATTTGCAAGCTGTGTAGCTGCAAAAACCCAGAGACCAATTCCTTGCATGATTTTTTTTAACTTAAAATACCGATACCTGAAATTCTTTTGTACTCCAAATACCACTAGAAATAAGGCAAAAAAGGCAAAGCAGAGTACAAACAGAAGATTCATGGCTTTTGAAACATCCTGCTCCGTAGAAGGTGTGCTGGACTGCACTCTGATCTCACATAGCTGGGATGAAATTCATAGATTTGGCCTCTTTATTTTCTTTATTGTTTTCACTGACGGTCAAAGACTTTCAGTATAAAGGCTTAGTGATGTGCTAAGATTGTCACAATGTGCAAGGGCAGGAAACTGCCCCGTTTGGAGTCTGACGTAGTTTCCATTATAAACTAAATTAAGAAAGCCCATCAAATGCATGGGACACTTCACACCAGCAGTAGACTGGTGTGTCCTGGTGTATGCATGAGACCACCAAGGGAGGGAAGGGTGGTCAGGTATCACTGACCCCTGTCTAGGACTCAAAAGAAGTGCGATGTGTTCCGAACTCTCCCATAGATTTCTTATATGGGTTCAGACAAGCCATTTAGCTCCTCATTTTCCTTCAAGTCTTGTAAAATGTGGAATCATCATATTTTCATTCCTAGCATCCGCCAAAGCCCCGATGGAGGGTGGAATGACGATTCCAGGCACCACTGGAGCGGGGCTCTCTGGGACCACTGGTGTATTTGCCCGCTACATTTGTAACAACAAATCAAGTTATATTTGTGATTCCCTGAGAAGGAAATCATTCAAGCAGGTAGGCTCTAGGTGTCAAAGGGGACCCACATTTCAAAATATTGTGTGCTAGACTCAACAGAGCTTGGTATGAGAGACAGGCTTAGTTAAATCCCTAAATCTCCCATTTAGGCTTGTTGTTGTTGTTCTTGCAAAGGGTTAACAGACACTGCAAAACATTTCTAGGATGAAGTGCTAAGATTTAGTGTACTGAATTAATTCTTAAATTAGAACAGGGGATTTGCACATGATTTCTAAGGGAAATTATCTTCTGGGTAAAATTAATACAGGAGATGTTTCAACATCTGGGATGGCATTATTATGAGCAATGATTACCCAGACATTGCCAAAAGAAAGAGATCACAGTAGACTCTTTCTTTTCCTAACGAAAATAAGCCACTCACCCTGAAGGAAGAAGACTATTTGCAGAAGGACTGGCTGATTTGGAAATGCACAAGGAGTAAATTCTACATGAAAAAAAGCTGCATGCTTTGCTAATGGGCGGTTGGGAAACAGAACTGCAGACAGTGAAGGTACCCGTTTATACGTGGGCTCCGGGCGTCAGTCTGCCTCGCCTTTGAGGTCTTCATCAAAAAAGGGTGCTTAATGCGGTGCTACAGCTGTCCAGGTGTTTAATGTTCAGAGGTTAGAGAGGAAACGCACTGGCAGATGTGACCTGGAAAACCTTAAAAAGGGATGGTTGGTCCGTCCGTTCCCCGCCCAGAGACCACAAAATTCATCCAAACGTCTCATCTTCCTCCAGCCTTTAGAGGGCTGGTTTTGCCCTGCCTAAAATTGAAATAGGGCAGAGAGTAAAGCCAAAGCAACCTGCTCGAGTTGTTTTGTCAAAACAACCGCACACCAGGAGGAGCTTATAAATATTTATTTTGCTTCAGAGTATTTCATTTTGTCAAGAAAAGAGGAGGGCGCTTGAGCGGGAAAAAGAAGACCGGTGGCACGCCGGCCCCTGCTCCTTTCAAAGGAAAAAACACCGATGTTTAATTTAAAAGGGCATAAATGTAAGAGAAATGCCTCTTTACTTTCATGTTAGTAGCTGGCTATTAAATTACATCACAAGTGCTACGTGTGGGACTAGGCGAGTGCATGGTTATTTCTGTCTTCTAAACCAGAGTGCAAGTCTCAACGTAATTACTTTGGATGCAAGTGTAATTACCAACTGATCTGCAGGAACATACACAGTAGTGACATCCATTCAAGGCAGCATTAGAGCCTGATGATAACACAGCATCATTAACACAGCTTAGCACTTCCGTACGTGGCTACAGGCCATGGTTTTCCTCGGGAAAGGGCTCGCGGTTCGGCGACCGAGCCTGGAGATCTCGTCAGAAGTCACCTGAGATCCTGCCCCTGGTCATCACGTCTGCGCGCGCGGGTATGTGTGAACAAATCAGTGCAGACAATAGCAAACATGATATCCTAATCATGGGAAATTAAGCCAGAACAGACTTTTTTCCAAGATATATCTCCTTATATTTCCGCAACCTGCCTTTTTTTTTTTTCCAAAGCATTGAACCCCCTGAAAAGAAGGAGGGTGCTGAGTCCTGCTGCCTCCCCTGGGGTCACTACCTTTTTGTTTAGTTTTTCTCTGTTTTACTCTACTGTGAGGGCATCATGCTCAGATTTTGGAATATTTTCTCTTGAGCTCACACCACATCTGTCTCCTTTTGGAAGACAGCAGGTATAGGGATTTTCTTTTCTTTATTCTTTTATCTTTTTTTTTTCCAAGGCTGCAAGCATCACAGTAAACAACCCATTTATTCTGATGGTCTTGAAAGCTTTTTCTACACCTCCAAGAAGGTCAGAGAAAAGCTTCAGAAAGTGAAAAGGAGAAAAAAAAAATCCTCCTTTCTTTAGAAAATTGCCTGGTTTGTTACCACACCTTCCTGGCAATACAGTGCTCCAAAGACAACGCAATAGACCAATGTTAGAAATTAAGACATATTAAAGAAAAACAAAATACCTTTTTTTTTTAAAGTTAGTCTTTTCAGGTACCTTTAGTTGCGCCAGTTCTAGCTCATAAATACAAACAAATGAAAAGATGACAAAACACAGCTTGACATAATTTCCCATAAGAAGTATGGGACATAAGATTATACAAACAAGCAAGAAAATATCTCCCAGCTCCTGTGGGTAACAATGCATTCGCACACAGCTCAGGTTCAGTGATGTTAAAGTGAGATTGACAGGGTAACTAACCCCTGAAGGAGGTTTTCCATTTTGGGCAGTCCTGCTAAACCATGCTTGATGCTTTGAATGAGCTCAGTTGCGCAGAGATATCTTTTTTCCCTAGTTTTGCTTATATGATGGTTTTATCAGAGCAACTCCGCAGATGTCAGTGAGACACATTTTGTTTTCAGTTACAGCAGTGTAAATCACAACTGATCTAGTGAACTCAGAGATACCCACTTTACAGCGATATCTGTGACATTAAGAGTTTGGTGCCATGGTATTATGACAGCTTAAAGCCCCTCCATGAAGAAACAAAGTCAGGCTCAGCACTGTCCTGGAACGCATTACAAAGCGTGTTTGTTATTGCAAAGAAGACAGCATTTGCCTTGGCTGTGAAAAAGAAAACCAGATCTATAACAGCTAGGATTTCATCTCTACCATTTATCCAATGAGATTTCCAATCCTCTTGCACAGATACCCTGCTGCTAACATAGCAGTCAAGATCAGAGCACTTAATCAATCATTCACTGAGGACAAATATGCGTAATCTAAATTAGAACAAACCAAGGCATATTTTATATGACAGCCGTACAGATTTTTAAGAAAAAGCATTGGCAAGAAAATTGCATGAAAACAAAATTGTCTTATGTTTATGCTTAAAGTGGTAGATTTCCTAAAAGCTTCTGCGGAACTAGGTAGCCTTGAATACACAGGGGCAAATTCTCCTCTCACTGCTTTCATTTCCACATTTTCCTTAATAAACTAGAGTTGCATTTGGCCCTTCTGGTTCTGAAGCAGAAAGCCTGCTGCAGACCTCAATATGATGTAGAGTCCTTCTTAAAAACCTTTCATATTTTATGATCACTGTCGATTCTCTTATGATCAGTGTTGGTTCAGGCTCTCATGAATCAAAAATCAGCTCGTGGCATGCATCTTAGAGCAACCTATTTGTCTGCAGATAGCAAAGGAAAGTGGCACTTTGAAGAATAAAAACCCTCTGCCTTCAGAACGAAGCATGGGCTGCATGGAAGGCTGGAGCACGAGCCAGCAACTTAGACCTCCTATTCGGGCTCAGCTTTAGGCATGCTGGGTGACCTTGTGTTCTCCCACTTTCCTCTGGGTGAGATATTATTTATCCTTGATAATAAAATACAGGATCCTTCAACTACAACTCATGGTTTAATCTATTGTGTCAACTTGCACAAGCTCCCTTGGAAAAAAAAAAAATCAGAGGCATTAAAAGGAGTAAAAACCCAAGCATCTTTAACTGAAGCCACGCAACTTTCATCAGAGGTCAGGCCCTTGTTGCCCTGACTCTGCAGAGTGAGATCTCCGTGGAAGAGCATTCCGGCGATGGCCTTTGAGAGTGGATGATAGCTACTGCACAGCCCACAGCGCCCATCGTTTTTGGATACCCTTCAACATTAGGTACAAACCCAACAAGCAGCAGGAAGGCTTGAGCCCAGCCAAGCCACTAACAGGGCAGCCAGCACTGCCTCCTGAAAGGAGAACTTTTGCAAAAATGCTGAAAATATCCCTGCAAACATCCTTTTCCCACGTCCCTCTGCAGAGTGGGCTCTAAATAGTTGCCGTGTCTTAGTTCTGCCTCTGCTTCTCTGGAAGGAGCAAAGGCTCCCACGGAAGTTCACACATCACCAAAACCTCCCGTGGGGAGCGAATTGCAGTTTATTGCCATGTTTTGGGACTTCTAAATAAGCATTTCAGTCCCTCCGTGAAAGCTAGTCTGATCTGGTGTGCAGCAGGGCTCCTTTTCTCTCCTCTGACTCTTGGTTTTGGAGGGACTTGTGAGGTTTTTCGGGGACAACTGTGAAGACATCAAAGTCTTCTACCATCCAGCTTGCTGAGGCGAGGCATTGCCATCAGTGCTGCTGACATTGGCAGGTTTGATCAAATCGGTTAGGGAGATGTTGGTAGAATCAATGACCCAACTTTGCTTGAATTAAAGGCAATGGCGAATGCCCCAGAAAAGCCTGGAAAAACAAAGTCAGGGCAATACTGAGGACTTTGGAAAGCTTTATCTTGGGTGTCTAAGCAGGAATTTGTATGCCTACTCACTTATTTTTGCCTCCAAAGGTCAGATACGGATTTTTACTAAGTTTCTTTACGCTTAATGACGAGACAGAGCCTTCATTTTGGTCTAAGTTCATCTCAGTGTTGAGAGAAACCCTTGCTTCTCTGAAGCCTCCTGGAGTTAAACCCCAAAGTGCAGATACCTTCCCGTTAGCACAGACACGCTCTGTAAAATGTGAAAATTCTCTCTCTCTTTTGTCTCCAGTAAATGAAAGAACCTCTGCCCCTTCCCATCCAAAACCCATATATTTTTTAAAGTGCTGACTTCTTCCTTGTTTGCATCAGTTTCAGTCCGCCAGCTCCTGACAGCTCCAATCAAACGTCTGTCCAAACCTAGATGGCCCAAGCAACTGGCATGGTTGAGGCACAGTTTAGAGCGGTTGGAGCGATATGGTTAGCATCACATCTTGGATACACCAGCCTGATTTATTAGGTACCACTGACAGCCCAGAGGACTGGGGGATGCACGAGTCCAAACTGACACCATCTCCCTGGAAAAAAAAAAAAAAAAATCACCGTGTCCTTGTCAGTGTTGGGCCTTTGCCTTATTGTTCTCCCTCCATTTCATGGAGCATTTATGCAGGCTGGAGCCAACTATCCAAAGCAGAGAGGAAAAAAAAGGCTGCTGCAGGTACCAGCGACCTGGGAGCAGTGCTCCCACTTTTCAGCATCCGTACGATTTCCAGAAATCACTTTGAACTACATTTTAAACTTAGAAGCTCAGTTAATCCCCCCACAAATCCCTGCTAAAGCACCTCAATGCGTGGCCCGGCTTATTTTTTTAACTTAGCTTTATTTTTTTTAACTTCTCAAGTATTGACTCAGTCACTTGAATGGGAGGCTGCGGTGTGAAGGTGCACGAGGATGGACTGGAGCATCTAAATGGAGGGCCCCAAACATGAGCGTTTTTCCCTTAACCTTCCTGCACCATTGGGAATAATAATTCCTCGCAGGGCTGTTGCACAGCTTGATTCATTAAGGCTTATGAAGTGCTTTTAGCTGCAGCACTGGAAGGCTCTGCGCAAGTTATTTTGGACTGCTCAGGTGTTAGGAGGAGAGGCACTGCAGAAGGAATACAAATAAATCAAGAAGAGAAACTGCCCCTTTCCTCCATCCAGCCCCTGCCCCCCACTGTTCTCCATCACTGTTGGTGTCAAACAGTTAATTTACAAGCCCAGCACTTTACAAAGCCCCTGGAGCACCAATTGTCCCTTTCTCATGCAACATCAGCTCCTCAAAAAAGCCAGCTGAGTCTCCGGGGGTCACCCTGCTCCTGCCCTTCCCAAGGCAACTTCAGCTCCTATCCAAAACTGCCTGGCTATTTATTTTCGGACAAGTCGGGTCCAGCATCACCCCCTTGCAGCACGATGCTGAAAGCACTGAAATAACCCCGGGGTGCAGGATGGCTGCTCTTGGGGCTCTGAAATGCGCCATGTGCCTGGCCAGGGAGGCAATATTCAGTTGGCGAAGGTGACCCAGATGTCTCACCCAACCCACCACCCATGAGCGCAGCATCCCCCCGCCCCGCACCAGAGCCGCATCGGGACTGGGGAACGCTCCGTCTGGCAGGACAAACTGGGAGAGCAATAGGTGAAGAAACGGGCTTGTGGCTTGGGAAGGTAAAGGCAGTGGATCTCTCACATGGCTTTTTTTTTTTTTTTTCCCCTCCCTCGCTCTGTCTCCCTCCCCTCCTCCAGTCTGTTGCACGGGAGCTGTCGGCCATGCTGTTCCAGTTCAGGGGCTCCTGCAACAGAAAAGATCAGCTGTTGGAGAACCCATGGAAAGCCCTGGGGGAGAGCCATGGCCGCAAGGTAATCAGCAGGCAAAGTTATTACCATTATGCTGCTAATTAATTCCCAGCTCATTACGTTTCCTGTGGCTAATTTGTACTCGCCGCTGATTTGATTAAACTCATCTCTATGCTAATAAATGTGTTTTCCATTTGTTTTAGCGACTGTAGGAAGAGAGCCCGGTATTTACATATTTTGACGTTTATCAAATAAAACGCGGCGCCTGAATTAATTCTGCTCTGATTTATAAGTGGAGGGGGGGGAAGGGGAGTGAGGGGATGCTGAGGGTCAGGCGTACATCGCGTGTGCGGCGGGGAGGGGGCTGCACGGATGGGCGATGCTCCTGGGCATTTAATCCCCACCGGCCCCATCCTGCCCGGGGATGGCTCCTGCAAGGTGTGTGCCACCTCGTCGGCTGCTCCCCTGCCATTTATTTCCCCTTCCCAGCTAAGTTTCGAGACGCGGGGCTTTGATTTGTAGGTAAATCGTACGGTTCACCAACACCTCGTCAGGTGGATTTTTCTTTGTCTTTCAGAAATTGCTGTGAATGAAGATTAGATTTACACTGCAGCACCTAATTATTAGCAGTGACTTTGTTTCCCAGTTCCCTTTGGTAGGACTCGCTACAGTAATATCGGACAGCTTGGATTTCTAATCAGATAGGGAGGCACAGACACCTCGCAATGCATACATAAATATATATATTTTAGGCACGCGTTTTACCCTCTCTCTCCTGGTAAACAGCAGGGCAGAAAGCTCTGTCTGGCCCTCAAGCAGCTGCCTTTTAAACCCAAGGCTAAATCTTCAGGGCAGATCTTCAGCAAGTGAAATTCCATTCAAAACTGTCGTCCTGTTTCCTGCAGTTAACTATTGCAGTAACAGTCTCCTCTTCATTTGGGGCAAATCCTAACAGAAAAATACTCTCAGAGTGTTAAGTCAGCGGGATTTGTGCTTTTACAGCACTTAAGGATTTGTGAAATCCAGTCTTTCCTTTTCCTAGGAAAACTGGCAATTGTCACCAAGCACATCCTCTACCTCTGTGTGTGCGTGTTCATATGTATAATGTTACGTTGGTGCACATATTATATATCACACAGGACGGAGGCCAGATCCTCTGCACGCAGCATGGCTCAGGGAGGGCTGGGATGGAGGCGAGGCAGGGAAATGCTCCTCTTCTGGTGCTGGAAAAGGCACGCCGGCTCAGCAGGGATGCCTGGGAGCCCAGGGTAGGTCTGACCTGTCCCAGTCCTCCTCCCTGGTTTTTGTCTGGAAGTTTGGCTCAACCCAAGAGGGATTTTCTTTCCCTCCGCATGCTCGCTTTCCGCTGGTTTCTCTAGTTTCTCTCCCAGGTGCTTCATGTTTGCATGCCACACCAGCGGTCCCCCGGGCAGCCCACAGCTTTCGTTCACACCCCCAGCAAAAGTTTCCCACCAAAGAGGGGCCCCGACGATGCCACTTCTCACTCTGGCAGTAAGACACCTTCCACTGCCGCCGCTTCACCCCAGGCGATCTGGAAACAGCTTGATTGCTTAAGTAACAATTAACAGCCTTGTCTTTTGGGAGTGCTTCTGGTGCGCAGCGTGCGTATCCCCTGCTCCCGGAGCCTGCGCTCTCCTACCATCTTACCCAAACTGCGGACATCCCCCAGCTCCTTCCCACTCCTCACCCTTCCATGTGGAAGGGTGATGGTGGGCTGCACGGTGCTGCCGAGCCCATCCCAGGCTCCGCTGCAGCCACGATGACGGTTTTTCCCCTCTTGCACTTGCTCTGAGGATGCGCAGACGTACTTGTGCTGCTGCCCGGGATGCGTAGGATGAGGGCGTCCCGCCGGCGATGCCGCACCGGTCCCTCGTAGGGCCGGATCCAGCTGCGCTGCCAGACCGTGGCAGCAGCTCCCTGGGTTGTTTTTAAACCAGGTCCTCAAAAAGAACCTCAAAAAGAAAAGCCCTGTCTGGAGCGATGCGGTGCTCAGCTCCCGGCGTGTGCCCGAGCGATGGGGCCATGCCTGATCCTGAGCACCACCTTGGCTGCGCATCCAGAGTCCGAGGTGTTACACGGTATTGTCTCGCTATCGCTAGAAAAACCAGCTAAGCCATGTGGCAGTGCAATTGCTGGACTTTTCTCTTCCTATAAAAGGTTTTAAGCCTTTGCAAAACCGGGAAGTATTACTGAGAAGAAAAAAACCTGCCTTGTTTCGCATTAACAGTCTTTGCTTTTCCTGGCGAAGGTGGGACAATAGCCACACGCTGCATGGTATCAGTGTCACAAAGAACGGACCCAAAAGGCTTCAGCTCAGGACAAATAAAAGTAACATTGATTCCTTTTTATTTTTCTTTTTTTTTTTTTTTTTTCCAGCTGGTATCAATACATTAAACAGCCACGCTGGAAAAGTGAAATTGATTCAAGGCCTTCAGTGCTCCCTGCCAAAAAAGCCTCCTGCAAGGATCTATTCTGTCTTGAATTACAGTCTGGAAAAGTTCAATAGGTTATTGTACAAACAGAGAGCAAAAGCCCGTCAACAATGGAGCCAAAGTGATTGTGCGGCTCCTTTGTGTTTGCCAGCCCCACGCCCCTCGCAAGCTCGGATGTTAAATCAGTTTAATTAAAATGGTGGGCTTCAAATGCTTCGCATTTTTTTAATGCACGTCCCTGTGTAAAGACACGTAGGCTGAGAGGTTTAAAGCTGCTTGCCTGAACTGACAGCCCCCCCCCCCCCCCCGCCCCGGTCCCTTTCTTGGTCCCTAAATTGCAGCAGATTTTTACAGCTGCTGAGCACTTCAGGCAGGAACCTCGGCCTCAGCTGTGTCCAGAATTGCTCCGTGCTCCCCAGCGAGAAAAGGTGGTCCCAGGGCTGGTCACGTCTCCCTTTAGCAGAAGGTGTTGGTGACACGCGGCACCTGCAAGCTGGGGACACGCGCCGGGTGGGCACCCGAGGTGCGTGACCCTTTGGCCAGCTCTTGTCCCCGCAGGCTGGAGCCGTGCTTCGGGGCTGCACGCGTGTAGGTGACGTGGCTGTGGGACCCTCCAGAGCCCGTGTCCGTCCTCCCCACCCCCGGGTGAGGTCCCCGATGCTGCGGCGGGTTTGTCACGAGTCCTGCCGGAGGGTCTCCTCCTCCAAGCAGGCGGGAGAAAGGCACGGCGTTGTGCTACATCACGGTTTCTAAGTCCCCCTCTCCATCTCTAATTAAGATTCAAATTGAGTATAGGCATCGTGTGTAAGTAAGATGCTAATTATTAAAGTCATTGATCTCCCAGACAATAAAGCAGGCTCACTTTTCTGGCCTGCCCGTATTTTGAGGTAGCTCTGAACCCTCACAGTCGTAAACACCCGGGATACCTGGAAGCCACATTTGAGAAGTGTGTAAATGATCGATTTCGCAGGGAGGTGAAGTCCCCATCTTGCTTTGAACAAAACCTCTTTACAGCATTTCCAGCCCCAGCTGACCCCGGCCACACATCTGGCTCTCTTGATAACTCAGCTCCCCGTAATGACATGCATTAAACTTTCTTACCCCGCCTCGCTGGACATCTGCCTGATGCCCTCGTCCACGCTGCACCATTGCATTTATTTTCTCATTGGAGTAACCAGGATTTACTACTCCGCGTGCACTCGCTGGCTTCTCCTGCTGATTTCCCGTGCTCCAGCTCGGGGTCACCCAGGAGGAGGGGGCCAGCGTTTCCCGGGGGGTGCAAGCCATTTGGGATACGCGGTCCCCAGAAGCACCTATAGACAATGTACATGCACGAGCGCAGCGCTTTCTGGAGATGCAGCACTTGCCATCCCTGAGCGCGAGGAGCCCGTAGCCAGCACCCCAGCACCCGTGGCCGTGGCCACTGACCCGTCTGGCTACCGTGCCCCCACGGCTGGATGCAGCTGCACGGGGAGCGGGCACGTTTCTCCCGGGCTGGCAGGCAGGTTCAGAGCTCCTGCTCGGAATGGAAATCCCGTAGCCCTTCTCCTCTAGCCGTAAAAATAACCTCAGGAACAGAGAGCGTGTTTGGAGAGACCAGGGCTCGGCAGGTGCCCTTGCGAGGATGCTGTCTGTCTGTCTGTCCGTCCCTCTCCACTCCAAAGCTGTCCCCACGGTCAGGGCGAAGGGACGCAGCACAGTTTGGCCGGGCTGCAGGCGCAGGGCTGAGCAGGTTTATTCATGAGCCACATAGCAAACGCACAGGGCGGGATGCATCAAGGTTTCATTCCCTCGTCCCCAAATTTGACAACCTTCATGGCTGAACATCCTACCTAGGTGTCACAGGGCTTGGGAAAAAGGTGCGCGTAGTTCGAAAAAATATATGAAAAGGTGGCTGAAAAACTACGGGGAGAGAACATTATACGGAGAGCAGAGCACAACCAGTACGGGGCCAGGCTGCGAGGTAGGAGGGCAAAGCCACAAGCTGGGAGGGTGAAGGTGGCCGGTGCTTTAGTGGCCGCAGCACGGGTAGATTCAAGAGAAAGAAAAGGCTTGGGCTGCAGAAGAGAGGGATGCTAGCCTGGAAACACAAAGTGCAGTACCACACTGCACCAAAACGCTGGAATTAACATCAAAGCAATCCTGGAGCAAATGAGATTACAGTATGCATGTTAATGAGGCAGCAGCGCTAATCAGCAAGGATGCCTCGCTAGGAGGGCTGCACTGCCAACTTGTGATTTTTGTTGTCAGGCTGGACTGGGCTTCCATTTGGAGCGAAGATTTTGTTTGGTTTAAAAACAATCAGTATTTTTGCAGGGTTTCTGGCAATCTCAGATTTGATTTGATTTCCTCAAGTAGATGTCTGGCCCTCCAGGGTACGGAGAAGAACTTGGAAATGGGATTGAAGTGGTCCCCAGAGCCAAACTGAAAACCACTCCAAAGCCAAGGAGCGGATGAAAGTTGCCCAAAATGTATTTTACTCTATTTTTTAAACCTCATTATTTTTAAGCCAATCTCACCAGCTTGCAGAGAGCTGAATACATGGCTTTTGCACAGTGTGTTTGTGTGTTAAGCTTTCCTAAGGAATATGAAGCCACTCAAAATGCGAGGGGTCCAGCTCTGCTCACGCTTGTAGCAGGGTTTTTTTCCGGTACCACAATGCCAATGTCAGAGTTATACTTCACCACTGAGCTCCAAAACTGGAGCTTTTTAAAGTCAAGAGCCCTAAAAAAAGCACTTGCTTGGGAGTCATGTGGCTTCAGGCAAAAAGCTCTAAAAGGGGCAGCCCCCTCCCCAGGGAGGTTTAGCTGGGCTGGGAAAAAGGATAGAGGGAAGGTTAGGGTAAGAAGGGCATCATGAAGAAGGAAAGGATTGAGATAAGGAAAGGCAGATAAGCCGCTAGCAAGAATTAAAAGGGCAGGACCCACGGCAGAGGATAGGCGTGAGCCATATCTCTGCTACCACTGAGCTGCCTGAAACGCGAGATGTTCCCAGAGGCCAGGGAGCAGATTCATCTCGGTCAGGGAAGCTTTGGAGCAGGGTCAGGAAAATGGAAACCTTTCTGGAGCTTTTCATCTGTCTCTGTAGCCAGCTAACCCCTTGGGAGCCAGGTGAAGGTGGAGAACAGCCACACCAGGGGATGGGAATGCTGCAGCGTGTGCTACGAAGGTGCAAACCACCCTGGGGAATCGGCCCCAGCCTCCTGACGGTCCCTCTCGAACACTTTTTATGGAAAATGCCATTCTGATCAACTCCCTTTGCAAAGAAACGAGGCTTGTTTTGATCTGTTTTTCAAAAAGCCTTTCTTCTTGATTGGAGAAATTGGCTTAAATGGGTCTCTTTCCCTTTTCTGAAGCAAGGCTGCAATTTGTTTCTGCTTCCTTCTCTTTTCACTGATAATCTTATTTGCTGAAACTGTGAATAAAACAGAATTCGGGATATCTGAGTGTTTATAGAGCATAACGACATGGTTTAGGTCTAAGTCTGCAAGGCAAACGTGCATCTTCTGCAGGTGGCTCCGCGTGAGGCGCAGTGGTGGGCACCAGGAGAGCTGATACTCCGGTTCCCAGCTCTCGTCCAGCTCTGAGAAAACATCTTCTCTCTTTTCGCTTCAGAGAGGGCAACGACGTGGCTCAGCTTCACGGAAATCTTGCATGCCCTGATGCAGAGGTGCTGCAGGAAGAGGCTCCCCGAGCTGCGTTTCACTCGCTGCATCTCCCGAGGGAATAGATCTGGGCAGAGCAGCAGAGGAATGGGGGAGTAACCGAACAGGGACCTGAGAAGGTGCAGATGTACCTCCCTTCTGCTACAGATTTACATGGCTGGGAAAAGAAGCTGTTCAGTAGTGCTTTCCATGCCAGGGAAATCATTAACAAATTAATCATTTACTAATTAAACGGCATGATACCCATGTAAAGGGAGCGTGATTATCCTCTTTTGTAAGTCAGGAAACTAAATGGCGTTTCTGATTTTAGACCAAATTTGCCCTTCTTGCAACCTCACAGCTTCTGCTGCCACAACCTTTGCTCTGTGGCCAAAACAGCTTCTTTAGAGCACCCGTCTCTGCACAGCAGTGGGAGAAACCACCCTGATTTGCACCGTGCCAAGCACCCTTGCTGCCTGACGGCTGTTCCCGGGCTCCTTTTGGAAAGGGATGGAGGCTTGGCTGGTTTTTTTTGCATGTCCTTTCGATGTAGTGGGGATGCCAGAGGACTGGAAGAGCCAGACAAGGAGATGAGGCTGCATTCTCGCTGGGCATCACGAAGGCTTGCTGGGTGCACGCACACCCTTTGCCACCCCTCCAGATGAATCACAGTCTGCAAAAATCATCCGCAGACTCAGGAGAAGTGAGAGCAAAATGAGAGCCAAAGTCTGATCTGCTTCTTTTCACTCTTCTCATTTTATTTAGATCACGCACGTGAGATTAAACGTCTGCTTTATCCCAAATGAGTAGCCTCTGGCAACAGGCGGGATAGGTGAAACTTCATCTGCGGCATATGAGCATAAATTTATTTAAGAAGTGAGAAGCAGTGAAATTGGGAAGGCAGAGCAGTGGCAGTGCTGTTCAGTGAAGACCATGGAAGTACCTTCCTCATTGCATGTTTGAAGCAAGTCTTTGGGATGCGGTGAAAGAAAATCTATAATCAAAATGCCAAGTTATTGCATCGCAGGAACGTTTGTCCTTGCTGAGACCTCTCATACCACTCCTACCACAATGCTTTCCAATTAAGTGCTCAGATATAGCAGAAACTCCCCAGAACTCAAGTCAAAATGCTTCCCCTTACTTTGTGATCTCGAGGTGTCCAGCATACAGCAGCTGACACGGCGCAGCAGCCTGAGCCCTGTGCACCTACATGGAGTTGTCACAGGTATTTACTTTTGCTAAGTGCAGCTCATTATTATTGCCGTCTCTGGAGCTGTAGTGCAATGAAAATTAATTCCCCACGGCCTCGCCCAATAACTTTTGGAACAATATATTTTCCAGTTTTCTTTACTTTGTGTTATGGTTTCATATACTCAATCAATTGTGGATGTCATACAGTGAAGCGGTCCTACCTGCTGCAGAGGGAAAAGCGCGCTGGACTTTGCTGTGCAGTTGTTTGCTTTGTGTTGTGTACACAGAATAAAAGTTAATTCAGGAGCAGCTAGAAAAAAAAACCACTGAGATTAGGAGCACAGAGATATAAGAGGCTGAAAACTAAAGTCTTGCTGACTCCAGGAAAGTAAGAGACATCTAAGACGGTTCCTTTCCCCATCATAACTCAATACAAATAAATAGAAGAAGGTGGATGGAAATGGAGTAAATTATTTCACTGCCTAGAGCGACAGATGAGCAAAAAACAACTGGGCTGGCTTCTCCAGGCTTTCAACACTTTTGCACGCCTTAAAAAAACCACCATATTCGGCCACCTGCTGCTGAACTTCACGGTGGCCGTCCATCCAAAGATTTACAATAACCAGGCAGCCCAGTATGGTTTTCCAGCTTGATTTCCTCAGCGGGATTTTGTAGGGATAAGGTGACACAGGGGTGATGTCTGAGAGCCTCCTCTTCCTCACCCATTCACTGCTCCTGGGGACACAAGGAAGTTTTTATCCTTCAGGCACAACAGCAAAGTGCAATTCGAGTTACCCATAAGGAATCGGATTTGGGCTTTTGCTCCTTTCGGAGGCTCCTGCCCGCAGCCCAGCAAGCAGCCTGCCCTGCTGCCGAGTGCTTATGCACACCAAGAACTAGATCCCTTTTTCTAAGCCAAAGCACATCTCTAATTCAAACACAAAGTGAAAGGGTGCTGGAAAGCCACTGGCCTTTATGGTTTATTAAGCTCCTTGTGCAGGCATAATTTTAGGGTTTGTTTTTTGTTTTTTTTTTTGAGACTAGACCGTGTCACTGCTGTGTTGCACTTCACAAAACCCACGAAGCCACCATCCCTCCTTCAAAATGATGGAAGAAGTATGGGGAAAATCCCGCCTTTGCTGCTGAACTATTACGTGACTCTCTTTTTTTAAAAAAGAATAACAGTCACATTTCTAAACAGCTCTTTATTAAACCGTCCAAACATATCATCTGCACTGGAGGATGTAAGGGCTGACACCAGACAAAACCATCAGATTGCTCCGAGAAAATGCATTGGCTTGTCTTGACAATTCAGGACTCTGTGGAATACCCTGTTCATATTTGCTGTTGATTTTAAGACTGAAATTTGCAGTATGAAAACAGACATGCCTAAGAAAGCATTGCTCAGCTTAAACTTAAAAGGACAGAGATGCAAGATTACAGCAGAGAGATGCAGCTCCTGGCTCCGAGCCCTTTCTTAGGAACCAGCTTACACTTTGCCTTGGGCTTTTGGTCTATCAGCATCTAATGAAAGATGACAGTGCAGGCTCCCTTAGGGGCTAACGTGGGCAATTTCAGTTCTGGCATTTTAATTTATCTGTAACCAGCAGTTTTCAAAAGGGTAGAGCTAAAAAAGAACTTGGCTTGGTCACACACAGACAAAAAAAGGGGGAGTTGTGACATAAAATGCATGAGGAGGTTTGCTTCATTTTAACTCCTTGGGATCCTGCTACGCAGACGCTGCGCAGCGGAGCCTGTAGCGATGGCTGCGGTCTCTTAGCACGTTGGCTTGATGCTATTAACCCTATACACCAGGTAGCTGGGTTTTCTTTAGGTGAAGTGGATTCCTCCATGGTTTATGGCTGTTGGGTTTAGTGCCGGGCACATCTACTATATTCCTGACAGTTAAGGTCCCGACTTTTCCCGTTTATTAATCCCCAAAGTTGCATTCAGACACTGTAATGGCAAAAGGTTAGCTTAGGATCAGTAACAGCCATAAATCCAGAATTAAAGGCTGCGGGTTTGTCTCCAGCCCACCCCGTGGTGCCTAGGTGCTGCGGCGGGGGGGGGGGGCAGAGCCTGCTGTGAGCGGGCATGAGCACCCACGCACTCGTTGCACATGTGCAGCTGCCCCTGCAGCGTAGCGGGCAGCCTGGGATGCTCAGCCCACGCTCCAGGGAGAGAGGAGCAGCTCCGTCCTCGGTCTGGACTTCCCGTGGCATTTTTCTTGCCAGGTTTCCCGAGATCCCACTTGCCGGGGTGCGCACGCCGAGTGGAAAAGGTTCTCATGGCAAGCTCCGTGCTGACGCAGCGCGACGCTGCAGTACCGCTGACGATAGCGCCTGGCTCCGGTTCACATCCGAACCTCATCAGTAGCATTTGACGCTGCCGTCTATTTGTTCCCTGGCCTGTTCAATATACCCTCCAGGCACCTGGCTAACCTCAGGGCACCCGATACCACCAGTGAGTTCCCGAAGGATGGGTCCAATCCAGCTGCTGCCTGGGCTGGGGGTTGCAAAAACTTCATTCGGGATTGAATGGGTTAAATTTTTTAAAATTTTTTTTTTTTTTTCTTTTTTTTTTACTTCTTTCCACGGAAGAATTTCACTTTGCCTTTTTTCTCCCTGCTGCCTCTAGAGGACCAGGCGATTCAAGGCACAACTCTAGCAGATGGTTTTGGTGATGTAAAGCACAAGGGGATCGCTCCCAAGAGCTGCTGAGGCAGTTAAGTCAAAAATGAAGTGATGCATGCAGCATGCCACAGCCCCTGTCCCGGCCGGCTTCAGACGCTTTCTTCCGCACAGCCAGCTCCGTGCTGTCCCCGCGGCCTCCGCGGCGATTTATACGCCGAGCTTTCTCCGCATCTGATCCAAAAATCTGCTGGAAGGGGTGATCGGCCCTTTCCTAAGCACCCTGAGCCGGTTTGAGTCGGAGCGAAGAGCACGTGCCGGTCAAACGCTCGTACGGCAAGTGAAACCCAAATCGGCAATCCCTTTGCTGATCCTGCCGACCGCCGTGAGAGCTGCAAAAGGTGCTGGGCAATGCAAGCTGCAAACTTGCTGGAGATCAGGAGAATTTTTTTTTAAGGTTTACAAATTGTAATGTAAAACCTTAACCTCTCGTCCATGGCAAATATTGCCAAAGTTGTTAGAGAGTGAGAAAAGCGAATCCATGTTTTGTCAATATTAGTCCGATAAACAAAATTTAAGAACTAAATGCATTCTGTGCTTAGCAAATGAAAATTAATTTCTGATACGTGAGAACTGACTTTCTCTTAACAACATTTCCCTTGCTTTAGTGAGATAATCTAGAGCTATATTAGGAAATGCAAACATTTTTCAGAAGAACTATACATAATTTATAGAGAAGCAGAGCTGAATTAGCTATAGCAGTGCATTGAGCTTTACTACCATCCATACGTCTCTCGCCCCTAAAGCCAGGATCTCAGCTGTGCACAGCGAATCCGCTCCATCTCTCTGATGAAACCCTCTCCCAGAAACAGTTAAACACAAGAAACCAGAAATGATCCATAAATTAGGTCTGGCTATAGGTTCAAAATCATAAGTTATGGCCTATTGACCTCATACTCTGAGGGGAAATCAGAAGCATTTTTCTAAAGAGCCACCACTGGAGGAAGGGAGGTTTAATATATGGCACAGCAGAGCACTGATGCAAATAAATACGGCGCTGCATAATTGTAGGGAAAATCAATAAATAGCATGGTGGTTAAAATAAAGATATGCATAGTGAGGTTTCTGGTTTATATGTGTGAACGGCTGTTTCCCGAGAAGTGGAGGAAGATTTTTTTTCCTGCATAGAGCCTCTAAATACGACAAAGGCGGCGGCTCGTCCACTGCCCCTTTTACGAGGAGCAAGTTTCAGCTATTGTCTTCCTCAGAGCAGCTATCTTGAGTCGTGATTATTAGCATAATTAATAAGCGCAGTTTGCTCATTTGAAAAATTCCAGCGACATTTGCCGCTCAGGCATCGTCAGAGCAAGACACAAAAAAATCACTGTGACAACTGTTTTGCAAGTTAAGGTTTTACTGACGAACACCACAAAGAGATGAAGCCCAGAGCAAGTCCCTTTTCACTTTAATATTTAAACCTCTTTTAAGACAACGTCAATATTAACGCTCATAATTGATGCTGGCAGTCTGACCATAAAAAAGGCAAGCGATATGATTAAAAAAAAACCAATAATAGCAATTGCGATGTGCCGGCCACCGTAGCGGAGGGCACTGGGACGAGGGGCTGAGGTCTCCTGCATCCCTGATGCCGTCGAAGCGGAGCTGGTGATGCTGCCCAGGAACGGATGAGACCCTTCGCGTTCGGCTGATTGCGTTTCTCCAGGCAAAGCCCTGGATCTCCTGGCCAAGAAACCCATCCTTGCTCAGCCTCAAGACCGGCCAATGCTTTTAATAACTAAATACCATTTGTAGCTAGTTAACCTCGGGTTTTCCAGCATTAAAGATATTTCCCACAGGAACCAAAGAGCACTAGATGAATAGATAAATGCAAAGTTCATGGAAGTCGATGGGAAAGAGCACACGGCCCTTCGCAAATCCTGACGTGCGGGGAAAATACCCAGCAAGTGCACTGGGCTCCGAAAATAGTTTTTTATTGGACAGAGTTTTTTGATTGTCATTGACCTTATTCTGAGAAATTAGTCAATTGTTTCAGTTTAAAATTTAGGCTAAAAGTAGCCATAATTTGAAATAATGTGAAACTGAGTTTAAATGCAAAGTGCTAGATAACCTGAGTACGATTATTATGGTTGCTCGGTCTATAATACAACCAGAAGGAATTGTACAGTAGATCACCATCTCCATTTTTTTTAAATGGAGGTGTAGAGTAGTTCTGCCGGCTTTGAATTGTACTAGTATGCAGTATATGGCATAAAATCAAAACCGGAGAGATAATGTGGTTATTAAAGCTGATACACTATTTTGAATTTTGACTTTTTTTTTTCACTTTTTGAAATTAAAGGTGAGGAAACAACTAAAATATCTTGTACCCATTAAAAAATTGAGCTGCGTTCACTAGAGGGAAAAATATTTCATGAATAGCAATTTGGGATTTCTAAAAGGCGAGGTTTAATAAAAAAATTATCGGTGACAACACTTCTCTTTTTCTCCCAGTCAGGTTGGATGGCTGCATAGACAGAAATCTTTCTGAACAAACCCAACGCACTTCAGTTAAGCCATTTTATGTACGTCCACTCTGACATTCAGCCTTAAACTAAAACCAGCAAAACTCCTTCTTAGCAACCCTCTCCCAGCAAACACGCTCCCGCTCCGTAGGTATTTAAGCAGGATGTCCCAGCCAGCCCTTTTCTTTATATTCTTGATATTTTTTCCTCTGTGCTTTGGGGTTCTCCAGGCAGTTTTTACTCCTTCCAGAGGAAGATGCACAACAGAAGAATTGGGATTAAAGAGACAATGAGAAGTCCTAACCGCTGCCGTGCAGCAGAGAGCAGGGTACGGATTTAGCGCTAACAACAGAAAATAGGAGAGCTTTGTAGCAATTAAAGCTGGTCAAAACCCACCAAATGGTAGCGAAAATAAGAAGGCGGGGGGGAAATCATTGCGATATTACGAGTCTAAAAAAAAAAAAACAATCAATATTCTTATTGTTCTCTGCAAGGGTCTCACAAGGAGGAAAGAGCCATGCCCAAGTCTCAGGGCTGGCTGCAAAATACAAGATTAGCGGTTAGATCCTTATCAAAAATGGCAATGGGAAGCTTTTGTTTAAAAGGTCTACTTAAAAGAAAGCCCTCCTGACTGATTACTGCATTTGTATTTAAAAGAAAGACGACCACTGACATCAACTAGCTGGCAGTAAATGAGTGTGCTTTAAATAATTATATTAGTTTCTACAACAAATAATACTAAGTAAAAACTGTGTCGGGGTGCACATGTATGTGAGTGTGCACACGCGTGTGTTAGCAGGTTTCATGCCAAGAAAAAAGGCTGCTGGAGAAAATCTGGTGATAAATGCATCAGCTTCATCTTAGAGGTATTCTTTTTCATTTGGGCATCGGAAATGAAATATCCTGTGTACTGTAAACTGCTGCTCTGTACAGTAATGCATTTGTTACCACTATGGCTCTTATTTAAGCATCTGACTACAGTAATTGTTTTATACATTAACTATACTCCCTGATGGTTGCTCTATTATCTTTTTTCCAAAATGGTGCTTGCAGATATTAGCAGCTTGATTACTTGTTTTATTAACAATTTCAACACTGTGTCAGTGTTGATTTGGGAAGCGGGGCGGTATTGTCAGCGACGTGGATGCGACGGTGGCTTTGAGTTTCCGCGATGCTTTGTTATTTAGCTCGCCGATCTGCGCTGGCCGCCCTTACCCCAGCAATCCGGGCTTTGAAGCCTAGAGGAGTCTCGGTTTCGATTCGAGTTGCGTGTTGACGATCCATACGATCGAGACACTCCACTGCGGATAAGCATTTGCATTCAGCTGGCCATCAGGGCCAAAGCCGTGCAAAAGTGATTTGCGGGAAAAAAAAAAAAAAAAAAAAAAAAAAAAAAAAAACAAAACAGGCAGAGAAATGATGGATTAGGAAGGGGGAGAGGGATGCGCAAAATCGCTGCGAGGCAGCGACGCACGCTCCCGTAAACGCTGCGTGTGCAAGCGCGGGTGTCTGCGCATCGCTGGGTGGGAGCTCAAAAAGGCAGGACCAAATTTTCTGTGGCTGTGCAGCCGTGCCTTTTATACATCAGCAATTCCCAGTGGCGAGGGGAAGGCGAGGAAGCGGCGGGATCAGGCCCTGGAAGGGGGCAGGGGAGGTTTCTGCACTGCAAAGCTCTCCCCTGCCTCTGCTCATGCGTCACTTCTGTCACCGAAAGGAAAATCAGAGTCTGACGCCAGTTATTAAATATCTTCATTATAAGGGCATTCCTTCCAGCTGACTTTCAATTTTGTTGTATCTAGGGGCCCTGTGTTAATAACTGCATGCTAAGGACAAGTGTTCTTAAAAAACACTGACTATTTAAATTCTTATAAATAATATGCAGCTTCCCGCTTCTGACTGATAGATATATTGTTCAGCCAAGCCACCATAAAGGCAATAAATATATGTACTGTTATGGGTCATGAGTCTAAAAATTAAATCAAATGCAGAAATTGAGTCTTGACAGAATCTGAAGGGATAATGTCTTAGCTTCTCCAATTACGCAGTTCAACATTTGGATAAATCATATGAAAGTAAGTATTTAGCCCCATTTTTCATAATCACTATTAATGAGAACAAAATGGGAGCTGAGGGCAGAGGGAGAGAGTTCTGACAAGATAAATAGCATATGGGGTGTGTTGTCAGCCACAGAAAATCAAGGCTGTTTAAACCCCCTAAACAGCAGGAAGGAAAAAAGCAGTTAAAAAAAAAAAAAAAAAGAGAGAGAATAGTGGTCGTGTGTTCTTATCAGCAACAGTCACTGTGTCAAGGCGTTTGGGATCTGGCTTTCCAAACACGACTTAGGGCACAGAAGTATCATCTAGAGCACCCCAGGATGGTGTGAATAACTGATATCCAGTGCATGTGATTTAAATATTGCCTTTTCTCACTCTGTAAGCAGCACTTAAAACCATGCTAAAAAACTTCATTTAAAAAAACTACAAATTTTCCCCCTGGACTGGTCCCTGTGGGTCCAGGACAGGCAGCTATACAGACCTTCAGTGGCCATCTCTTTGTTTCAGGGCAAGAAGAACATCGAAGAAATTGTTTCATTTGTACCGCGGTTTTCTTCAGCTTTCATGCCAGGACACGCGCAGTATGTGCCGGGCTTAAACGAAGGAGGGGAAGGTATAAATTCTGTAGTCATTTTCCATCATCTTCTCTGTCTTTCCTGCTTTTCATGTTGAAATCACTTTAAGCATCTGCAGTAGAATTATTCTTAGAGAGTCTCTCATGAAATTAGATGTCTCTGAATTGAATTCATTTCCACTCCATTTTGTCAGACGCTAACACAGGGAGAGCCAGATCCCGCTCTAACCGGCTTTGAGACGCGGTCCCTCTTTTGGCGCGCAGAAGCCGGGGCTTCGCACTGGGGCCGAGTTTGTCCCCATCCCGAATTCATGCCCTGCCTGTCGGGACCGCAGGGAGCATCCTTTGCACGAAGCAATGCTCTTGCTCGGATGCAGGCAGCAGCTGAACCCTGCCGCCAGACATGCCAGCGACTCGCTGGGAACCAAGTTATATCAGAATATTCTTACAATATAAAGTACGTTGGTCACTTTTTGGCACTGAATTAGAGTTACAACATCCCCGCTAAAGTCTAAAGTGGTATTAGATACACGAACGTATCCTCCGCTGCTCTGAAAATGAGCGTTATGCCGTAAACCTCTGCATTAAGCTATAAATACCCCAGCAGTCCGGGGGAGAAGGGACCATTTTGATGTCTCATGCAACATTAGCAGCTCACAGATTAAGCACGTGGGGCCTGGGAGATCATCTCCTTGAATCAATATAAAGCAGGGAAGCAAACAAACAGCTGGCCGGGTTCCCCCAAAATAAAAGCGTTTGATTGTGGCAAGCTTCAAAGCGACTGGTTGACACGAAATAGGTTGGGTGCCCTCCCCTGCTGTGCCCGAGGAGCAGAGGGTAGCGTGGATATAAATAAACATATAAAAATTACTGCTTACTCCTCCCCCCACCGACAAACCGCCTCCCAAAGAAAACCAGGGAAGCAACAAAAACCGCCCCAGAACATATGGCGGAATCAAGCGCAGGATCCCCCGTAGGTTTGGGTTGTACAAGTAAATATTAATCTGGGGGGGATACTGGGGGCTGAGATCAAAAGAGCAGCTCCCGTTTCTATAGGGAAAAGGAGTGCTTTGATGTCACGGCGTCTTCCCTGCGCCGCCTAATGAACTGAAATTGTGACACAGTGACATCCTGCAAGGTTTGAAAGCACTTAGCACAATGACACGTCTTTGGGGTTTGCTGCTCTCTTTTTCCATCAGCCTCCTTCGCCAGGCAGCCGGCGGCGGGGTGAGGGGGGGAAGAGTTCTGCCGGCGAGGGTGGAACAGTGGCGGAGGAGACCGAGGCGGCTTTGGGGAACCGGAGGTGAGAGCTTCTCCCTCGGTTACACACAGGGAGAGCAAAAGGGGACTCGCTCCGTCCTCCGGCGCCCAGCCCAAGTCACGGCATCCTCGTGGGATGATGGGCCTGAAAAGGGTTTTAGGAAGACGCGGAGGCAGGGGCAGGGTGAGCTTCTCGCCAGGGTCCCGTGGAGGCAGAACCTCCCCTCGTTCACGTCAGGCCGAGAAAATACCCAGCAGGTAGAAAAACCATGGCTATAGGCACCTTCCTCACGCAGGCTTTTCAGCCTGGTTTTGGCCAAAGAGCCTGAATATTTTACCCAGGCTCCCAAGGAAAAAAAAAAAAAAACCACTGAAACAAAACCCTGTGCCCCCACCCCAGGGAGGGCAGGGAAGCCCCCGCATGTGATGGTCACAGCTCCCCAAGCCCCCCTCCTGGATGGCACATGCTCTGGGGAGGAAACCAGAGAGAATGAAAATAAGAAAGTCCTAATAAACTGTGCAGCAAAAACTCCCAGGGCGGCCAGGGAGGGAGAAAAGGAGGTGAAAGTGGGAAGGAGAGATCCTTTTTTTTAAGAAGGATGATTTAATGGAGGGGAAAGGGGTTGGCCTTCGGCTTTCAGGTCTACCCGCTTGCTGAGCAGAAAGGCTCTGCTGATTTTGGATGGATCCCCTCCAGCGTTTCACCAGGAGGTGGTTGAGCTGCCGTTGCCTGTGGAGAGTGGGATGGTTTATTGGACTTTTCTGGGAGCATCTCTTTACCCAACCTGTGGCTCGTGGCGAGGACGCAGAGCCCAATAGACCCCTGGCAACGCCGCCAGTGAGGGCTGCACACAGCTGCTCAGCCAGCGCAGGGTTAAAGCCAGTTAATCCCAGGGATTTACTCCAGATTAACCCAGGGAATTGAAAGCAGCATTTGGCCCTATGTAAAAGGGTCGGGTTTTCAATGGCAGAGGAAACCCAATGGCATTACCCGCTCGGGGGGGGGGGTTGCAGATCTGGGTAAGAGAGTTGCTGAGGCCAGAAGTTAGGAAATGTAATACAGCAAGACAGAGCTGCTGAACCAGGCGGGGAAAAGAAACTTTATTCAATCATCTGCTTTACTTATTTCATAGCTGAGGAAACTCATCTATTCCTTGGACTTGTTTGTGCTGTGAAAGCTCTGTGTTGTCACGAGGCAAAGAAACTGTTACAGAGAATAAAAAGGGCGATGCTGAGCTGCAACCTGCCTTTAAAATGCTGCACTCAGCTAGGAAGAATAAAACCACGAATTAGTGAAAAGAGCCCCACGGCTTTTCCGAAGCCAAGGATGCAGTCTGATCACTCTTCACCAAGTCACTGGGATTAGGAAGGCATTAACGGGAATGACAACTTGACGGGTTTTAGCAAAGCGTCGTGACACTGTGACATCGCCTTTCCAAAAACTACCGTATTTGGGTGTGTGTACGCAGAAATACATGCACGTACGCAGCCATACGCACAGAAGGAAAGCCTGTAAGGACTCAAGGTGTCATTAGAAAAGCGTGAGCAGGGGACCGAGCTGTCCCAGGAAGGGCTACAGAAATGCACCTGCATAATTTCATCGACTCAAAGGTCCGTGGAGGAGGTTGCTGTCGGGGTGTTGTTGCTGGGGGGATGCAGCAATAGGGTTCGGGCATCCCGAGACCCCTCTGTCCCCTGAATCGCAGGGAGAAATGCAGGGTGGTTCCCAGCACACATCCAGCCCGTGGGAAATAATAGTTTCTGGAACAAGGGAAGGGATCGGTCGCACAGAGCTGCTTTTACATGAAAAACTCGCTGCAGCAGCAAGAGGATTTGATTGCACGGAACAGACTGGGGCTGGATGCAGCTCCCAGATGCTGCTGTGTAGAAATATTCAATAATAATAATAACAACAACAACAATAATAATAGTGCAATGGGAAAAGGCTCGTCTTGAACTGATCATTGAGGCAAATTAATGCAACTTTGATGTAGCCTTGGGGTAGGTGGCTCCACGCAAGGTCACGTTGCAGCGTTGCGATGGCCAGGACAGGGCACCAGCACCCGCGGGCAGCCCCCACGGCCACCCATCACCTTCCCCTGCAGGCAGGGGGGGAAAGCACTGAGCCGGGAAGCGATAAATAACCCACGTCTCATGGAGGGATGGATGTTTCTGCGCGTGAATTAGAGGCCTTGCCTCCTTCCAGCGAGATGCCCCTTGCACAGCGCCGCAGCTCCTATCTAGGGCAGGTTTCCCTTCAGAGATGTCATTCACCAAATCCCACTCAGCCGTGATTTCAGCTAAGCTGCATTTCATTATTTTTTTTTTTTCCCCAAATCAGCCTTATGCAGATTCCACCCTCTCCGCTAGTTAACCCCTCCAGCGCCAGCACACCCCAAATGTCTTTAAGGGCTCGGGGAGGTTTTTGGTCGTGGGAATCCTAAAACTTTACGGCATGACACAGCGCCTTAGTGAGGCCATCTGGCAACTTGCTTAGAAAACCTGCCACGGAAATCTGGGTGCCTTATCAGCCATTTTTCCCATCTTTCTCTTATCACAAAGTCTATACGAGTCAGATTAAAGAAAGGCTGTTTGTGTAGCGTTAAGGGTGTTGTACTAGTCTGTATTAAGAATGTAGATGTTTATTGCAATTTTCCTTAGCTCATAGCTGTATTTGAGTAGTAAAGTGTGAGTTAACCAACATCCAGTTTACGCGTAAACATCTTTAAGTAACTCACAGTTATTTCATGTTTGAGTTGGGCTGATATAGCAGATGTGGCCATTCCCTTAGCTGGGCAGAGGGATGGACTAGGGGGCTGCCTTTCTGCGAGCTTCCCTTGCTGTGTCATGATGGATACCCCCATGCTTAAATTAAGGCTATCTTGCTTGACTTAAAAGTTCAAAATCAGGATGGAAGAGGAAGTTACGAAATTATGAGAAGCAAGTTGCATCATCAGATCCTGCCAAGACAATGACTCAGGCTTGTTTTAGAAGTCCTGAACATGATTTAGGCTTCCTCATAGGGATATGAGGTCTGAACGGGAATCCTGTCCGGAACCCCTGCTTTGCTGCGTGGCTAACATGGGAAACCGTGGCCCGACGCCAGCCAGCTCCGAATGATGGTCCTTCCACTGCTGTGACCGTGGCATGCAGAGACGCGGGGCTGCTCCCGATGCGGGGCAAAACACCACCTGCCTCTAGCTGACACGAGTGGGACATGGGCGCAAATGGAAAACTAACCCTGCGCAGCTCCAGGCCCTGGCACGGCATTTCCCTGTGCAGGGCAGCCAGGAAGGGATGCTGGTTGCTGAGCAGGGGCTCGGCTCTGGCACTGGAAGTGGGGGTCCTGCATGCTGCCTGCAATCAGCCTGTGCACAGCCTGCACCACGCCAGCACCCTGCCAGCACGCTGCCTGCACCCTGCCTGCAATCAGCCTCTGCACAGCCTGCACCCTGCCTGCACCCAATCAGCCTGTGCGCAGCCTGCACCCTGCCTGCAATCACCCTGCACCCAGCTGCACCCCAGCCTGCAATCAGCCTCTGCACATCCTGCACCCTGCCTGCACCCAGCCTGCAATCAGCCTCTGCACAGCCTGCACCCTGCCAGCACCCTGCCTGCACCCAGCCTGCAATCAGCCTCTGCACAGCCTGCACCCTGCCAGCACCCTGCCTGCACCCAGCCTGCAATCAGCCTCTGCACAGCCTGCACCCAGCCTGCAATCAACCTGTGTGCAGCCTGCACCCTGCCTGCATGCTGCCTGCACCCTGCCTGCAATCAGCCTCTGCACAGCCTGCACCCAGCCTGCAATCAACCTGTGTGCAGCCTGCACCCTGCCAGCACCCTGCCTGCACCCTGCCTGCACCCATGCCAGCACCCAGCCTGCCCCCAGCCTCTGCACACCCTGCCTGCACCCTGCCTGCACCCAGCCTGCCCCCAGCCTCTGCACACCCTGCCTGCACCCTGCCTGCACCCAGCCTGCCCCCAGCCTCTGCACACCCTGCCTGCACCCTGCCTGCACCCAGCCTGCCCCCAGCCTCTGCACACCCTGCCTGCACCCTGCCTGCACCCAGCCTGCCCCCAGCCTCTGCACACCCTGCCTGCACCCTGCCTGCACCCTGCCTGCACCCAGCCTGCCCCCAGCCTCTGCACACCCTGCCTGCACCCTGCCTGCACCCCCCCGGCCCCCCCCCCCGCCCCGGGCAGGCCCGTACCGGTGCTGCCCCCTGCCGGCAGCGCCCCGCCCCCTGCAGCCGGCCCGGCCCGGCCCGCGGTTGCCGCGGCAACGATGGGGGACGGGGGACGGACGGACACGGGGACGGGGGGGGGGCGGACACACGGACGGGGACCGGGGCACCGGAGGCGGGACGGGGCTGGGGGGGGGCGGGGACGGGACCGGACCCGTCTCCGCCGGGGATGTCCCGCTGCCGGGGCTCCTCCGGAGATGGTGCCGAGCTGGGGGGGGGGGCTGCAAACCGGGCTGAGCCGGGGCGGGGAGGGGGGGGGAGCCGCTCCGCTATTATTAGTAGTATTCTATTATCCTTCTTCATTTTTAGCTCTTTATTTGGGCAGAAGCCGGGACTCGGAGCGCGTTTTCATCCTGTAGCAGCTATTCCATTGCGGGCGGACACGGAGACATCACCGCTTCCAAGCGCTTTTAGTCGCTGCTGCTCATCCTCCCCCCCCACCAGCATCCAGTTTTGCCACCCCCCCCCCCCCAAAAAAAGTGCCCAGCCTGGGATTGCCCCTCCTGCCCCATCCGCAGTGTCCCGCTCCGCCACGGGGTCTTGGTAGCCCGCTGGGGTCTTGGTAGCCCGCTGGCAACCGGCTCCTGTGCTCCAGCGAGCGGTCTCCACCTCTTTCTCACCCAAAATAGGGTGCCTGTCAGCCCCCCCCCACCCCCCAAAAGCTTCCCGTTGCCTGATTAGGATTCACCTCGCATCCAGACGGAGGAGGGCATACGTATCCCGGCATGCACCCGCCCAAAATTGCAGACCATTGCTCGTGCTGCAGCGGCCATCTGGTTGGAAAACAACAGGCCAAACAGTTTCAGCATCACGTCATGTATCCAGCCAGCGAGGAGAAAGTGAAGGGGGGGGGGGGGGGGGGGATGCAGAAATGCCAGGGAGAAGGAAGGTGGTCGGCGTGGATGGATGCGCGGGAGCGAAAGAGCGGGGAGCGACGGTTCCAGCGAGGCCACGGCCGTGTGCCGCAGATCCCGACCCCGCCGTGCCGGGATGTCCGGTCCCACCCGGAGGATTCTGCTGGGGGAACGGTCCCTGCTCCCGTCGCGCACCGCAGAGAAGCATCACGGTTTGCAAGGATTTCCCCCTCATAAATTAGTATCTTCCAGCTGTTTCCTTCCACATAAAAATCTCTTCTATTTCTTCTCTTATTGCTTTATATAAACAAACATGAGAGCGACTCGTTCTAAATAAAGTTATTTGTCTACGTAAATTAATATATCATATTCTCTCCTGAAATATAGAGAGCTATTTGTCTCTAGAGAAATCATGTTAAGAGTGACATAGTATAACCCTATTCATTTGCATATGCAGATATGTCTAATTATTCAACTTGCAATTAAAGGCTTGTGTGTCAGCAAATGAGACTAATTAGATACATTTATCTATGATAATCAGCTTTATTACAAACAAAATAGATTTCCCTTCACTTCCCAGGCAAGTGAGACGTGTTGACTGGAGGTAGCTGGTCAAGGGCCCGTGGACTTAAATCGCTGACAGGGTTTCCATCTGCATCAAACCGGGCAGAAACGCACAGTAGTTCGTAATTTCTTTGTGTCCGAAGCACAAACACATAATTTTTCAGCTTTTTTTTTTTCAAACTTTCTTTTGAAAATATCCCACCGGTGCAATCTATTCTTTACTATAGAGCAGGGCATAAATAATTACTAGAAAACAAGGTCTGGCTTCTAAGTCATTTAGGCTCCTGTATTAAAATAAATCATGTGTTTTCTCTCTGTGGGCTGAGATAGCACGTCAGGGAGTAGCGAAGATGCAGACATAGCTGTCACCTTCCATTTAAGGCAGGTAAAACATACTTGAGGTATCCTTCAGGTTAAACAAAAGGATTGCAGCCCTCGCCCAAAGCACAGACTCATCCCACCGCTTTCAGCAAAGGGTTGGCAAGGTGTAGGCTGCAAAACTACGAGCTCTGTGGGTTGGTATTAGGCGGAAAAGTCCGGAGGCATTGAGGGGAAAGGTAGCAAGGATGTGCCAGACACTGAGCAAACCTGGTACTCGGGGCAGCAAGAAGGATGCTCTGGGCTGATTATTCCCTACAAGGGGCTCAAAGCTGCAAAAGCAGAACCTGGTTCCTCCTGGCAGAGTTCTGCTACTTTCAGGAAAACATGATTTATTTTTTTGTTTTGTTTTCTTTTCTGTGGACTGAACCAAAGACACAAAATAATATTCAAGTCCCCCATTTTTTCGGCTAGTTGCTCAGGCCAACAGAACATGAAACACTCGACGCTGTTGCCTGCAATAGCTGCAATATAACAAGTTATACCCTTTATTTCATATAGGAATGTTTTGACTGTTTTGTTAGATCGTCCACCTCCTACAGAGCAGTTGTTTTTCACAGTTGCTTGGCCAATATGTGATCTATTGAAAGTAACAGTCTCTGGACTGGAGTTAGAGCCAGTAATCCCCAAAAGACAGGAGCGCGTGTTAAAGACAACTTTCTCTGAGCTCCTGCTATCTCGCCTTGCAGAGTTTCCAGCTCACAGCCTCCTGCTTTTGGGCAGCATCGGACACAGGCTGCCAGATGCAAAGGAGCAGGGCACGGAGCAGGTCCTGATTTCCTTGCTCTTCTGCCAAATCATGCTTTTGGACATCTTTTACCCGTGCTTTACACTTAAATAACATTAAAGAAGACACCTCAGATAGTACTAGATAGTGCTTGGAGGGAAAACGCACTGTGTCCTGGCATTATAGCAAGAGGACGGGTAACACGAGAAATGATGCAGTGTCCCCAAACTTTTTAACAGCCTTTTCCCGATTTCCCAGTTACCTGAAGGAAGGCAGCGAGACACCTTCCACGAGCATCAGATCCACTTTTAAACTGTAAAGAACTGTTGAAAAAGAGTTCAATATCTGCCCTCGCTACTGACGGCCTGAAAAACATCCTCATGTGTCACATATTCATAGTGTGACATGTGGCCCATAACCACTTCAGCATTTATCCAAGTACTCCCCAGCCCCGGTGCCTGCAGGACCTGCGTCCGTCCCTCCTGTAATTGTCCCAGGTTACTTGTCCAGCTCAAAATCGGGAGAGGTGAATCCTGGAAATGTTTGAATTAGAAACAAAATGGTTTCATCTTGGAAATCGCTGAAACAAGACTTTTTTGGCTTTTTTCTTCAAACCTTCTGGCTAGACTTGCTGTGTTATGTTGGGAAGCAATCCTCAACTTGTTCATTGTATTGTTATTTACAGAATGGTGTGAACAACATTTATCATGGTCGCTCAGGACAATGTTTTCACAATATGCACACTGCAAATCAAAATAAATGCATTTTCAGATAACTAGTTTATTTTCAAAACTGTATTAGTTCTGATGGAGCCACAGACAATTTTTCACAGGTATAATGCAGAGTTACAAGCAGGAATTATTCTTAGGAAAAGTCAAAATGATCTCATTTTGATAATTTTCAAACCAATACCTATTTCTTTTCTAATTTCAGACCTCCAGTGGGGGGTTTTCTCTCTGTAACTTTAGCCATCGAAAATGGAGACCCCTCAGCTAGGTTCCACAATCCGTGAGCACAAACAGCATATCCCTCCTTCGCGTTTCTACTACCTTCCAGTGAGAGAAATTATTCTCTGGATGTGCCTCAATTTAATTTGAAAATAAAATGGGATTTAAAACAAAAGAAAGGGAAATGAAAGAGTATCATCAATGCAAAACAGTGGCTTGTTCCATTCTTCGCTTTTCTTTCAGTGAAAGGAAAAGGACGAGAAAGAAAATTAATTTCTAGTTAATCCAAATATGTTGGAAATTTGTTGCAGTTCTCTGTTGGGTGGAGAGAGAAACAGGAGGGGAGCAAGCGAGGGAAAAAACCATCTCTCTCCAGAAGCAGCTTCCTGAAAGTGTGTTTTATAATCATCATTCTGCATTTTCTATCTGTTCCGACATTTCAAGGGTGAAAAAGCACCAGCACAAAATTGTAGGAGCACTTTATAGGTCCACAAATCTGGGTGAGAGAATTAGGGTTTTTTACTTTTTCAAGAGACCCGAGATCCCTCTTAGGACCCTAAATAAGAGCTATACTTTCACAGGAGCTCAAACTCATTTGCTCTTATCGTGATGCTTATGGTACCTTTCAAAGCCCAGCAGCTCTGGGCACTTGGGGGCTAGAAATGTCCTTTTTGTTCTGCGTTTCTTTATTACTCAGTTTAGTGGGATCTCATCCATCACTCGGGCTTTTAATGCTTTTACAGTAATAGCTGGCCTTTTCCCTCTGTAACACATATACTGTAAATTGAAATGATCGGGCCACAAACAGGGCTGTTGGTCCCAGCCAGGCTCCTGTTGCCTCCTGCATCAGGCATCTGGCTGAAACGCGGTGGGGTTATATCGTTTTTAGCATCTAGGGATCACTGACAGGAGTTAATAAGTATTATATAACCTTCCCCAAAAAGCATAACAAAATAATAACAAAAAAATAAGGTTAAGTGAAACCATTTCAATAATGTTATAGGCCTGCTTTCAATCAATGAAAGCTGGGAAATTCAATGTCTTTAGAGGCTATGATTTCATTTTAGCTCCCTCCACTGCTGAACTTCTTTTCACAAAGCAATGAGTTAAAGACTTAGCAGCAGATTCATAATACATCTGAAATGTACTTTTTGTGTTTAATATTCACTGGAATGGTTGACTTTGCTGGGTTTGGTTATCGAGAGGAATAATAGTTTTCAGTTTCATTGAAGCATAAGATATAATTCCATTATCTTTTTTTTTTTTGGATAAAATAATCTGGAAGAAGTAGAGCAAAATGGGAGAAGAAATGATTCTATAGACCCTGTTAATTATGTATCCATCATATAAAATAGCAATAATAGCATAATAATTTTTCATTAAATAGGGCACTGGAATATTTGCAATCTCGTGCTGTCAAGTAAGAAATGGCTTTAAAAAACTCCACTTTATTTCAATAATGCTAACTAATTTTGAAGCAATTAACACTAAATTTGGGCACCTACTAAGTAGGAATCTGACAATTTTGCAGTTCCGAATCAATTTGTGCATTGCTCCATATACATTAAGCCTGAGTTCAGCCCCTATAACTTCAGGGACTTAAAAGTTAGATGCCTGCTCTAAATTAGGTGCCTGAACTAGCAATATAGTTCAGGGACGGGGACCTCAGACTTGTACTCGCTCCACAGCTTTGCCACCAAGCTGCTCTGTTTTCCAGCCTGTATCTGAATGCAGAACAATTGCATCACTGTATTTTAAATTAATATAATTGAAAGAGGTGCCATTCTATTCTCCCTGCAGGGAGCAGCCGTTTAAGCATTGATCTTAATTTCAGGAGGTTCAGGATGGAAATGAACTAACTCCAAGAAATTGCCAGCATTTCATCTGAAATGCAAAGCTACACTCCCGATGCCCAGTAAGCTATTTAGATAGCAGGTTCAGAGAGCAGCGTGACTCTACAGCGAGAGGGACTACGTCCTTCAGTCTGCTTTCCTGTGCAATACATCAGATTTTGAAGATGCTCTCAATTATAAAGGCTAGCCGGTGTACCGGGTAACTCTGCGACACCTCAGCTTTTTCCCATACGAGTATATCCCACGTGTCTGTCAAGGAATGCCATGCCTCATGTTATGGGAAAATCCCCTTGCAGACACAGAGAGTTGTTTTCCCATTCGAACGAAACCCAGCAGTGAGCAGCAGACCCATGCTGCAAAACGCAGAACAAAAAGGTTTGATCCTTGCAGAGGTGCAACGTTAGAAAGGAAAACGGATGCATGTTGAAAACACAGGCAATTTGATAAAGAGCACGAGAAGAAGGAAAAAAGCTGCTGCTGCTGCTGCTGCTGCAGCTTTAAATTAAAATGCTGCATCAGCCAGTCCCTCAGGACTTGATAGAAATCTAATTAGTCAGACAATCTGGCACCAAATGTCCTAATTTCCCCAATCCATGTGGGATTTGTGTATTCTCTTATTCACTGCAGTTCTAAATTTCAACCTGAGCCTTTCTAACCCCTCTCTTTTTTCCATGCAGACATGGGACTCAAGAGAAGGTGATCCCTATCAAAACCTAATTGTTTTTCATAAACCTTTAATTAATTAGACTCAGCCTCATGAAAGACACTTAAAATATTAACAATTTGTTTAGACACAAGTGCTGGATGAGGACTGCTGCAGCGTTGTATTTTTATAAGAAACCCAAATGTAATTAATGTGCATGGGCGTACGCTCAGTGTGGGGTCCAGGAGGGCGGCTGAACTGGGAGTCCTCCCCGAAACACACTGGGAGCGGAGTGAGGACCGTGGCCGGGCTGTGCCGTGGCCAGCATCGCAGCCAGCTCAGAAGGACGGATGCAGCATGGGTCCTCCGCGGCCGAGGGTTAAGGGCAGTGGCAGCCCTGGGGTGGTGGATTTTAAGAAAAGCTCCAAAAGGGCATTGGAGTCCCCCCAGGTTGGCAATATATAGGGGACACTGAGAACAGCAAACTCGTTAAGGCAATTAGCCCGGTCCTAGGGGACCACGAGCTCCTGGAGTGAGGTGCTGAGCGCCTCTGAATCCCTCTGGCACCCTTCGAGAGTGAGGATCCTGGCTCACACAGGATTAAGCCGTTCGGGAGTAACAGATTTGATTTTTTTTTTTTTTTTCCAGAGCGGCTATGACCTGTCATGTCAAAGCTTTTTATTAAAGTCTCTTAATCCCCAGATTATCACCACAATAGTTCCACAGGCCCATTCCAGATAAGGCAGGGCCCATTGTGGAGATGCACATTGGAGGAGTTTTAATCTGCAAATTATTGGCATGCAAGACCACGAGGGGCTGCTTTGCTGTGTTGCCCGTTGCGTCAAGGGGAATTGAATATTTATAAAGAAGACTTCAAATGGGCCATGCACTGTATTCCTCCCACACATGTGCAATCCCCATGCGGCAGAGGGGCCCTGCTGAAAGAAAAAAAAACCACTAGTGTGCAGCCACAACACACACGTGGACTGCCCCAGAAGCCATGCAGCCTTCGTGGAAAGAAATTGAGCAGGACTAGGGGGAAGGGGTTGGTCCCCTCCTCCAAACACCCCATTTCGGCCACACGGGATGCATGATTTGATTTTTAAGAGAGAAATGATAAGAGTGGAAAGGCAGAGCTGGTGATGGGAACTCCGCTTCTCTCTTGAATACCGGGGGAGGACAGCGAACAGATAAAGTCCCTGATAGGGATCCTTCGCTGACACAAAATATGCCATGTGGAGCGAAGGCTTATGCTGTATGCAAAACTAATTATCAGTTACCTTCTAGATTAAAGAACGACTCAAGCATCTGTTTCACCGAAGTGTTTTTAAAGAAAGAGATGGCCCTCTTTAAAATAGCCTGACGGGTTTGAAAACGTCATCCCTTGGGTCTGGGGGCTCCCCGAGGAGGTGCTGGGGAGCCCAGGAGAGACCATCCCCTCCGCAAAGTGTTTCCAGGCTGCCGGTGAGCTGGCAGGGCGAAGCAGGAGGTGCCCTCTCTTCTCCCCGGCGGTGTTTGTACAAGCACGTTGTTGCACCTCGCTGCAAAGGCCGCCAAACAAAAATTAACGCGGAAATGCTGTATGAACAGGTATCGATCGGGAGCGTGGCAAGTCTGAGCGGGGTGAGCTCAGTAATAGGTGGAGCAGAGCCCATGGCGCTGAGCTGAACCTCTCCAGCTGCATGTGGGAGGTAGGTTATATATACATATATTTACATATATGCATGCATTCTGCAAGATGACCGGCTCCTTCAGCTCTCCCTAGCATAGACGCTGCTGCACAAGGCCAAATCCTAGCTACCGCTCAGAGAGATGCTGAGTCCCTCTTGTTCCTACTGAGATCCCAGCCCCGGGTCAGGCTGCAGCATCAGTCAGGGCAGATCAGTCTCAGCCCTCAGCAGCAATTTGAGACCTTCTCTGTCAGCAGATAAGGCTGAGGATAGTCCAGGACATGGCTTGGCTCCCAGCGTGTAATCTCCCGTTGCTTGCTAGGTGAGGATATCACCCAGTCGCTGGGGATCTGGCTCAAGATCTGCAGACTTGGACTCAGCTCCGGCTCTGCCACAGCCTTCCCGTACGACCTTGGGCCAGCTGCTTAGGTTTCCTCCATACCTGTTTCCCATCTGTTAGAAAATGACTGGGTATATTAAAGGGTTCTTGTGAAGATAAGTAAACTGTGAGGCTATTATTAGCTATTACACTGATAGGGCCCAAATGTTCCTATTTTCTGTAACAGCTCAAGAACTTAAGCAGGCAGAAAAAGGCTTCAGGAAAATAAAGGATTGCCTTTCTGGGGTCTCCTCTCAAAAGAGGGAGGTGTGTCTTCCTTTAGAGCCAGCTCTTCATGCATTTTATGAAATTGCAATGCCCACATTTTCCCTAACAGCCTTCGTTCCAGCCCGTGAAATGGCCCCCAATAGCCTTTGGCTCATGGAAACCTTCCAGTGTGCTTAATATTACCTGCAATGCCTATATTAATCATAACACGCAGGTGCCAGAGCCACCGGAGGGAAGGAGAAGGGAGAGGCCAGGTAATTTATCGCTATACAGCCCCAGCATGAGCGGTTGCATTAGTCCAAAAATTACTTTGCTTTCTGGTTCCCAAAGTTCTTGGGAGTACAAAAACGGAGAGGGGGTTATCTGTGAATCATCTGTCATCTCTAAAGCTTTTGGCTACAACCTTTTCATGACTTGTGGAAAAAGAATTATAAATAAAGTGTGGGGGTGGGGGAAGTGACTAATTGAGTGCAATAATTAAACACAGCTCCCAAAAAAGCTGAGCATGTTTCTTCACCCATCAGCACCCTGAGTGAGGGGTGAGAATGCCTCCAGGATTTGCCAGGGCTTGGTTACTGCAGAGCACTAGTATAAGGGGCAGCAGCAGCTGGCAGGATGCAACTGAGCGTGTTTTCATGTAACACAGTCGATGCACGGGCAAAATACTGGGTTTTGATATGCACAGGCCTGGGCAGCGGAGCTGAAGCAGGTAATTAGCTCTTGTTGTTGGCCCGTTCGGGGGGAGCCGAAATAAAGGAGTGTTTAGCGCTGCGAGGAAATGTAGGGCAAGGACTAATACCGGCAGGCGAAGTCAGAGCATTATGCATTCACCTGGGCCACCAGATTCGCAGGCAAGGCTGCCAGCTTCCCCCAGACATGCGAAGGCACTAAATAAAACTGGTATCCAGCTTGGAAAACTTCTGCTCCAGCAAATAATACTTGCAGGATAAAATACCGGCATCAATATATCCCGCGTGCCAAATGAAACCATTTGTATCCACTTGCTCCTTCTCTGGTTCAATTAATAAAGGCAACTGAAGAAATAGCGAGCACATTTCCTTTCAGAAATCTCCCCAAACTTAGTGACATTTGGAATCACACAAGACAGCTGCACCGTGAGATAAGTTAAATGATGTATTCAGAAATGGCTCGGTTCAGAAGGTTGCATCTTTCATAGGAGCCTGGCGCCGAAATCTGTGTTGTGTTCTTCAAACGTGGAATAACTCCTCTTCCCAGTTTACATATACTGATGAATACACTTGAAAGATGGCCGGATTTCTGTATAGTACAGTGCTTTCTTTTCCTGACACATGGATCCATCTGCCAACATCACAGACCTAATTAGTACTCTCTTATTTCTATTCACCGGCTAGTAAGCATGTGGCATCTTTCCACAAGCCTATAAATCCTCACTCTACGCAGACATATACCATATTGCGATGGGTGGGTTATAACCTCAGTGAAACTGGCAGTTGCAGTTGCCTTTCCATTGAGGCTTAATGTCATGATAGCCAAAACAAGAGAGGCCATCACTCAAAACACAGGCTGGCACAGCAACGCTAGGGTTGTGGTTCCGAGTTTCCCAGCCCTGAGCTACCATGCTCCCGACCCCTAAGAGCCACACACACTGCTCCTGGGTCAATACAATCATCTATAGGGCCGTCATTGAAACTGCATTTGTGTAACGGTCCAAAAAAAATCCAGCATAGAGGCTTGGTCATAAAGGCAGATGTGATTTGTGCAGTTTAATATAATATCACAAATGCAAGAGCTAGGAGAAAGAAATGGCAGGGACGCGATGAGCCCTGGAGACCCAGCTCTGAGAAAGGAGAATTAGGAAATCCCTTAAATAAAACAGAAAGAGGATAAAGGCATATCTGCCTTCATTTCTCCTCCAAGCAGAACAACGTGCATCCCCTCCCAAATCTGGCCAGCCCCGCAGGTCAAAAATATTGTGTGAATATGCACTAGAGGTTATTGTTCTTCCCATGCTGGGGAGAGTTATTTGGAAGCCTCCTGCTGGTGTTAAATTAAATTACCCATATAAATAGCACCGGAGGTGACGGACAATAGATCCCACTGGTTTGCATGCAGGCTGCTCAGTAATGGGCTGAAAGGTAGAGCTATTGTAACATGCCCTAAAAGGCACCTATTTAAGTTAGATCTCATCAAACTTCCACCTGGTGTAAGTTACTTTACAGATCTCTCCCTGCAATGATATCCAACTTCTGCTGTGCAAGAGCCAAGCCTACCAAATACCTCAGGAGTTAGGAGCAAAGTGCCTTAATTACTTAAGGTGTTATTTTTGGGTTTCCACTAATTTTGCTAAAAAAATCCATTTGAGTGTCTATATTCAAATTTCTAACATTTTAAAATAGTGCTTCTTATGGGGGGGGGGGGGAAGCCTGCTCGACAAATTACTCTCTTTTTCTTTCTTTTTTCTTAAATATCTTTCCTACTTTGCAAGGTTACTCCCTGCCGCTCCTTTTTAGGATTAAAACAAGAAGTTAAAACAAGTGAAAGAATGAATTTTCCCAGGGAAGCTAACAAAATTCATATCCCATCAAGCTTACCAGCAAGCAGCATCTCAGGGACCAGTGATGCCAGATATGTACATATGATGTAAAATGCTTGAAATGTAGCATGAGGAATATATATAGTGTTCGCGTTGCTAGAAAAATAGCAACAGCAAAAGGCTTGGTGGTTGTATGTTCTGTCAGGGGTATGAGTGTCATTACTGGATGGGTACGCACCAAATAAAGGTGCTGATAGGATGAGAGGAAAATTGGAGGATTATTTTTTAAAAACAGAATCTCTCTAAGCCAAATTAACCCCTGACATAAGCCCACTGAAGTCGATGCTGCTACTGGGCAACCACAGTTAACCTGGCTCTTTTGCTTTGTTTTCCACTTATTTTAGAGGAGTCAGACTGTTTTTACATTGCTGGCCAAAAGAGAGTGTGTGAGGATTAATAGTCAATTCAAGGCTGTAAAGTGCTGCATTGCTGTGAAGTATTTAATTTAGATCCTTCTAGTGTTTCTGGAGACGTAGCCTAAGCTGTCTATAAGAAAAAATGTAAGGTGCAGCCCAGAACTTGCAGCGATGTAAAAAATTAGCAAAAAAAACCCCAACCCAAAGACAAGAAAATGAAACAACAACAAAAACCTATCAGAGAGTGTGAAATTCACCTGGATCCCTCCTAAGGGGTTTGCACATTTGTGTGATTAGAGTCTTATTTATAGGAAAATCTTGTCACTTCTCCTCACACTCTGTGGGGCTGTAAAACACATCACTGCTGCTCTCAGTTTTTGGAAGAGCTGCTGAAAACAGGAGAACGTGTGCAGGAGGGACAAAAGCTGTCGTTCAGGAGGGTCCTCCAGCCCGAGGTCCTGCCTCTGCGCAGGCACGGGCTGGGGGTTTTAATCACAGTGAGATGCCGACGTCCATGGGCAGAGGGATTGCACGAGGGGCACTTTGCTGGAACAACACAATCCGAAACGCTTTTGGACGCCGCTCCAGAGTCTTTGCCCACTGTCATGGGAGGGAGCTGGTAAACGAGGACACTCTCATTTTGCCTCTGGCCATGGTTTGCAGTGCCAAAGCACTGCAGAGGGGCCAGGGAAGCATCCCCTTTCTCACCTAAAGGGTCCTGAATAATGTACAAGAGCAGGATTTTCTCCTGGCACCAACCTGTAAGAAAACAGCTGGCATTAAAATAAACAAGCAAACAAACAAACAAAGGCTCCATTAAAACCTGACATCCTCGTAACAGGACCTTGTTCAGATGTCAACTTAAAAATCTCAATGATCTCCGAAGGAGTTATAAAATCTAGTAATTGCAATTGCTGCAACCAGTGATTTCCCAAGCACTTTGCGTGCTGCTCGGGCACAAGTGGTTGCATGAGTAAACAGGAGAGCGAGGGAGAACCAGAGGGAGTGGGAGAAGGGGTAAAGAGGGAAAATGAAAGAGAAGAGCCCAGGTCTGTGCTGGCAATCTTCCTGCTCATCTAAATGGATGTTTGATTTCTGAGCATACCACAACGCGGCATTGACAGATCCATTTCTCTTGCAGGGCTGTCCAGTTTGATACATTTCAGGTTGCCAGTGCTATACCGTGAAACCTCACCCAACTCATTTTCCCCCGCAGGAGCTCCTCAGGCAGAAAAGGGGATATTTCTTTTTCCAGTTGTCACAGGGATGTGTTGGACAGCTAATATATATAAATTAAAAAAAAAAAAAAAAAGGCATGCAGAAAACAGCAGAGCCCTGAACCAAAGATAAAAGCCTAAACAAGTGCACTGAAGTGTAAGGTTAAACGGAGAGGGAAAAGCCATTAGGGACAGTAGAGCTTTGGAAAAGAGTAGAAATAATTCTTAAGGAGAAAGGGATGGTGAAGTATATCTTAAAGACAAAGAAACAGAAGTCAGAAAAACATGGAGAGCTACTGTTGGAGCTCAAGACAGTACAAATTACTTTCCCTGGTCAAAATTTTCTCTGGCTGAGATCTCTGGTTCTGAAATAAGATGGTTTTCCTGATTGTATACTCCCTTGCAAGGCCTGGCTTCCTGAACACAAACAGAAGCGACGATGTCACCGCAAAAATAATAAAACAGTAATCGTTTTGTTGGCTTGTCGCATATTACAGCTAATTATTTAATTACTCTCATTTAAAGTTTTACTAGATTCAACATCAAAGCATAAAAATCTAGTGATTGCAGTGTCAGAAAGGAATAATATAATTAACGTATTTAGTAGTAACATATTAAACTGTTGATTGCACCGCATTAATCGGCAGAGATGATATGATACATGGGAAGCTATATGAAATACATGTCTGTATGGGCCTGTGTTGTCTTCTTCCCCGTGCCATCACTTACACACCCGTGGGGTGGGAGGTGCAGGTGTGGGGGAGAGATGCAGACCCATTTCTGCTGCAAGTGTGTGTGGAGGCAAGCTGCGGATGAGCTGACAGCATCGCCACAGAGGCACACGCCGAGCGCAAGGCTTTGCACCATCTCCACCAACAGGCCCAAAGCACAGATGACAAATTTGGGGACACGTCTGGCTGCCATGCACCATGAAGGCTCTTTGCCCCAGGGATGTGCTGGAGTGGCTCCTGAAGCTGCTCAGATTTACACAGACCTGAGCCCACCCACCTCAGCTTCACACTGTTTCTCCCACATAGACACATACCCCAGACAGAAGCATTTAAATGACTCAAGGTCTAATTGCCTGAGTTATCCACAACACACCAAACCAGAAGCAGTTGGGTAGTCACATTCTTGAAGCCATAGGCCCTTTATTTTGATAGTGCCCTCCAAAATTGGCTTGCTGGGCACCAGGCAATTAAAAGTAGAGAAATTCTTTCTGCCTGACATAACGTAATAACATTTTTTTTTTTTTTCCTCCACTGCTCCAGAGCCAGCCAGCCAACAGAGGGAGCACAAATTCCTGAGCAGCGGTACATGCCTGGACTCTGCGATCCCCTCGGCTGTGTTCGATTGCTGATCGTGCTGGCACACAAACCAGGAGGCAGCCAAAGGCTCCAGCCTTGGAGAAATAATGTGCTCTGAACTCCCTTCCCCTGTGACAGGACACGGAGCAGCTTAGCTCTTCGCAGGACCCTACTCCAAATAAGAGCCGTGATCTGAAAATAGGAAAATAAAGCAAGACATCAGCAAAGAAAAGGCCACTCTGGAAAGAAAGGATGCAAAACATTGAGAGAGGATAGGCGTTTATGTTTTTAAGCTTAAGCTCTTCTACAAAATAATTCCCTGGTCACAAAGGGAAAGACAGCAAGATGGAAAAGTTATTAGGTGAAACACACAGGCAAAAAACCAGACACACATGTCTAATAATTACAAATTACACTAATCCATTTTTTCAGATTAATTTCTGTCTGAAAAGAAACACTATATATTCCTTTTTCTCCCTCAGTAAGCACAGTAGCCTGCTTGCCTTTCTTTTGAGACAAGTCATGTTCTCCAGCATCATGCAAATACCTGCCCACAGTAGAAACACTCCCTGCACCGCTCCGGTTTCCAGACCCACATCTATCCAAATGTGGTTTGCCCTCCAGCCACCCCGGGATAGTTAAGTAAGTGTTTTTTATGATAGAGCTGTTGCTTTTTCTCAGCTGAAAATGCCACTGTACTATAGCTTTATCTAAAAAATACCTAAAAGCTATAGATTATTGCTAGTATTCACAGACACAGCCAGGTTTGAACTTCTCAGTGTGCTGCTTCTTAGAGACAATCCAGCACCTGGGCTGTGATGCTGAGAGCTGAATTAACTTTGCAGGTTTCACAACAGCAAGTCAGAGATGCATGTGGACAGCAGAAGGGCACATCTAGTTGATCCTAGCTGCTAAATTCAAGACTGCCCCAGCTGTGTGTGACTTCTGAGCCATGCATAAATGAGGCATTGTTGCAAGACTAGCACAAACTGTATTCTTCAAATTAAAAGAAATCATTTACTTAGGTTTTTTTCTCCCAAAATAACAGAATTTGAATATATTATTTGAAAAAATACATTTTCGTTTTCCACCTCACTGCGTCCAATGATTGTGGTGTGATTATTAAACACTTCATAAATAATAATGTGACATTTTCAGATTGTGCGTCTGATTAAGCAGCCATTCTTCTCTCCCTGACTGCGACCATGGACAGATGAGATTGCTGCAGACGCGGCAATCTTTGTGGCTCCTTCCCTGGGGATCAGGGATCAGAAGTTGTCCCTGTAACCCAATTAAATCCAAGAGGATATGAGCTGCTCACCAGCTCCAAAACTCATGACCATCGATGGGGAATCTTGACATGAACTTCTCTGAACTGCAGATCTGACCCATGAACACTGCTTGATGCATCTTCTGGGGAGGGTATTTTACAAAGTGAGTCACTTTCTCTGCAGTGGGTAATGATTTTACTCAATTATGGTTTAGTATTAGGAAGCCTGCTCTAAGAGCAAACAAGCAGTTCCAGATGAAGACAGAACTAAATCCAGGGAACTGAAATATAAGAGAAGACAAGTTTCATCTAGAAGCAAAAAAAGTGAACCTGAGAGATAAATACTCTCTTAATGAGGGATCAGAGTCCTTTGAGGATCAGCACATTGCAGAGACCCCCCTCAAAAAGTTTGCTGCCCCTTTTTCACAGCAAAAAAAACATTTAGTAAAGTTATTTATTAAATGAAGACCCAAAATCCAGTGGCATTTATCTCTTGGTTCCAGTGCCTGTGATGCAGCTGTGCCTCTCAGAGCTGTCATATAGAGTAGCGCAGATGTCAGTGAAAGGGACAATCTCCTAACCCAAATTCTCTCTTGCCTAGTATAGCATTTGGATGAGTTAATCCCAGTCGGAAAACCCAAATGCTTTCTTTTTTTCTGAGCACAATCACCATTTCAGAAAAATGACCAAAGAAAGCAGGCCCTCTCCGTAAACCCTCCCAACCATCTGTCTGGATATTACTGACCTTTAATATTATGCAGGCGGGAGGTGGAAAGGACAGGGTAAGGGGGGGGTTGGGGGGAGGTGTGGAAAAATGTCATTCCTGTAACAATGGCTTATTGCATTTGGATAATCTCGCTTCTTGTACCACTGCTAACATGGTAATCTTTCTCCACCTACTGTATGTCAATAATGCAATAACCTCGCTCTCCCCCTGCATCAATAACACAACAGCCGCTCTCCACTTTCAGCGGCACTGATGAATTCTAGAATTGCAACAGCTCAGATGGTCCATGCTAGCTTGTCCCTGCCTCCCACCCTCATTACATTTTAATTTCACTTTAAAGACAGTTGCTATCAGCATTGTTTGGCTACAGCTTCTGCAAAATAAGATCAGGCTATATGTGAACTCAGGAGGTTCCTTGGCTCAGCACAGGTGCCAGGATATTTTCGACCAGTGTCGTTTCTTTGTATATTCTCAGTTGAAAAATTAAGGCAAGATTTGCCAAAGACTTAACTGGCCAACAGCTCAATGTATCCTCCAAAGGAGCTGCTCTAAGCTCAGCACTTCTGCATATCTGTTACTTATGCGTCAGTGTATGGATGGCAGGTCAGATTCTCAGCTCACTGTCCCCATTGCAGCCTTCAGATCTGTGCCAGTTACAGTTATACCAGTCCACCAGTTATTGATTAATCAGTGTTAGTTTAAAGCAAAAACATACCCAAGTGCTCTCCACAGACATGTTAAGCAAATTATAGTTAAAAAAATTGATATAATAACAACAGCTAAAAAATAGTTAAAGCCAAGTGATGTGACAAGTTGGAAAAAAAAGATCTGAAAGCATAATCAAATAAGCTTAATATAAGAGAGCATATGGCAAAAAGATCTTGTAAGAGAATCCTTAATACTACAGTGGGCCTCACACACTGATTAATATCACCTCCTCTGTATAGTCTAGCATGGATGGATTCAAGAAGCAGCTGATAATTTTCAGAAATGCTGCTCCTTGTAATGATAGAAGATGAGGTTTTGTGAGTTATGTTGAGAATTATTGGCAAAGGTTAGGTGATTTCCCACTGGTGCTAGAGGGAAAACATTGCTTGCAAATTACCAGCATTTGTCAGTACTAATACCACATCCCCCAGCCACCTAAACTGTCAACATTAATAGGTGTCTTTGCGGCAAAAAGGGGTGACGATAGTCAAACTTGATCAGACCTTGAAATGAGAAGAGGAACATGATACAGAGAATAAAGAAATGGAAATGTGCTTGCAGTGCCTCTTGCCTTAGCTCCCAACATCCCACCCATAGCTGTGTGGGTGGCACTGCTTACCACGCTCTGCCAATTATCACATTTGCTTCCCTGTTCGCTCTCCTTCCCATCGCTCTTTCATTTGCTGGGTAGATTTCGTTAAGCCTCTTCCATCCTCTCTCTTTCCAGTGACTGCTCTGTTTTAACCTATCTATCATTAGCACAGCGTTTCTTTTTCCGAGAAGCAAATGCAAGATGCAAGATGCTAATGCAAGAGGCAAATGCAAGATACTTTCCCAAGAAAAAAAAGAAGCAAGATGAAAGGCAGGAAATGTTTTCTGGTGGTAGTGCCAGGCCTTGGTCATTCTCCTACCGATCCCCTGTAGAGCCTTTGGGCAAGCAGCACCTCAGATCCCACTGGCAGGGAGCCCATAGCACTGCTCCCCAGGAGGGATGTTAGAGACAAGGGTCCTTGCCAGGCTTCTAGTAACTTCCCTCCCACTTGGGCACCGCAGCAGCAATATCTTACCCCCTATTTAAACCTTGAAAGCTTTCAGTATTATTTAGATTGCAAGGTTTGGGTGAGTCTGGGGAACAGTCCAACATGCAACCTTGTTTACCTGGTCTGGGAGTGCAGAGTCTCCTCAGACAAAAACAATACAGCCAGGTCTACACTCCTGGCAGGATAGTAATCATCACTGGTATTCAGCAATTAATTAGTGTTTTGCTGAAGAGTTGCTAAGGTATTTTCCCTCCCCGCTTTCCCTCTGTACAGGTCATGCTAAAGGACCTGCCATCCACTTCTCCAGCACTTGAAATTCAGCTCTAGTCACCTGTCTTTGTTTCAAGCAGGCAAAAAACAAACTATGACTTCACTCCCTACATCTTCATCTTTCAGGCTGCACAGCCCATGCAACTGGGAACACAGATCAGCTTTGTCCATAAGTTAATGCACAGTCTGATGTGTAGTTTGGTACCCCTACAAAGGAGAGCATATAAAATACAGACATCTGCTCTCCTGAGCCTTTCAGCACCAGAGGTAACATTAATTTAGGTCGGCCACAACCAGAGATAAAAATCATTTCCATTCGACTCCTCCTTCTGTCAAACTGAATAAAATATAGTTCACTTATTCACCTCGCCTGGCCCCTTGGTGATTAACATTAGCAAATGCAATCAGCCCATGGCCACGTCGCCACTCTACATTAATGCAAAACTGGGGGAGGGCCTCGTCTACTATCAGCACAAAAAAAAAGAGCCTTACCTTTTAATGTGCTCATTCTTCACATGGCCACTAGTGATAAAAGGAGCTGTCAAAACAGATGGACAGGCCAGCGTAGGCAGAGATAGGAGATTTCTGCTGATTTCTATGGGAAAGAGAGAAAAAGCATGCAGCGAGCACTATGCACATCCTCAGCAGTTACCGCTCACGGAGCAACCGAGGCTCTGGCAAGGCCTTGGAGGGTCATAAGCTTACCTATCCTAACTCCATTTTTGTGTGTGCTACTGCAGTCTCGTCTGCTGCCACCCCCTCCCCGCTGCAACACGGCTGCTCTCTCTGGAGCACGGGCTGAGTTTCCCAAGCGGGTCCCACGGCAGATCCTGTCGAGGAGTACAGCACTTGGAAAGAGGCACAGAAAAGGGTCACTGCTGGCACATGGTGTCCAGGAACGCTGCTAAATTTTGCAGTCTGGCTCACTCGCATGCCCCACCATCAGCCAAAGCTGCTTTTCCTGGAGGCAGGATTATTAGTACCTCAGGCTAGTATTTTTAGCAGTTCTTCCCACTGTTGCAGATGGCTAATACATCATGAAGTGCAGAATCTAAGGCCCAGACTCATTTCCCCCTCTACTCACTAGCAGTTAAGGGCAGGCTGACCACATGGCGCTCCTCGCCACATCTCTGCTCAGGCAACTTTGAACACAGATGCAAATGCTGATTCTGCCAAAACCCCTGCATCTAAAAGGCCAACCCCCCGACAACCACAAAACGGTTTGCATCTGAGGAGTGTTTCATTCTTGGATTGTAAAAACCCCTGATGCTGTCATCCTTGAGCTATGAAAATATGAAAAGAAGTGCCAGGTTTAATGCTAAACCTCATTCTAACCCTGCCTGTGATACCACGGTTCTGGGGCACACACCATCCACAAAAGCATACATCTGGATAATCTAAGAATTAATAAGGTGATCTTTAACAACCTCATTCACCCTCTATGAAAATGAGTGAAGTGATACAAGGCTGGTTACCCTTGGAACTGCGGGTGTCTCTGTGTGCAGCAGTATGGCTTGAAAAACTGCATGCAGAATCTCAGCCCACATTTGGAAGACTTTTTTCCTTAAAAATATTTTCTATGATCTATACTTGGGTAACAAAAGTTGTTGTTTTAAGGCAGCTGAATTCATTATTCTTCTTAGATAACATTCAATGCTCAAATACATTTTTTTTTTCCTTTTCCTTTCTTTCACTACACCCTCCTCTTTGGCAAATAGGACTCCCAAGTCCCTTCTGATCACTAATAACATGGGCTTTCATACCCTCTTGGAACAAGTGAAATTTCTTTGACATCTTAACTTTGCACAAATAGATTTTAATGAGGGAATATCACCTTGCCTTGAGCTAACTCTCTTCCTTTGCTCTTCTAAGGCTTTTGTAGTCATTTTCTTACAACTTACAGAACATTAAAGTTCAGCAAAGTGTTTGAACACTGCATACCATTTCCCAAGGAACTTTGTTTATTCGCTTCAGACTGTCACAAGAGGGATACACTTTCAAAGATACGATGTAAATCAGGCAAAGGAAGAACATCTTCTGCAACCCTCCATTGTCCTGACATGGTCTTTCATGTCTGCTTGGGGGATTGCATACAAAAGCACTTCCCATTGGGTGACAACCAGGATGATGCTACTAATATAAATAAGGCTCTGAAGTTATGGTGCACTCACAAGGGCTGTGGAAATCCTTAAGTATAACTTGAGTAACATGCACTTGTTGAAGGGATCAGGAATGTGCAATAGATGGGGAAGAGAATATCTAGCTACTTGCCAGAGGATACATCAGTTCATATTCAAACTTGCCATAGACTTAATGAAGACAACAGCCAGAGAGGACATCAGCCTCTAAGTTCTGGAATTAGAAGAGGATATGAATCTGGGGTTAGGAAATATTGATCTTGTTGTCAAATTCCTCTCCATGCTCCTCCCAGAGCACAAAGTTGAGACGACAGACTAAGAAGCCACACATTTCCCATGCTGTCATTTTGAGAAAGGTTCCCAGCACAGAGAGACACCAAGGGATGGACTTTTCTCAAAACAGTTGTCCTCTGGGGTGGAGCAAAGTGTCACTGTGAAACATGGCAGAGCACTGAGATCCTGGGCAGACGTTCACTGAACCCATGAGTGGGATTCAGCTGTCCCCCTGAAAACTCTTCCCTTTGCTGATAATTTACTGTAATTAAACCATATGTAAAATTCTTTCACTCTGTCAGAAGCAGAGACCTTCTGCTGCCCATATGCCAGAAAGACAAATGAAGGGCAAAGCTCACATGAAGGCGGCAAACTTTTGCTTCTTGATTAAGGAACAATAAAGACACCTTCCATAAATGTGGCTGCTGGTGCTCAGATGATGTTTTGATATACGAGCGAGATCCACAGTGAGACACAAGGAGTCCCCAAGAACAGTCAAGAAACAGTTGGTGACCACACACTCTACGTTTCCAGTTCCTCTACTGCTGTAGGAATGGGGTGTTATCAGCATCAGGCCTTATCCCTGGCACAGGTTACTGCTGCTCAGGGCCCGTACTGTGCTAGAGCTTGCTCACTCCCCAGGCTTACACCTGCGTGTAAGGGGACACCAGCTGTGGGAAGCTGGGAAACAGCCAGACTCTTCTCAGTGGTGCCCACTTAAAGCACAAGAGGCAATGGGCACAAATTGAAGCACGGGAAATTCTGTTTAAATGTATGGGAAAAAAATTTCCTGTGAGGGTGAAGTACAGGAACCAGTTGCTCAGAGGGGTTATGGAGTCTCCATCCTTGGAGACATTCAAAACGCGAGTGGATGTGGTCCTGAGGAGTAGATGGCCCTGCTTGAGCAGGGGGGTTGCACTAGATGAGAGTCCAGAGGTCTTTGCCACCTCAACCATTCTGTGAGTCTGTGAGATGAATTCATGGTGCTACAGAATATGAAGGAAGGAGCCTGGATTTTGAACACTTTGAACTGTCAAAACTGAAATTATTCCAATTTCTTAAAATACAACAGAAAGGCAGGTTCTCAGCTTACAGACAATTTATTTCTGCAGACTTGCCAGACAGGAGAGACAAATATTTTGCTGTTGTTGATCTAACTGCACTTCAACAAGTGCAACTACAAAAATCTAAATAAGCTCAAACCTTTACAGTAAATTGTTAGCTGATGTGTTTTTTAAAATTGTAAATATATAAATAAGGGCAAGAATCTGGAGTTTAGTGCAATAGAAACAGAAAGCTGATTCAGCAGAACAAGGCGTAGTCATAAAAGATTTATTACGCTTTATCAGCAATATCCACAGTCTTTCTGTGATTAGAGTTGCATTGTGTGTAATTATCTTATAGAAATTCTGCTCTTTGATGTGCTTTATCCACCATGCTGAAATACAGTTCAATTCTAGTGGGTTTTCATGGTTGACTGGAATTTACATTAATTCCTTTGGGCCTGCAGGGCCAGCCTGGTCTGTCACTAGCAAGCTCTTCATAAATATTCATATATATATATGAATATATATATATATATATATAAAAAAAATTCTGTAAAGTCCTAGACACTCTGGCCCAAAAAAATAGGGGAAAACAAAGAGTCTGACTTCCCAGGAGTGATCGTTGATTAATATTCCATAGTCCAGCCTTTCCTCCCTTTCACCATGAATTAGAGAGGGATTGAAATGTTTACAGTAATTTGCAAGCAGAGGTTACACTCTGCTTTTAATTTAAAATGTCCAAGCAAATTGAGGAAATGATTTCATCTCAGTTCATTAAGCTTGATTTTTCTCAATCAGAAAAATGTTCCCTTTTTATTTTGCTTTTTAAAGCTCACTGATTTTTTCCTTACCCCCTATGCCCATAAATGGTTGCTATCAGCCAGAAAAACTACAGGTGTTTGCAGGCCAACCTGTATAAGATGCAAATGCTTAAAACTACCTTAGTTGTATACCTGATTGTGCTTTTGTGGATTTCAGCATGGGGGAAGTAATCACCTTCAATGGGAGCAGAATCAATTTTCTGAATAATCGCTTAATCCTTGGGAGATGCTCAGCACCATGCAGGAAGGAAAAAAGAATGGAGAGCAATGGGGGACAGACGTTTAGAAAGTTTGGGGTTTTTTATAAGCAAAGCTCATTTTGCTCCTGTGTTTGATAACTAAATGGAGGCTACTCTGATTAAATATGTCCAAAAAGCTCTGTGCCATTTCAGGCAGCAGATAGAGTTAAAGTGAATGAAGAAGACATAATTATGCCTGGTTTGCACAAATCTCACCTCTGTCACCCACCTACAAGTGTTGTTCTGTGGATACAATATGGTTTTTGATTCAGTGTCTGATATTAGAAGAGATAGAATTTAAACACTTCCTTAATTCAGAGGTGGAAAAAAGCACAGAACTAATGAGCAGAATCCATCATTGCAAATTGAAGGGCCAGGCCACCAGTGGGTCTGATCACTTCCCAGACCTAGAGAAGTCATGAGAACACAGTGAGCATGGTCCACAGAAACCAAACTGTCATCAAAGGCCAGACCTTGTTTTTGCAGAAGCCTCGCTCATTCCCTTCAGCAGGTGCAGAGGTGGATCCCCCATGTACACCACTTGGCCAGGCTTCTCAACCTAGAGTCTGGTTCTCCTTGTCCAGTGTAACTCCAGCACCTTCAAGAGTTGCAGCTTGGGAGCTCATTCCACAGTCAAATCTCACCATCAGGAACATATGCCCAACCTTTTCCTTTGCAACTGCAGGGAACGCTTCATCATCTACCCATTGATTTCTAAGGTGTACATTGAATTAGATTAGATTCCAGGTCAGTTCAAGGAGGGAATAACATCCTCCATTACCAACTTGACCTGATCCTCACCTCTTTCCAGCCAGCCCTTCTGGGTTCATGTTCATTATGTCCTCTTTTCAACTCTTCCTATGACAGGTTTCCTGAACAACACAGAATCATCAACACCCAGATAATTAATTTGTGGTGGTGGTGGTGTTCACAAGATCTTGACTTGCTTGCAGGAGGGGGAATTATAAATCCCATTTCCAAACCATGCATCCACACTGCTTCTCGAGAGATGAAGGGTGATGGAAGAAAAAAACGGCCCAGGCTCTCCACTCCTCTGTTTTTTTTATCTGAATGGAAGTGGGTTTGAGGAGGCTTGACATAACTGTGCAGGCAGGTCTGGGGAGAACAGATGCCAGCGAAAACCCTCTGTGTTGTGAGAAGAGAGGGAGAGACGAAATCAATACATTTGAGTAAGAATTGAAACAAGTTAAGAGCTGTATGCTTATTAGCTCCTCACAGCAAAATAATCTGCCATTGAAAGCAGACAGGGAAGAATATCAGAATGACTGTAATGGAACACAGATTGGTTTAATAGTATCAGAAACTCTTTTGAAGGCAGCTGTGTAGCTTAGAGCAGGTGGGTGCAGCTCAACAGGGAGGCCTATCTCTAGGTAGAGACTTTGTTAAAGAGAAAAAAGGGGGGGAGGGAGAAATTGAAATTCTGTTGTCAAGTAACATCACGCTTTAATTTCATGCCACATTATGACAATCTGGTCTGTAAGGCACTCCCAGTGTGTGGCTGCAGAGCTGCTGTATTACAGCTTCTGCTTGCAAAGCTGATAGGCCCGGGAGACCTGCAGCCCTCAGCTAATTGTAAACCCGATTAAATAGCAGTGTGAAGAAGTTTGATTAATTCAATCTATCTCCATGCATCAAGACCAGAACCAGACGTGGCACAAGCCCCAAATCTTTGGAGTATCAAGTTCTTTGTTCTTCATGTTTAAAATAAAAAAATTAAAGTGAAGCATAGGAAAATAATGAAATTATAACATTATGACATGATGAAACATAAGTGACAATTCTACTTTTCTTCCTAGAAAATCCCCAGCCTTTCTGCCTTTAAAAAATAATGCATAAAAAAACATTTCAATTAGCATCTTTATGCGCTTACCCAGATAAATTACCATACTAATAAACTTCTGATAGACTTTCAGGGGCTGCTTAACCAAGGGCTTCTGATCCAGTTGAATTCACGGTCTCTTGGACAGGATGGATTTGGACTTGATTAATTTTAGTTGTTTCAATTGCAAAGAAACTGTCGATTGTTCTCTCGCTTCTAAGTGCCTGTGAGACAGAAAGAGGATGTAAAGAGGGACTATTCCTGCTAACTTGGCTGGCCTGACTGACCTTTTGGAAACCACAGCATGCAATGCACTCTGCACTGCGCAGTGCAATTTTGTGCCATTCAATTCAATTTACACGACCAATTTACACGACGTATTTTACACGACTGATAAATGCTTACGATACTGCCTGCCACTTCCTGAAATACTGTGAGACTGGCAAACAGCATATCCAATTTATGAAGCCATGTGTTTGAAGAGCAATTTTGACCAAGAAAAGTGTAAATATTCTTAGGGGACATTTTTACTTTGCATGTTCCTATTTGGAGACAACTGAAGCTGCACATGCTTGAAGTCTTTGGGCCCTTTTCCCCAGTAGGCAGGGTCTTCATACATTTCCAACACCAAGGGAATTGAGGGATTTTCCCATGCTCAATTTGCAGAGAAAAGAGAGATAACTAGTCAAGTTGCTCTTTGCAGTTTCTTTCATCTCTCACTACCTACAGAAGCTAATACAGGAAACAGTTCAAGAAAGAGTGAGATACTAATTTCTATGCCTCATGAAGTGATCTGCATACATGTGTCTAACTCTCCCTTTCACTCTGTTACAGCCTACTGCATGTGAAGTGGCTCAGTTCCTACTGCATCACGTATTAATGGTATGACTTCTAATAACACCGGTAACGCAGCTATACAAAGAGTAATATTAGATTATTTCTGTTATTCATCAGTATCACGGTTGGACAGAATCCTCATAAATCTACCTAAAGTGGCTTCCCATGGATGCTAGTGCTACCACCAAAAAATAATATATTATGCATACATGTATAGCTTCTCAGCTACCCACCAGCTGCTTTTTGTGTACGATTATAAAATACCTGCATGACCCTCCTAAATTGAATATGATTTGATGGCAGCAGCTGAGCAACTGCAGTACTCAGAAGCCTTAAATATTTCAGAAGCCTTCTCCCTCCTCTTCCTTTTCTCCCCCACCAGCAATGTAGAGGACTTCCCAGGCCCCACCACACTCCTGGAATGCATTCTCTCAAAAAATCCACTGAACCTCAAATTATTATTCCATGGTGAGAAAAGCAGTGAACAGTAGAAAATGACAGTTTACCCAAATGGAGGTGAAAATGCACTTTCTCCCGTACTTAAGAGAAATAACAGCTTTCAGCAAAGATCTAAATCCTAGCAACAAGCACTACATAAATGCAAAAAGGTCATCTCTTTGTTAGAGAAAGGTTACTTTGCTGAACGCATACTTTAAAAAAAAAATCTACTAAAGGAAATTAAGCTTGGTAACATTTCTGTTGTATTTGCCCATGCAGAGAACAGATCTGTGCACTCACTTGCAGTGCAAGAATGCAAAGGAAGGTTGATTATAATGAACAAATTTCTTCTTTGAGAAATACAAGGAAGAGAATCGAAGATGTGTTTCAAACAAATGGCTATTTAAAAACAGAATTTGGGCTCTGCTGAGCAAAGCACTAGTTGTCAGCTGTGAATTCACCTGGATGGCAATAGAGAGGGACTTTACCCACCCTGCTAGAAACGGCCAGAAACATGAGCGCTCCTGCACTCCTGATGCAGTCATGCAACTTGTTCATTGTCCTTCTCCTCTAGCCAGACCGGTGTCTGCCTTGGCTTAAAAACACTTGCGGAAAAATTCTGGTTCCAGTAAAGACCACAGCAAACCCCCCTTTGCCTTCAAAAGACGGAGAGGACTGCAAAGTTTGGGAGATGGCAGGCTCCAAAGCCAAGAACTTCCTGTTTGAACAGACAACCAGGCAAGGGGTATGGAGAGAAACACAGGCACAGAGGGCTGATCTGCGTAAATGCTTATTAATCAGGAATGTACATAAGAATATGTTTAATTTTACTCCCAGCCAATAAAGTAAGAGGCTCTGCAAGCCAAGTTGGGTAAGCTGCTGTTCAGAAAGAATCATCACAAGGAACAGGGAGGAATAAGATGATGAAGCCAAATGTTGAGGGGATAAAGGAGGGAATACATAGCAGAAAGTCTCCCAGAAATACCCAGAAAGTCTTGGTCCTGCAAAGGACAACAAGGAGAATACAATAAATTATGGGCTGCAGGAAACAATGACTCCAAAACACTTGAGCACGATGCAGAAGGATGCTAGTGGGGAAACTGAAACAAGGAAATGTCCACAGGGTTTATTATCCTGGTCTAGATCCATTTAATTCTTATGTGATTCAGTACATCTTCCCTTGACCAAGCTCCATCTCCAAGGTAACAACTGTTTAGGAACGACCATGTTTAAACAGACATATACAACAATGGTCTAGGCTTCTTCTCTAGGTCTCTTCTTGCCTTTAGGTGAAAATGCCCCATTGAAACCAGTTGGAAACTCCTGTTGACTTTATCGGGAGCGAGGATTACATTGTCTTCTGGGGAAATACAGTTACCTTCAGAGCTGTTAAGAAATCAAGGATAGGAATCTCTGGTCAATAAGAAGCTAAGCCTAGGAAAATAAAAATGCAATTCTATGTCACCTTGGGAAGATCAACATCATTTGTCATGTGGTGTTTATTCAGCAGAACAACAACTGCATTTGTGCTTTTAAAGGGAAATGAAAGGAGAAGGTAGCAGGAGGGGGGAATGGGGGAGATCTGAGCACAGGAATGTACTGCCACTCCAGCCTGCTATCATTAAACCACATCAGAACTTCATAATCATGGTGTTTAATTAAACAACAGAGGCATGGGTTTATGCATTAATAATGAGGCCTAGCACTTTAGCATGTCAGGCTAAATACAGTTTTAAATTAATAATGTAGCACCACAGCATTAGTGAGAAAATGAAATCTTATTAACAACTTAATAAAGTCCCTTATTTGCTAAAGTTCTAGCTCTTGGGGAACGGTGTTATAGCAAAGCATTTGCGTCCCTTAAGAGGGGCAGATGGGAGGAGGTGCTGCTTTCTCACACCCTCCGTAATTCCATTATATATAGCTCGCGTAGTCACTAAATATTGCCTAGTGTCTGCCAAATAATGCCGTATGTTGCTCCTAAACCTAGGTGTGATGTGCTGGATAATCTGCACATGCTCTTTTTATACACCCAGGAAGGGCATTTACTCACTTTTTTCTATTACTGTACCATCTTACCAGGCAACACTGGAGAACATGTATGGGACTCCAGCATTATCTACAACATCAGTGCTTTACAATCATTTGTGTATGATCCTCTCAGGCCCCAGGACTGCAAACACTGCTATTTTGAAGACGAGGAACTGAAGCGCAGAAAGCAGCTGAGAGCATGAGGAATAACAGAAAGCAATTGATTTACTGTGGCTTACAGGGTTACCACCTATCAGCTGATCCCTAATAACTGTCTATATAAGCATTCTTGGACCACTCTCCAATTTAGGATGTATTATTTTCAGAACAGACTGAGAGTGCACATGATTAGGTACTCCAGCTCTGCTGATAGGCAGTCACTTGTTAAGCTGCGGAAGCTCTAGCACTTTATAGCCAGGGTTTCACAAGCCTTTAGCTTCCTGACTCCCACTGATTTCAAGGACCTGGGCCACCTCAGGCACACAGTGAATCAGTAAAAGACTAAAGACTGGAGCCCCATCTGCTCAGCCCTACAGCAGAATCTGAAGCCCAGGGCCAGGTTTCCATTTGTCCATGTGCTTGGCACAAATTTATCTACCAAATTCCCTTAAATCCAGAGAAACAATCCTTTTCCCCCTCCTTTACTGGTGGTCAGCAGTTCTGCCATCCAAGTAAGGGGTCTCTCTCCACAGGCTTGCCCATCTATCTTGAAAGTCCCACCTGGGCTTGCTTTGCTGAGGAAACAAAGAACAGGCTACAGGACCATAATGAAATGAGTAACGCGGGGACAAGATCCAAAGCCGCTGAGCTGACTTCAAATGGCTGAGCATTAACACCATGAAGAACTGACAGCAGCAAAGCCACAACCAGCCATGGCCACTAAATTCAAGGGAGATCATAAAAAAGAAGATGAATAGAGACAGGAACAGACAAGGTATGTCCAGCTATGAGTCTGTCAAAGAAGGGCCTCTTTGGGATGTAAAACACTGATCATACATCTTGTGAAGCTTGAAAGCTATTGGATTAGAATGGAAATCAGCCAGCAACACTGCTGACTGTTGCAGATGGGAGTGGAGAAAAGCAGTGGGCCAAATCCTGCCTTTGGTTATGCTCATGGGACCCTAGAGCTATTTCCTCTTCCTTCCTCTGTTGTCTCCACTCACTAACTTTGCTCTGAATTTGTTGGACAATGTACCAACATAAGTAACCTTTTAGAGTGCTGGGAGAGAATGTGAATGATGGGAGGTAGACACACATACACTTACGCAGCCTTTGGATAAGACCCTAGCAAGCCCCCTTCTCATGGTAACAACTCCCTTAAAAAGAATGGTCTTCCATATTAAATACCTCTAAACTTTCATTTGTATTTTCCATGTGTGTCCTGCTCCAGAGAGAATACTGATCTTGCAGAAGTTGGATGGGAGATTCTCACTGAGCCCTTTTTTCATCCAGTTACTACCCAGCTCTCTGGAATGAGGGGAAAGATGGGGCAGAATGGTAACTGTAGTTCTCATAGGAGAGCTCAAAGTGGGGAGTAGATTTCCTTGCAAAGCCTGCACGCATTAGGAGCCCTGGTCTGCATGCAGAGGTTGCCTGTCCGCTCCTCTCCTGCTTCAGAGACCCAAGGATGTGGGTTTCACTTGGGAACCACAGAGTTCATGGGAAGTAGCAGCCTGTGCAATGCCTGTGCAAGTGAAAAGCCTAGGACATAAAAATCATCTTGGTGTGCCTTGTCTTCCATCTCTTGTGTTAAATAATAAATAGAAACCTAATGGAACTGAGTATGACTGCAGGATGCAGCGTAAGCGAAGCCAAAGTAGACCTGCATCTTCCCCCTTACTTCATCATCAGTGAGTAAATGGGTCACTGGTGAATGGGATCTAAGTAAATCTCCATCCTTTTTATTCTATCTTTATACTCAACCTACTGCAACTGAATGTGGCTCGAACTCACACACCTCTGCTACAAAACACTAAATAGAAATATTATAAATGATCTCAACAAAACCCCTTATGTTTCTACTCTGAGCTCAAGAAAACTTGAGGAAACAAAGTTTTTCATTCCAGAAATCCTTCATTTACTTTTTAATTGTGCAGTGGGATGTCTTGGGATCTGGTCTTTTTCTCCTCCTTTTTTTTTAATTTTCTATTTATTAATATTTAATCTTTGCATGGTACAGGAGAAAATCATTTCTGCAATAACATCAGAATGGGAGGCTTAGAAATCAATAGCCAAGCTCTCACAAGACACATTCAATCCCTTCTTAATCCATTTTCAACTACTCCCCTGTCTTATTAGAACAGCCAAGTTTTCCCACACTTGTTAGGTTGGGATATTCACGTTGCAGGAGGGAACTGAAAGCGCCCAGAGAAGCAGAAACCTCCTGAAAGGCAGGAAAGAGAACAGATCATTTGCCTTTGGGAGAAAAGCCTAGACCTTATTCTGAACCCAAACCCCTCCTCTAAAAACCTTCTGATAGAAAGCCTGGCTCCATTTCTGTGAACCGTGACACATCCTGCGTCCACCGTCAGCCCTCACCCACACTGGAACATCTTTTCATTTCAGTTTTTCTTCAAGGCCATCTGTCACATCCAGATCTCTCAAGCATCGCCTTCTCTAATGCATGGGTCAGTTCTGGAGAGGTGGAAGAGCCAAACAGGCATACTCGATGGGACAAGCCAATGTCTTAGAAAGTCAATTACCAGAAGAATCCCCTGCACCTTCCTTAATGCCTCTAAGACTTGAGGATATGACAACAGGGACTCATTATTACGCTTGAGCACAGAAACCAAAGCCCATGATTGCCAGCCTGCACCAACCTGACAATGCACTTACATTCACACTGCACATCCCACTAGCCACGCCATGACTATACAGTCATTCAGGTCTGAACAGTCAGCCCATCCCTTCTTTCTGCATGCTACTGCTTCCATCAACACTTTCTTCTTGGAAAACTAAGCACTTGCATGTTGGTGTCATGCAGCCCCCTGTGCCAGGAGAGGACCACAGAAGGGCTAGCTCCTTTGCTTTGGCTAGGAAAGGGATCCAAGCTGCTCCTTGCGCCCAGCTGTGGAGAGTTAGCAAGATGCACAGCGGATTTATAAGAGAGTTGTGAAGAACAGAGGAAGGCATGCATTGAACCTTTCTTCCAGTTTAGAAACGGACTGTGTTTAGCATCTGTTTTATTGAAGGCAGGCAACATTTTTGCTTGGACTCTAAGGGGGCAGCTGGGGTTTTTGTCACTCTGTCTTCTCTTTAGTAGGTTTCACGTTCTGGGATATAGCTCTGCATAAGACTATGCAAACTCTCCCTGAAAATATATGCTTTCTCCTCTCTGTGCGGGGCTGAATATCCACACATCCCTTCTCTTAGCAGAAGCAATGATGAGGGCTGTTCAGCAAGTTTGTAGAGGGTGCAGCCAGAGCTGAGGGCCCTCCGTGCGCTGCTGGCTGCCATAAAGAACTTTGTCCTAGTGCTGGGAAGGAAGAACAGGAGGAGACTGTGACATGTGAGAAGCAGGAACTGTATGTCCAGTTTCAATATCCAGTATCCCACCTGCAAGCAAAAACTGGAGCTAGGTAGGAAAGAAAGGATGATGCCCCCTTGCTCTTGTAAGGGGCAAGGGCTACTGTGGCCCTGTGCCCAGGCAGCACATCCGAGGCTACTTCAGTGTGGCCCTGTCCCTCCTCCCCGGGCTGCTTCTGAGGCTGGCTGGTGCAAGGAGAGACTTTGCCAGCAGAGGGAACTGCAGACCACATAATCTCTCCTTCCACGCTGAAACATGCACCGAAGCCCGTAGATAAGCCGCATCTCTTCTCTCCTATGTGGGAGAGATGTTTCAGGCACGTCTGCCAGTGCTTTTGACCAACTTGCTGCTGGCTGGTTTGGTTGTTGAAGGCTGTGTGTGTACGCGGACTGCTAAAGAAATCCATTCAAACAGGAAACCAATTGAAATCTCTCCACTTACGGTATTAAAAAAAAAAAATAAAATCCTGCAATTTCTTATACCTATCTTCTTGCTGCCACCTAGTGAAGGGGAAAAAGTATGACTGAGTGACATAAGCGGAGCAAAAGCCATCCCAGAGGCTTGTACTTATTAAACAAACTCTTACTTTGAATAAACTGCTTCAAAATAACCTTCAAAGTTGCACGAAGGTCTGCTCCTTCCCTGTTGGAAGTCTCCTTCAGAAAGGGCCCTGCTACTGACGGAGGCCTTTATCATCACTTCTGTCTGAAGAGCAACACAATATTGTCCATTTTGTTGTACTGAAACTCTTTGGACTGCTCTTATAAGCTGTAGGAATTGAGGTGGTCTTTGCAGTATCAGACAGTAAAGGAAGATTTCACTGTCTTTTTTATTATCATGAATACATAATTAGTATAGCCACTATGGCAGGGAGGATTATAAGCATAGACTCTTTACACATCCACCTAATTTTTCAGGCAGGTTTTGCAATCAGAATCAAACTTCTTGTTACTACCTGAGTGAGCTTCAGGTAGGACTGAGAACAGAAGTCTTATATACAAAGCCCTGTACCTTAGCCATAAGGTCTTCCTTCCCTAAAATAAAAATGGTACGTTCCTGCATCACTCAGGGATTTTTTGAGAGGAAAGCCTCAGCTGTGTGATGGACAAGTGATAGACAAGAAGTCAGCAGAAACACTAACACTTCAGCAGTTCCAGTTCTTCTTACATTCCTGTCATGCTTCCAGGCGACAGCCGTGACCTCTAGCTAGTCCAGACCTATACATGTTTGGCCAGACGCCTGCTAGACTGATCCCTGCCTGCTTTTCCCTGCCTTGAGTTTCTGTCCTCTGCCTACCTACCATTTCCAAATAGCCAGAACCAGCACAGTGTTGCCATAGCTTGTGCTTTTTCTGCCTGGTTGTTCTTGCTGATTTTCTACTATTACACCTGAGGGAAAGAAGTATTCACCCACTATTTCCAGCAGTTCCAGTTGAGCTTTCAGTAGAATAACTCCACTCATCCTACCATCATTTGTACTCAGCAGAAGATGATCCATTCACTCATTTGGATGCTGGAACACCTCTTCACTTTCCACTCTCTTCTGTTTGTCTGAATAAAAGGTCCAAAGGCTGCAGTGATAGCTGCCACCATGAACAGGGTCGTATTTACAGGGCAGGAAGCCAAAACACAAGGTGTGGGATTACAACCCGAGGCCCATAAGCGCTCACAGCCCTTATTGTGCCTGTTAGCCTTTTGGGTTATTTCTGAATTTTTAGCACTTTGCCTACCCTCTGCCTGGACGCCGAGGAGGGTCGGTGGGTGCCCGCTGACGGCGGGGCTCTGGAGGAGGTGGTCGCTAGGTGTCAGCATGGGACCGCCACACCGGCCACCGCTCCCGGCTACCGGGCAGGGCGCCGGGCCCTCGGGGGGGGCCTGCCCGACCCCCCCCCCCCCCGCCCCGCCGTCCTAACAAAAATCATAAAACCAGAGCATATTGGTCTCTCTTACACCTCCTTCCTTCCGATCTTTTAAAGAGATTTGGAGTTGTTCTACTTTTAATAGCCAAATCTGGCTGATCGGGATGGAGATGCATTTCTCACAGCGGCCCCCTCTTTTCTGGTGGAAAAAAATCCATTTGTGCCTTGGTCCCTCAGTCAAAAATGCTGTTATCCAGCAAAACAACTAAAGTTTTTAAACAAATGTGGCAATCTTTGCAACTAATTTTCTTATACATTTCGATAACAGGTCTACCCCAAATGCTGAGGTCTTTTATCTACGTGTGATAAGTAACACATAGCTCTGAGTAAAGGTTCATGCTTTATAGCTTAGTCCTATCTCATTCCAGTCCTCTAGACATTCAGACAGTAGGCACTGACACTGTAAGATGCATTGCTTGATTCAGGTGCGTGACTTTAAAACTGAAATTGAAGAAAATATGTAATTATTTCGATCCTTTTCTCCCTCTCTTCATATCAAAACTGAAATAAATTGTATGCAAGCTCTTTCTGTAGTAACAGGTGCTGCAACCTCCAAATTTGCTTTTTTTTCCCCAGAAGCATGAGAGCAATCTCCAAGCTGCAGCTGAACCTGGGAGCTGTAGTCCTGAAATAGCAGCAAACGATGGTCAGTGCAGCCCTGGCAGTCTGTGCTGCTCACGGTTTGGTCCCTGTACACAGTTAAGCAGCAAGTGTTTCTTTTTGTAGGTAGTTTCACCTTGTCAAGCTAACAGAAAGCCCTTGAATTTACGGAGGCAGATGTGCGGAATGCAGTAACGAAATCACTGACACTGCCTATTATTTATAAAATATTTGTGACTTGAAAGAGTCTTAATAAAGGTATGGGTCCTGCCTTAAGGAACTTACAGTTACAAGAACTATTATAACTGCAGTGATAATAGTCTGCTATTAATTATTAAATATTCACACCAAGTTTTGAATATGTAAAACAGTAGAAGAAAAAAAAAAACACTTTAAAGCTGGCAAATACTCTACAGCATCTAATAAATTTATTTCCTATTGCATAAGTCCATTTTTCCCCAAAGCACTTGGAAGAGATTTTATTTTCTGCCACGTTCTTCCATATGAGTCACTCCCTTCTGCTATTTTTTTATCTTCCTTTTCTGTTGTTCTAGTCCAACATGTCAAATCCAAATCAGATGTTCCTGTTTCTCAGTTTTCAGTGAGAAACCAGGTTGAATAATTTCAAAGATGCATATTCACAGCTGAAATTTAAGAGAGAAGTCCAAACCAAATTCTTCTATGTGCATTTTTTGGTAGCACATTAAACCTGATTTGATTTCAGATTCATACAGGCTCCAAATGATTTCCCTCAGCTGTGCTTTTTGGAATTACATATAAAGCATCAAATCCTTCTGCTCTGTTCTCTTGTAGTTAATATAACTCCCAAGCTGCCCTTCAGTGTTGAAATAACCCTTGAAGAACTCATCTATTTATTAAAGCACTAGAGAGCCTGTGTGGAAAGTGTTTACATCTAATTTTCAGCCCACTGCTTCTCCTGGCATTAGCCTTGATAAATGCATATGACATATTTAGAAAGCCAGCAATACTTGTAACATCTCTTTACAACCAGAATTCCTGAAACGTTGTAACACTGCTAGTCCTTCTCATTGCAAGATCTCAACACATTACAAAAAAGGTAAATCATTTCTAGCAGGGGACGATCCTGCTTTTAACAATCCCTGCACATCTTTCTCATGGGAATGATTTATGCCAGTAATAATATTCTAGTACCTCCCTCCTTTTGTCTATTATCACTTGGAGTGTGGGACTGATTCCAGAGATGAGCGGAAGTTACGCTGTGCTCGCCGGTATTTGAAAGTCCCCATGAATATATACAGTGATCTGTCCCGGGAGTAGTTAAGTGGTCCAATTCTCATAAAACAATTAAATTACTAAAACCAGTAATCGGTCTTCATGGTCTGATAAGCCCGATAAGGGTAGCAAAGAAGAGACGTGACAATATTGTAACACGTTAAAGACACTGGAGGTGAGATAAGAGAAGACCAGTGAAAAGTATGATGGTCAAACCTTGCGCACGGTCTGACAGCCAGGCTTGGACAGCAGCTAGTTTTATGTGCTCCACTACTCCAAAACACGGAAACGCAACCTTCCAGACTTACATTCACAAAGCAGGAGAACAGCCTCATTCCAGGCAGCAGCTCTGCAACCACGGGTGAGGGTGCATGTGTCACTGCAGATCTTGGCACTCTTGGCTCTGATGTGGAGAAGGAAGAGAGACAAGCTCGTCATTTCACGTTAGCGCACTGCATAAAGGGAGGTGATGGGAAGAGGACAAGCTAACTACGCTTTGTAGAGGGCCTGATAAAAACAAAACACGTTCTGGAAAAAGCCTCGTGTCACCTTAACACCCAAGCTATTTACTACAGCAAATAACCTACCAGGTACATCTGCATCAACTGGTTGCATCTGCCTGTAGGCAATATCCACCTGCTCACATCTGTACGTCACTACACAGGATTCATCCCATCCTTTCTAAGCAGACACTTGAGGGGCCTGGATCAGGCACGTGTCATGCTTGGAGAAAGCCTGGAATGCCCTTATACTATCTTTATACCAAAACTCAGTATCGTGAAGCAGTCTCAGAAGCCTAGGAAAAAAAAAAGAGACTGGGACCTCTTTCTGTTGCAATTAAAGATTAGGCCTTCTCTATCATGTCAACGCAGGAACATAAGACAAAGCATCCTGCTTATCCTTCTCTATGCAGCTCTCACCTTTGCCAGTGGCTGCCTTGGATTCTCCTTGGGATTTCTCCGTGAGCCAGACGGTCCACCAGTCATGGCAAGGATTCCCCCCCCCCCCGAGTGATGACTTCTCGCACTGCAGGCCACGATGTGAAGTGGTTTGTTTCCTTTCCAAGCTTAGCACTCAATTACTGGCACCCACAACTGGGAAGGACAGAGAGTCCCTTCAGAGCTGGACTGAGTCACCAAGGATCAAACTTCTTTTTCTGGCACACGGAAGGAAGGAGCAAAGGGAGTCTCTGAAGAAAATGGAAATAGACAGGGCCTTTGCCTTGGAAATCTCTCTGCACAACAGGTGCCTCCTCTGTCATCCTCGCCTAAATCAAAAGGACCTGATCAGCAAGCCATGCCCACAGCTGTCAAGACCTTGCATGCCTTTGCCTCCCATCGCAACACGTACCACGAGTGGTTCGTGTTCCCATGTCTGGGGTGGGGGAGAGCGTTCGCTCCTCCAGTTTTCCCTGGGAATGACACTAGAAAGCTCTCCAGAAAATACTTTGGTTCCCTATTCAATTCTTTATTTGCTCTGGGGCCAACAAGGGCTAAGGTGAGAAGCAGTCAGAAGCATCAGCTCACCCATCGCCTTTTCCCTTTAATTTTAGGAAGGGAAACGAGCAAATTGGCAGGCCTGGAGCTCAGCTCTATTACTTTCTAAGAGCTGAACCTGCTCTCACGTTTCCAGAGAGTCCAGACACCGCACGCCAGGGACTGCACCACGAAGTCAGGATCCCTTCCCTGCCCTGCCAGCACCCAGTGAAGCAGAGGCAATACCCTCGGTGCCGAGCAGTTCACGCTGCCATTTTCTCCTCTGCTGCCTCGTCCCAGCCAGCAAACACAAGTTCCAGAAGGGCAAGAGGGGCTCGTTCCCATTCCCGCTCGCTGCTCGCCGCTGGTTTCTCCTCAGGCAGCCCCTCCTCTCACCACCGACGGGTGTCCGTTGCCGCCGTCGGACCCCGGGACCCCTCCTCCGGGCGTATCTTGTCTCTCCCGGAAAAGTCAGGGAGCCGCGGGACGGCGGTGAGGAGAGCGGGAACCCGGCCACGAAGGGAAAAGGCCGGTCACGAAGGGAAAAGGCCGGTCACGAAGGGAGAGGCCGGCGCCGCTCTCCTCCCGTCTCTCCCCTTCCCGCCCGCCGCCTCAGGCGCTGCCCGCCGCCCCTCAGCCCCCCGCGAGCCGCCGCGGCCCCTCTGATTGGGCGGCGGGGGAATCCCAGCGGGCCCCTCTCCGCGATATAAGGGGCGGCGGGGCCGGCGCCGGGCTCACTGCCCGCCCCCAGCCCGGGCGCAGCGCGGAGCGGAGCGGCGGGGCCGCCTCCTCCTCCTCCTCCTCCTCGTTCCTCCTCTTCCTCCTCAGCGCTGAGGCGGCAGAGCGCGGCTTCCCGCCTCCGAGCGCCGAGGCGATGGCCGAGCTCAAGTCGCTGGGCGGCGAGGCGTACCTGGCGCTGGCCCCGGGCTACGGCCCGTCGGCTTTCGCCTACGGGGCGGTACGCGGCGGTGCCGAGGGCCCGCGGGGGGCCTACGCGGGGAGCGGCGGCGGAGGAGGCGGCGGCGGAGGAGGAGGAGGAGGAGGAGGGTCGGACTTCCACCCCGGGGCGTTGGGCAAGTCGGCGGAGAGTAGCGGCGAGCAGAGCGGCGACGAGGAGGACGGCTTCGAGGCCGGGGTGAAGGGCGGCGCGGCCTTCGAGCGAGAGGGCAAGCTGAAGGGGGGAGCCCTGGGCAAGAAGCCCAAGGAGCAGCGCTCGCTGCGCCTCAGCATCAACGCGCGGGAACGGCGGAGGATGCACGACCTGAACGACGCCCTGGACGGGCTGCGCTCCGTCATCCCTTACGCCCACAGCCCCTCGGTGCGGAAACTCTCCAAAATCGCCACCCTGCTCCTGGCCAAGAACTACATCCTCATGCAGGCGCAGGCCCTGGAGGAGATGAGGCGGCTGGTGGCCTACCTGAACCAGGGCCAGACGCTGAGCACCCCGCTGCCCGCCACCCTCAACCCCTTCGGACAGTCGGCCGTCTACCCCTTCGGCGGCGCGGCCTTGCCCGGCTGCCCCGAGAAATGCACTGCCTTCACAGGAGCCGCCTCCGCCCTCTGCAAACACTGTAATGACAAGCCTTGACTTCTGGCTGCTTCTTCGGGCTTTTTGGGTTTCTTTTCTTCTTTTTTTTTTTATTTTTTTTTTTCTGTGCACTTTTTCTTTCCACTACCATCAGCCCTGGCTTCCTACCATCAGTTAAGTCTGGGTTTTCTTTTCGTTTGCTTCTCTTAAATACCCCTCCCCTCCCCGTACCCCATTTGGAAATATTTGGCAGTTTACGTGGACCCCCAAAACACCCACTTTCAACTTTGTTTAGTTGCACCCCCCACACGCAACTTCATCTGTAGAGTTATTTCCTTCCCAGCCTGTTAGTGGACTGTGAGCACAACGTTGCTTTTCCACTTGCTCTGATCTACAAAGTTTTTGAGCAGCTTTTAAACTAAACCATAGAAAAACAGGGAGGGAGAGAGATCTGGAAATGGAAACCTCAGTGAGTTTTCTCTGGAATTATTGACCTGTGTTAAAAATAGCTTAAAAAGAAGGGGGAGGGGGGCAAAATCCAGCTGCAAAACTATGCAATGTTTCCGAATCGGGGTGGGGGATGTCTGGTGTAGCCAGTTGGCTTGGACTGCACCCACAAATCCAAATGAAAATGTCATTTGGTCAGCTCATGGGAGGGGGGAAGACCGGTGCTCTTGATAAAACAATAGATGCTTCAAAATAAGATGCTTTTTTTTTTTTTCCTCTTAAAATAAAAATTGACCTGTTCTTGAGCCGAGAGGAACCTGTGATTGTATGCTAATGCCTGCTTTTTGCCTGTTTCTCAGCTTGGTTAAGTTTTCCGGATGATTTTCCAAAGTCATTGCTCATCATGATAAACAAAGCAAAAGGTCAATTAACATATTTATATGTATTTATAATAAATAAAAGACATGAATAACTGCTTTCTCTGTCCTGCATGTCTCTAAAACCAGCTGGCAGTCAAAGCAAAGCCCCTGCTGAAGTAAGGTAGAGACGGACACGGCAATCCTTTGCAGAGGAGCAGCTTTGTGAAGTTAGGCGAATGATCGGAATACTTGGAAAAAGCTTGTGGACGTTCAGCTCCTTATCAGCAGGGATTTGTTTTTTCTCCAGTTTCTCATGAATCATGAGCACACAAAAAAAAATGTTGATTATGCTTGACATCTAGAGTTAAGCAGGTAGAGATTTAGCTTGTGTATTTGGACACTTGCTGGAGAATGCTGTGCCCTGAAAGTGGTGTTTAAAAGGGGTTATTGTAGGACTGATCTTAGCTCTGAGGACATCCATGTAAAACATGGCAGGGAAGGAAATCACTTAAAGACTCTGCTTATCCCTTTGGCTTGGTTTTCTGTTAGATCTGTGGCTTGACCCTAGACCCATGTGTGGGGTTTGGGCCACTTAGTGTCATGACTAAACTAATAATCTCTTGCCAAGTATTGAGTGTGTTAGTACAAGTTACAAAGTGAGCCCCTTTCTGGCGAAGTTTTTGATGTTGCTTGTGTTGGTTTACTTTGGTTTTCTGGTTTATGATGTTTAACGCTTTGGTGCCTTGTACGCTTCACTAGTCATTATATAATAATAATAATTGAGGTGCATTCAGTGATTTCTGTTCAGATTGGAATACCCACCCAATGTCAGAGCAACCGTGTAAACTGGTACAGTTGCAGCCTGAGGGGCTAGAGCTGTCCATGGCCATTTGTGTTAGGAGTGGGGTGTAACTATTTAGGGTTATTAAACCAATTTCCATGCCTGTCGCTAGTGTTATGCTAATTTGAAAAGGACTGCCATCCCTCTAAAGCTGCTTGTCTATGGCACTTAATTTTAATTAATACATTTCCAAAAGACTTTTTGTGTTTGGAAAACGAAGTGTGTGATTAAGCCTCAGTCATAAAGACATATGCTTAAAACTGGTTCCTGCTCATTTCCATTTTTATATCTTCATTTCTTCTTTTTTTTTTTTTTTTTTTACAGAATAGTTTTACAGAACAGTTTATCTGTTGTACCTTTTTCCATAAAAGAAAATCTTGAAAATACTCTTAAAAGGCATCTGATGAAGCGAAAGCCGACCAAAACCACTACTGAAGCAAAAATGACTGGATACTGCAAATCAGCAAAGGTCATTTAAAATTTTGCAGACTGAGTTGGTGCTAGATAATATTTTGGGGAAAAAAAAAAAAAGGGGGGGTCAGTTTAACAGAGAGTCATGGTTTTTAGGTAAATGTTTATTACTTCTGGTGAAAGTTATAGAAGATTGAGCAGTTGGGAATATTTAAATGGAGATTAGTTTAACTGTTCATTTTTCACCAAAACTAAAATAGTTGGACAATAAAGTATTTAACAGCTTAATATTAAATATGAGTTTGGTTAAAGACTTACGGTAATAATAATGGAATTTATGATTGCTTCTTTCTCAAATAATTATGGCAAAAAAAGTGGCTCACTAATTTCAGAGCCTAAAAAATTCTTCATAGTCTTAGAGACAAGCTATTTTTGGAACAGTGGTTTTTAGTACAGTGATTGTTTAATTCTTTTGCTATAATTTACATGAGTAAAAAGCTTGCTCGTATTACCGTATCTACCTAGAATCCTAAAAATCCACCTTCTGAGAGTCCTTGAAATATTCAGAAGGCGCTTTGAGAGTGCACTTTGAGTTAAACGATCTCAGGAGGCTAAACATGGAATTTCAAATACAGAAGATAAAACCTTCATTAAAGAAAATTTTGATAGAAAAAATAGCAAGCTTGAGTATCTAAGTACTGTTAAAAGGCTAGGTATTAAAAACAGAAATGTGGAACTTACCAAAGCAATACTAGAGGAACTTGTAAATCATTACTGAAATTGACCTTAAAATACAGGGGTTTTAATTCAGAAGTAAAAAGAAGTCCAATCATAATTTTTCCTGCAACAAATAAATTCATATTAAACTAAAACAAAGTTGACTAACTTCTCAGTTAATCTGAAAGCTCAGTCCTGTGGGTTGCTTCTAGCCACCACAGACTTACAGGATTTTAGCTCTTCTCATACAGAGTTGAAACCCGTACTGAGCCCTTTGCATTTCCCGTTAACAGGAAGGCATCTATTTTGATGTGACTTACGCTTTGTGCTGAGCTGCTGCTAAAACCGCTGCCAAGTGAATGCCTAATACCACTGGAAAGATGATTTTGTTGGGAGGGGATAAACTATCATCTGATTATTGCATTTGTGTGTGTGAAGCATCGGTGCTAACCTTGCAAATGTGCATGGTTATCCTGGGGATGAGATCCTGTAACTTGTCATTTGTTTTTCCCCTTCTCTGGCGTATGAAAAAAAAAAAATCCAAAACTTATTTTGTGTACCATGTAAGGTTTTAAGTGTCTGCTTCTGGTTGGTGTCTCAGAGAATATAAAGGGAGGACTTCAAAATGCTGAAGATCTTTTTTCTGCTCAAATGTTCTTGTTATGCTGCCTGCTTTTTTTCCAAGAAGGATTTATGGTGTATGCTCAGATGGAACTGAAATACAGATCATGTGTTCTAATGTACTCATTATCCTGGTATGTTCATACTTTGAAGAAAACATTATGCCAACTTTTAATTAAAGATAATATATTGTTTTCTAACCTCACTTAGTTTTTCTTTGAACTTCAAGAATGATCAGCATGAGGTGTCATTAGGAAGAGATGCAGAGAGGAGATGCTGCTCCACTGTCTGTTGCTTTTTTTAAGCTGCATAATTCTAGTCACTAACCAAAACTAAGGTTTTAATAATTAATATATATAACCTTACTAACAGGGAGTTGGAAACTGCTGTCAGTTTGCACTGCATCAGTCAAGATTTAACATTAGCAGTCTTGAGCTTGCAAGGTAAAATCTTGTTTAACCAAATACAGGGAAGCAACAGGTTTGAAGATGGAGGGCCCGGAAGGCAGCTGTCTACTTCAGATACCAGCAAAAAGTTAAATCAGTTGGAGTTCTAGAAAGAAGCCATGACAATCATGCAGTTTTCCTTGTTCTTTAACCTGTATAGTTGATTTTCTGACATACTTCATAATATCTGAATACTGCTGCATTGCCGAGCTTGTTTCTGAGACTTTAGAAAGTGGACATTGTTCTCAGATCATTTTTCAGGGTTGTTCTTTACATATACATTTCTATCCTTTCCATTTTAAAATAGTAGCTGACATTTTACAAGGGTGAAATGAATGTAGGGTCCAATCCTGCTGCTGTTTTACTAATTGGCGGCATTTCTGGTGATTCTAGTGACGGCAAGATGGGGCCTGATGCTCCAGAGCAGAGTGGTGGTTTCCGAAACCAACATAATGGTGCCTTCTTCAAGAGGCTCCAGAGGACCAGAAAAGTCTGTACAAGCTTTATCCCTTTGCTGTATCAGCCTTGTAACTTAACTGTAAAGCATCAGGCACGGTGGATAAAGACCTTGCTTAAAACCTTTCACGCTTCTTCAGACCAAACCTGCTAATTGCCAGCTCAGCAGCGAGGGAGTTGCGGTGCTGCAAGGTTGAGTTCTCGCTTACGGCAGGTTTCAAGTTGAGTTTTCCACAACTCGTGTTATTTAGCTTAGAGTTTAGGAGAACAAAACCAAGCATTCCACATTGCACTTTTCCCTCCTGCTTCTATTAATGTATGTTCAAACAAGTATGTTTCTTGGATGTGCTCCTGAAAATAAGAGGTCGGACTTTGCAGCGTTACTGAAATTTATTTTTACCTATGCTTGTTGCCTGCCATGTGAATTATCAACAGAGAAATCATTGCTCTGATCTCAAATGGGTGAAAATACTTTTAAAGACTACTAGAATACTCTAACTGATATTTTTAATTTTCAAAACTGCTTTTACTCTCTTACCTGTCATTTGATAAAATTTTGATTAGTATTGCACAGTAGAAAAGTTGGGGGGTTTTGTTTTCACTAATCCTGATTAAGGCTAGAAAAGACTCTTGATTACAGTAATTTTAATAATGTAAATTTGTTTGTGATATGTCTTTAGTCTTTAATCCCCTTTGGCGTTCCGTTCAAAGGGAGATGAAAAATTCAGGGATTTATAACATTTAAATCAGTCATTCCATGAATACTTGTCAGGCAGTTTTTCTCCAACCTGAAATAAAAAATACCTAATGGGTATATAAGAAAATATTTTGCTGTCAAATTAGAAATATGTTTGCATGGTTTTTGTAGAAAAATAGCTTAATATGAAACATTTTCTCTTTATAATAAAGCATATGTGCATAAGAGACAATGGAAACAGTTATGAAAACAAAGAATATATGTGAGAGATCTTTGCCATTCATTTAGATGTTTCAAAGTATGATTTTCCCCATGAACTTTATATAATATTTTCATAGTCAAAATTCACATTAATTCTTTTACCTGTTACTTCAAATTCTTATTTCCATTTGTGTTTATAAATAAGTACAGTTTTAAAATTATCCAGTTAATTTTTTAAAATATTCTTAACTTCATTTAACAATAGTAAAATTTGAGTTAATGTTTATTCCTGAAATGGTAAACAGGTTTTAGCATAAATCTCAAAATTTCTTTAAGGCCAAATAGATTAATCTTAAGTATTAGTTTTAAAATAAATTGATTCGTAGTGATATTTAGCCAAAAAAACCCAAAAGTGGGGTTTTAATTTTTTTGCTATACGTCAGGTAGCGAAATTTGCAGAACAAAGACTCGCAGAAGACAAACCACAAGTATGTAACACCTTACAAAACAGAGAAGGAGAGCATGCTGCTTTTCAAACTCCCTGCCCTAGTGAAACAGTTAAAATATATATTTTTATTATTATTATTTAACAGCTTATTTTCATTTTTAAGTCTTTAATTTCATCAGTGATTCATGTTCATTAAAATCTGTTTCATTAATGCCGTTTGTATTTGCTTAATTTCTATTTCCCCATGCTAATACTAATGTTTTGTGTGTTTATGCATATTGATACGGAATTGTACTATGAATATAACCCAACCTTCCTCAGCTACCAATGGGAAAAAACTATCTGCTCTTTTGCCTTAAGTATTTCAAAGGGAAAAACATGGCTGAGCAAAAAAACATCACCCCAGTTTTTCCTCCAAGCCCACTTTTGTCTAAAGTAATGAGGCCATAGTCAGTTGGCTCCAAAAAGCGTTGTGATTTAGTGTGACGTACAGTGAATCATTGCAGATCCATTCGGACTGCATTCGTTATTTTAATGAGACAGAGGCAAATCTGTTTTTTGGCCGCAAACCTTAAGATGCAAGCATAATGCGAAATGTTTGTTGATTGCCACAAGGCAACTGACATTATAGATTTTTATCGCCATCATTATGTGGTTTAAAACTTGCCACATCCCAAGATGTTTAGCCCCTTCCCTTTTCTCCTGCAAACGACAGGGAAGTTGCAATGCTGACATTTAAAAGCAAAAAGCTCATCTATTTAATTTCTGCACTTATTAAAACCTTACGTCGCATCCTAGGGTCTGCACTTTTTTTTTTATTCACGCTTTCCCAGAGGAGTAGGAAAACCCCCACCGCAACGCGGTCACCCAAAAAAGGTCACATTCAGTTGGGCGACAGCAGTACTAGGTCCCCACCAGCCTTTGCTTGATGTAGTATAAGAAATGACAATGAGGCAGGCATATCTTTGCACAAACAGTAATCACAGTAATGGTGTTCATCAGAATTTACTAGTGCTGAACTTTTCTATAGTCTGTAGTTGTGTTTCCTCTTCCATGATACCAGTAAGGAATTTATTGTGCTTGTATTTGCCTTCAAGAAAACAGCAGTCAATTGATTATTGAAGAAAAAACCTGTCAAAATCAGGTTACGCTGATAAATGTGGTTCTATGTGCGGGCATGTTTGTCTGTGTAAAAGGCACATCCACATGCGTGATGTGTTGATGTATATTTATAATGTCTTCACATGTATTGCACTCATGCACGCATGAAAGAGTATTTCTATAATTTGTTTACCCAACGTGTCTTTTTTCCATCAATTGTTGGTAGCTTTACTGGCATGCTTTTGTTATGTTCTCATGAAACTTTGTACAACATCATTTGACTGTAGCACAGAAAGTGTCATTGCATAAAAACCGCTGGTCTCCTGAAAAACTGCTTTGACCTGTCCAACATGACAAACCCGTGAATAATATTTTTCATCGCTTTATTTTACCCTTAAAAAAGAAAGTGATGTCTTGGGACAGGACAGGGTGTTCGTTTCCCATTCTGCCATCGGCAGCTTTGCAGTAAGAACGATGGAGAACGAGCGTATCTTTGCTTTTACTGGTTTCCAAATGCATGCATCCTATTTTTATTGATTTGCTAAAAGTAAATGTCATGCATTGCGCTCTTCACAGAGGTGTCATGAAGAAATCCTTATGCCACTGATTTGTAAATTATGTTACCTTAAGTATTTTTTATCTCCTGGCAGCTTCAGTGTAAAGCAAACTACACAGCTGACAGCCATGGTGGGTGCGCTCGGTGTTTACAGCAGAACTGAGGCTGTAGGGGAAAAAGATGAAAATCTCTTGCAAAATGTTAAAATGGCTGCTGACTTGGAGGCCTCTGGCTTAGTTCTACTTCCTTTCCGATGTCCAAGAAAATACAATTTTACTTCTAACAACTTTTCTCCCCTTGGCTTTTTCCCTCTCTTGACTCCATCAGTTTCCTCGAAGATTTGAGGACAGAAAACACTTTAGTTACAGGAGCTCTATTACTCCTAACGGTCCTTTTTGCAATTGAATGTGGCACTGTATAGAATAATCTTGGTACTGGGAGATTGCAGAACATAGGCAAGCTTATTCCTGTATGACTTGACTCCTCTTTCAGGTGCTTGCTTGTAGCAGTTCGCAAATACCCTTTTTGGGGGGGTAAGCAATGCAGCAAAGAGCACCTTTTCGCCAATGTTTCTCTCCTTGGCAGTTGTTTGGGGTCTGTCTTATATTTTACTCCATCAAAAGCAAAACCAAAATCCTTGTCAGGCAGGAGACTTTCCTTTCCTTTTTGAGCTCTTGTGTGCACTTGTTAGGACCAGACCTATTGTTGAAGTTCCCATTCTCGCAAATTATCTGCCCTGTAAATGCTTCTGCCCTCAGTGGGATTCTGATCCAGCCTGCAAACAGAATAGTTTCTATATAAATATGTGAGATATTAATTCTCAACCGCATCGAGCGTGCATGTCTGTAGATATTTACTTGGTTTTGGGTTTAGAGTTAAACCAAATTTGGAAGCAGCATCTGATCATTTTAGTGAAATTCTGTTGCTTTTGACTTCCTTCTCCAGTTGCCTTGCCCTGAGGCGCAGAAAAGATCAAGGCATTTGCCCATGGACACACACTGACTTGAGTGAGTGGCTCACCATATTTGAATTCAGATGATCTTAGCTTGCTGCTTTCCTAAATAAGCCGCACATTACGCTGCCTCCTCAGCAGCATCCGTGCTGATATTTTCTCTCTCTCTCCGCACGCTCGGGGTCCCTGGGAAGACTGAGCCTCTATTGTGGTGGTGGTGTCACCCAAGTCACCTCCTGGTTCCTTCTGGAGCAGCGACAGCCAATGGAAAAGGAGGTGTAGCTTCATCTTGGCTATTTTCTAGCAATCTCCTGCCGCTACTTTAGCCCGAGGCAAGTTGAACCTACCCTGGGACCAGCCAGTCCCCAGCTGCTTCCAGAGTGGAGAAGCATAAAGGTGGCTTCAAGCCACCTTTGTTCTCCAATCCTCGTCTTGCACTGAGCGCAGTCGAGTCGTAGGGGAGAATCTGGGCCAGAGTTTATGAAAAGCTTTGCTATAGAAACATGCCCTCGCTGCAAAACGCAGCTTTCTTGTTCTCTGAGCTCCCGTCTCAACACCCTTCGCTTCTTGCCCTGCAACGGGGGAGATGGCAAAGACTCCAGCCAAGATCCTGGCTCTGTCTGTGAAAGCACCAGTCTGTAACGTGAAGTGTCATCGCAGGGCTGTCCTTTGCTGCTCTCTCTGCATCTCTGTCGCTGTTCGAGCCACAGGCTCCTGCCTCAGAGAGAGTCCTGCACGAAGCTGGTAACCCCAGGAAACAAGAAAGGCTGATACACGGTGGGAGGAGGAGGAGGTGCTATCGCTGGCTGAACAACTCTTTGGTTTTCTCTTTACAAGGAAGACAGGCACTTCTAACGGAGATTTTTTTTTTCGTATAGTGACATCCCTGCTTTAGCCTAGCCTTTGGTTTTGAACCAGCCCCAGTTTGCTCTCGCTCATCCTGAGGTGATTATACTTACACACCTCTAATTCCCCTCCCAATTTGACACCCAACTTTTGGTTTTCATTCCAAGGAGTTAATCCGTTTCTTACACTAATTTTGCACCAGTATCACTCTCCTAATGTCAGGAAGCCTTCTCATTTTCAAATGAGACGAGTGCCAGCCTCATGAAACTCACTTTTTGTGATCAGCATTATTTGGGCAGTTAACTTCTAGCACTTCGTTTCTATTCTCTAGCCCTTTCCATAATGTCCTTTGTAACACCCAACATTGCTGATGACACACACGCACACATTTCTGCTGGCTGAAACCCTTTTAATAGCTGGGTTTAGTTGTCTGAAATGAAAGAACTATTTTCACCTACCCAATGGCATTAAAGACTCTGCTAGGAAATGACATGAGGAATGCTCTGGTCAAAAGCAGACAACCCAGGTGACCAGGTAAGGCACAGTAGATATTTTATTCAACCCAGACAAAAAGGTGTGTCTCTGCTCACTTGCTGAATGTGGCAGGTATGCTCCACAGGTGTGTAACTCCCACCAGGTCCTGCAGTTGGAGTAACCCTCATCTTTTGCACTTTAATATAATCTAAAAACTTCTAAAAGCTCCTCCAAGGGTCAGCGGATTGGGGTCGTGTTGGGATTTGGCCAGCAGAAAGTGGCTCAGCCTGGTACTGATGTGAGCGGTATCTGCTCAGACAAGAATGCCCCATAACCAGTCCAATCATGGCAAAAGCTATTTTTTTGTCACAAATCTTCTGATGACTCTCTAACGACTTTCAGTCTGTTTGCTACAGTGGCCTATGATTCATTCACCACATTATCCTAGCTGCTGGCCTGAAACACTCTATTTGAGTTAGACCAAATGTTTATTCTGATCTCAATTTCCATTCAGATGTGGTTTTACCCCAAGTTCGGGGTTTCATTTGGTCCAGCTGTTAAAATTCAGGATTGGTATATCCCAAATTTGGAGGCACGGGATGGTGGTGTTCAACCCAAATATGAAAAAAAAAACCCACTGTGGTCATTAATTTTGAGATAAAAACATGAATAGCTTGGGATAGACTGGTGACCCTCTGTTCACATAAATTTGGTCATCACAATTCAGTGATCTGGATTTCTAGTATCTGTCTACATAGTCATGGACAGAGCAGACAGGGTATCTTCATTCATTCAGGAGTTGAGAAGTGGAAATTACATGTCTTTCCTCTTCATTTTCTCTGGGAAAATCTTTTAAGTAATTTATGGAGTAGTTAATCTGGTTTCGCACGTGTGCGGGTAAATGAGCATGTCATGTGTCTTTGCATGCAGGAGAAAAAATTATTTCCTGATGGCGAGATAATGGAAACATATTGGGGGTGAGAGAAGGGCTTCATTAGAAAAGCACAGCTTCATGAATACGATTCTCGCATACGAACCGTGACTCATCTGCTCCAGACCGAAAAAAACATCACTAGGAGTCAGATTATTGTACCTAACTCAACATCTAAAAGTCAGACAACTAATTAAGCCTGGGCTGTCTCCATACTGAGGAATAATAGGTAACGGTTTCCCAAGGGTAATTCATGTCACTGTAGAATAGGTGGACAAGTCGCCTTCTGGGGATGCTTATCTCTTGACATTGACTGCAGAAGGTACAGAGGTTGCTTAGAATAGATGCCTGGTTTTCAGACGCCTAAAGACAGTGAGATAAACCCCCGCCTTACAGCCTAGTGCTAGGACTTACAATGAGAGCTTGAAAGGTTGCGGTTTCCTACCAGTTAGAATAACCTGGCCGCGATAAGGAGCAGCCCATCAGCAGTAAGCATAACCCAAGGCAATGTGAAATTAAAAGCAGCTTTCATTAAAGCTGCCAAGGGAAAGTGTTTATATCTGTGGGAAGCAAGTGTGGTCTCTAAATAATATGGGATAATAACAATGAAAGAGATAAATGAATAGGGGTAAATGGAGTAAATTATGCTGACAAACCTCAGAGCTAAGCTCCTAAAATTGAAGGTTGTGGACAGTGTCTGCGATCAGGACATGTAACGTTAACCCGGGTTAGAGCCCCTTTCAGAGATCCGTTGAAAAGACCTACTGAATAATGCGAACAGAATTTATCACACAAAATATTTGAGTGGGTGAGGTCAAATTTGTACTTCTCTGTTGCCCCAGAGCTGTGAGCTGAAGATGGTGCTGTTATTTGCTGTAAGAAGATGATGCACAGGCACGCTGCAAAAATCAGCCAGTGTGGACCTAATGAAAAGTCCCTATTCCATAGTTATAAACTGGAAAAAAGCACTGCATGTACAAGATGGCATTTTGCACCTGAGAACACGGCAAATAATAATGCATTTCTGAAATGCATAGTATGGCCCTGCATTATATGCTTACATCTGATGAATGTAATGTGAAAGTGGCCTAATGCAGTATGTTATTTGTCCTGATACATTCTGGAGCTTCTGTGAACAAATATTAAGGAAGCTGTGAAGCTGTCACGCTTTGTAAAGGCTACTCAAAGGCGATAGGTTTAGTAGCTACAATTCTAAAATGCAATTGTGTTTTTAAAGCATATCTTTTCCCTGGGTGGAGCCTTCACAGACACCCAGAAGGTTTTTTTTAATTGATGTCCATAACTCTTCCCTGGTTGAAGTAGGGCAGCAGAGAGGGCACCGCTCCACAGTTGCACTGTGGTTTACTATCGAGGCTTGACAACAGTATTCCATACGTATCTACTGGAAAATAGTCTTAATTTCCCCTCAAACACAGCAAGTCTGCCATCCAAGATATCTGCAAATCCTGAAACTCAGTGATGGAGTGAGGGCGGAGAGAGTCATCGCGTTTAACCCGTGACTACCACATTTTTCATTCTTACAAGGACGTTAGACGCAATAAAATGAATTCTGGTGGAAGCATGTGTCTCCCTGAAGTGGGCAAACGATAGGTTAAGAGAAAGCAAATGAAAGGTAAGATTAATAGCATTTATCATGGCAGATAGACTAGCAGTTTGCTAATTAAAGATGTTAGAACATAGAAGCAGCCAAGGATCAGTGGCTTTTAATGAGGATGTTGTAGGGTGATTTAGGTCTAATTTTCTGCTTAATAAGGCTGGTTTAAAAAGTAATTTTGTTGGGATGTGACTCTCCTAAACCTGTTCATTATCAGTGATGGGACTTCACTTCAACACTCCAGGAAATGTTGTGTTTAATTAATATTGTGTCGGCAAGTGGATATGCTGACAGATGAGAAAAAAATTGATGAAGAACTTTCAAGGACATTGACTTCATTACACAGCTTCATTATAGCCTGAATAACTGGCTAAATATGTCATTGGAAAGATAATGTGCCACTTTTAACTCTTCTCTGTGTGTTGTTCATGTAAGCAAGCAGAGTATATTTTCCAAATAGCCACTATTGGAAAAAAACAACATCAAGGGATCAGTTCTACAGTGTTTTCCCATTGCTTCAGTCTCTTTATGAGATTTCTAACTGGTGGTGGACTATTTAAAGCAAAGTGCTGTAGATTATTTACATTAATTTATCAACCATTTTACTTGGACAGAATAAGACTTTAGTAGGTGACATTCTTCACCATTGGGTAATTTTCCACAGCACCCCTGAGACAAGAGTAGAAATTAATTCAAAAGATTTTTATTTCTCTGCACAAAATAACATCCTGAGGTATAGTGGTGGATTGATCAGTGTCTCAATATATCTGTTGATGGAGATATATTTAGACCTGTTTGGCCCATTTGTCAGCACGACAATGAACGTTTGTCCATTTAAAGCCCACGATCTTCTATACACACATAGACTTTATGTGTTTGGGCTTAATGAAGCAAAATTAAGTGTCCCAAAAGGTCCTAAATACTTTGCCTCTACAGGGAGGGGGATCAATTTTAGCGGTTTGAGTGAATCGCAACAGGGTTGTGTATAGGCAGGGAAGACTGCCTTACCCTGCTAGGAGAGCTGAGGGAGACAGGTCCTTACTGGCACCGTTACTTGAGCCAGGAATGCTTTTAGTATTTGCCATGCAAAAACTGGGTACCTGGGAGGCACCTCAAACAAATGTTTTCATCTCAGCGCAGAAGAGCCACACAGCAATCTTTATTACCCTCTGAGGAACACTAGTTTTAGCCCTGATTTAGTGGGTAGTGTATTTGCATCCTGAACTGGCAGCCTCTGCTTCTGCAGCATCCTTTAACTCTTTCATGATTTTCTTTGCAAACAGACTCATCTTTCCCCTGGCTAAGGTTAAGCTATGAGAAAATCACCCTATGAAACAATTCAAAAGAGAGAGTCTACTAAGTTCAATTAATTTTTGGACCAGGGGCCACTGTAGTAGTTTGCAGTTGTTTGCAGACCACCCTGCACCACCACACCAAACTTTCAACCAGAAAATATAGCAAAGATAATCTGTTTCAGACTAGATGATGTGACCCAAGTTTGACCTCAAAGACTTTGGGTTGGGGTCCTCTGATCTGTGTTAGAAGTCTTTTTGCAGCAAGAAAAAAAGCTTCAGATCTGCTCTTTTAAACAGGGGGTGGGAGAGAAAAAGAAAAGTACTGAGCACAGAGTCTGGAGCAGTGTTTACCTGGAGGAATACAGAAAAGCATCCAAAAGGTGTCTTACAAGCTTTCTAGAGAAAAACAGGTCAAGCAGCAAACTACTGACTTTTCCTGGGTTTCAGTTGCCTCTTCTTTGAGAAATAAGACTGTTTAAAGAACGAAAGGAAGAAGAACAAAGATCAACCTTTGAGGCTGACAGCAAAAGGAGAAAAAATTGTTTTCAATCTTAATCATTGGGGATATTAGCCAAGAGAAGAGGGCCAGACAGGGGAAAGAGAAGAGGCGCTGACTGGAGGCGACAGCTGGAGTTTATCTGATGCGTCAGTTCTCTTTAACACCTCCATTTTGTGGCTGCTGTCACCTTCAGATGAGGACTTTTACAGAATGGGATTCACTAAAGCGTTGCGCCGTATCAGCCCTGTTACACACCGGAGAGCTTTGTCCCCATAGCAGTATTTGCATTTAAATTCCTATTTCTCATAGCTGCAGGGAGACCCACACATGAGAGCATGCCTGTATCCATGCAGCCATGGGCATGTGCATATCTTGGCCCTCACCCAACACCTTTGAACTTTGCCCACATGCCAGCAACCATTAATAATGACTCGTTATTTTTTTACCCTCGGTAATAAGGAAGGCAACACTCAGCCCAACTGTTCAATGAAAAAGTAGCAGATAGCGTCCTGTCATCACCGCAAAGCTGAATCCACTCCAGCACCTTATGTCTAGACAAACTCAGTAAGATATCCTGGGTTTGGAAAAGAGGAAGGGACTAATGAAAGCTGTCAATCTCCACCCAGGTTTGCTGTGTCAGTACATGTATAATGACCTCCCTAATGGGTAATTGCGGGATTAGAACCTCAGAGTTTAAATATCGCACAGGGACATCTGTCAGTGGAGGGAACCATCGCCTGGCAGTGGTACGATGCTCTTAGGTGCTTATATGGATCAGCCCACAGGAGAGAAGGTGCCTGGGAGATATAACGCTGGCTAAGCCTGTTAAATATGCAGATCCCGAGAAAGTGACTGTAACTGTCCACTTGCAGGCACGGCGGTCCGATTCTTGCACGTGAGCATGGGAAGATGGTGCGCAGAGCCCACACGCGTTGGGTACACATCACCCTCGTCACGCACACCTTGGGAAAGCGGGGACCTTGTTCCATAGTGGTGGCAGGGGACAGCTGGGAAGTGGCATTTCAGGGTGCCATTAAATGTGCCGCTAGATATGCCATCATCTGTCAGTGATCTCTGATGGAATCACACCTAAAGTGGAAGACAGCAAGGGCCAAACAGCTCCTAGGTGAACGCTCGAGTCATATCCAACTTGCCTTCTACGGATACCCACCTCAAATACCACAGGTTGTTCTCTGTCCTGACTCAGGACAGAGTCGGGGTTGTGCACCGTCGGTAGCAGAAATTTTCTGCTCATATTTCAGCATTTTGGGTGGCATGACAAGCACAAACCCTTAGGCATAGAGGAGATCACCCAGTCCATTCCTTCATACTACTCCTCTTAAAAACACTATTGGCCAATAAGGGATTAAACAGATGTAAATGAGGCTCAGGGAATGTTTTGTGGCTTTAGTGGAAAACACGTTTCTTTTTAAGGGCTGGGGTAATCCTCCCAAGGAACCTTTCCATGGTGCTGTGGTGATTTCGGAGACCACCCCATCTCACGACAGTAGCTTTGGGCCATCCCCTTCAAGAAGCATACGCTGAAGTGAAGTTATGAGAGCAGCGTCATTGCCTGTGGAGTTCCCCATCTGTGTGCTCTGCTAACACCAGCAGACGGAAATCACTGTGTGCTTCAAGTGCTGGGCCATTATCATTTATGTCTACTTAACAAAAGGAGTCCACCCCATTATTAGCCACTTAATGCACCTTGTTTCCTGTGATTTAGTTGGGTATGTGGCATCTTGGGTAAAATTCCACCCGCATGGGAGTTGGTCCTTGGTTTTCCAATGGTTGGGCAGCCAGAAATATCACAAGGACTTCTAAAATAACATCCTCTCTTACCTTGGTCCATGGAGGGATATGGCTTACCTATTTATCTGCATTTAATTGCATTGGTTATGTATTAGTGCTGGTGCATGCTCTGATGTAAATTATGCGCAGCGTATGGCTCCCCATTCTCTGCGGATGTCTTGTTTTTAATAGCTTTATCTGTGCTACTTGTGTAAATAATGAAAGCTGGGGTCCGGTCATTGATCCGGACTAGCCAGCTGGAAAGGGCTCCATCTGTGCTCCCTCTCTCCTGAGCCAATTTTTGGGGCAGAGTAACCATCTCATCCCTGTTCCAGGACCTGGCACCCTGGCATTAATCTCAGGGCAAGAAGTTCAGCCTGCGTTTTCTGACAAGCCCTGTAGTTACAACTCACAACATCCACTTTGTCTGCACTTCAATCGCATTGCCCCGTACCTTCTGACCTAAGCCAAACCGATGTATAAACCATGCCCACGGGCAGTGGCACCGATGTACCTCTGTGGGTCCATCAAGCTGCTCCGCTGCTTTCTCCAGTTCCATGTATATATATAGCAGGTGCATGTTTTGAATGCACAGCAACATTTTTTCTGTGAATCCTCAGCCGTAGACGCTGGTAAATGTATCAGAGCTCAGGGTGACACATCCAGTGTTGAGTGCCAGCCTTTTTCCAGGTGTAACCTTCACCTGCAAAGTGTGCGGCTTTTTTCTACCTCCTACTTAATCGCTGGTGAAAAATCTGGCTCCTTCCACTTGTGGTTGCCTGATACCTGCTGCAGTCAAAGAGGAGCGGAGATTTGCTTGGAGACAAATGATTTACAGAGGGGAAGGTCATTCCCAGGCTAGCACAGCTAAGAAGTAGATGCAAAAGTTTTGCAGAGCCCGTTAAGCTCAATGTGGGCTGAGAACCACTGGAAACTTTAGCTCTCTCCATGTGGGCATGTATGTGGCTAAAGCTGTTTGAAATTTGGATAAATAAGTGCGATGGGGGGAGTTGATCTGAACTTTTGCTCGGGGCTGCAGCGACGCAAAGACCCGACTGTCGGGATGCCCCACCGCAGGCACCGCTCTCCAGCTGGGATGCGAGATGCCCATCTCAGGGACCGCTGGCTTCTGTCTGACAGTCGGGAGACTCAGGTTTTTATTCTGCCTCGGCTTTTCTTGTTCCTGAGCTTGCTGGTTAATTGTTCTCTGACAAAGGGGCTAATTAATTCATATGCAGGGCAATTAAAACACATCGGATGTGATCGGTTTTGCAGCACTGACAATGAGGAGGTACAGAAAGCAGCGCCGAACAGGGGAAAAGACACATTCCCGCTTGCCTTCTGGTCTTGCCCAAAATGGACCTCAATCCCCAGGGTGTGTGACATGTTCAGACTGAGCTCATGCAACTCGGAGGAGGAGGAGGCCATGTTTTTGGAGATGAGCTGCTCAGTTCATCCTCACTCCCGCCCTGGCCTTGGCCGGGGGAAGCTCAGTTTAGTTACTCAAATCGAGATCTCATCTGCGGGGCCAGAAAATGAGAAACCCTCTTCTCTGTGCAGGGCACTAACTGGTTCCACTAACAGTGTCTTGGGTCACCTCCTGTGGCCGGGTACGTTGGCTTCGTGGTACCATCTCACAAGGAGGAGGTGACATGACCAGGGCCAGCAAGGAAGTCGGTGGCAGAGCAGGACATCATCTCCTGACGGGCTGGATCATGTAAGTGTGAACTAAACAACGAAGCAGGTGTAAATTTGGAAGCAAAGGGTGGTAGCGACACACGTATGTCAGCAGCTTATACGCTTGTTCACCAGAAGAGCCTGTTGCTCATTTGTGAGGTTTCTGGAGTATCTCAACTGAGCATTCACCTTCGGGGCTGGAACAGAAAGTCCCTCAGCACACGCTCTATAAATATTTAGATGGACCTTTCAAAACAAATGCTATTAGAAATTTGGCTATTTGTAGGCTGTTGTATAATCCAGTACAATGCACAATTATATAATTGTCAGATATCCAAGAGTTTAATATTTTGTAATATGCCAAAATCAAAAGCGTGCTCTTATTAACATCCCAAGTGTACTAAGTGTTTAGTAAATACTGGAAGATACATTTCTTGCCCCAGAGAACATACAGTCTGAAAAATTAATATTGATTCTAGACAAATCAATGTTTGCTTACTAAAATCATGTGCTGAATACTTTATAGCACCCGCACCGCTGCAGGGATATTGCAAGCTATGTCTCCCTGCGATGCCATGAAACACAGCATGAGTCTGTATGCAAGGCTTCACCTTACTGTGCAGCTTTAAAATTGTGGCAATAATGTGACTTAACAACATCTCCCGTCAGTATTAGCGAAGGTAAAAAACCCAGACTTTTTATGCAGATCCCCAATGCGTTTCTTTTAGGCAAGGACTATGTACATTAATACAAATCATATTTTATGTTACTCACAGGACATCGAGATAATCAGAAAGCTATCTTCATAAACAGAGGGTTATTCATAATCCCTCACATGGCATTTCAATTATCAGTCTGATGACGATGTGACATTATGGATGAGGTTGTGATTAAATTTTCTTGTGTAATGACCCTAAGTAAATCTTTGCAATTTTCATTTTGCAGAGATTTAATATAGATTGGTGGCCTGTTGTTTGGCCCCTGTTTAATCCAAAATCGTTCATTAAATTGGGACCAGTAAACATCTGATGATTGCATTTCATGGGCTGAGCTATGAATTTAACATATTAAATCTACATTCCAGATGGATATAAGCATCTGTTCTCATTACGGTTATTGGTGTTAATCTGAAACCCTGACCTGTTTCTCCTAGCATTACTCATATTAAATTCCATCCCAAATTCTAACAAATATTGGCATGAGGGCAGAAGATAGCTAAAATACCTTCACGTGCACGTAATCCGGTGAAAGATTAACAGCAGAAATTAGGGGACAAATAACATGAACTTCTTTTTGTTCTCAGAAGGTGGCTTCCATTACTGCAGCATGTAAAACAACTGCTTTTGTTTTCTACCATTGAAAAAAAAAACCTGGAAAACCCTGGTAGCCAATTCTATTTGACCGTGTACTTGCTAATCACCAGGCTTGAGCCATATCCTTTACAGAGCAGCATATCCCTAATTTGTAAATCTGATTTGTCACTAAATCTCTGCAGAGTTTGACCTAGCATCTTGCAGGCACTTGTCTGGCAGTAGCCAGGCTCCTCTGCTTCAGAGCCAGTCAGCTGAAAGTCAAATTAATCGGTGACTTCCAAAGACCATTAGGAAGAAGATATGTGTTACAGGGCTGCTGAGAGCTTCACCGCACTGAATGATTCATGTTTATTGCAGCCGGGGCATTTATTTATTAGATTGCTCAGTGTAATGGGAAATTTAAAATGACACACATTGTATTACAGGAAGGCTTAGCAAAATATTATCTCCCCGTTATTGTAAATCAAACAATTCTCAATGTCAGTTCGGATCACCTTTGCTCAGCAGAAGTTTTTCCAGAGGGTTTGTTTAGTTCCTTAGGTATTTTTCGCTTTACTTTAAGCAAACATGCCCTCTTCCCAACCTGATGTGTGAGACAGGCTGCACGGCTCAGCGCCGCAGACCGTGTTGGGATGCCGACTGTAATCCTGGACTTATTTGGGTCTTCACGCCCAGGTCCTGCATATAAAGGATCAGACAATTCAGCCCCCTGGTAAAAACAGATGAGCCAAAAGGGTGGATATAGTTTTTGCCTTGAAAAGGAAGAAAACATTGAACAATTTAAAGGAGCAGAAGTAGACCTGTTCTACCCACCTTGTACCAAAAGGCACAAATCCCTCCCGATGCCTCATTAGCTGATGCCCCAGGGTTTTCCTGGCTTGTTGGGTGGGGGGGGCAGGAAGGATCCAGCCTCTGGGGTGGTGGGAGAGGGAAAAACAGCCAGGAAAATTGTAAATACCAGAAAAACTTGCCTGAATACTAGTAAAGCTGGGCTGGAGCCAAAAAACTGAACTAAGCCCATCACTGGAGTTTGCCCTCCAGTAGCACCTTCCCTGCTCAAGGCTCTCTGCATGTGGACCACAAGTGACTAATAGCAGGAATAAGGGTTAGGGGGAGGGCTTTGTGGGTTTTTAAACACCAAATATTCACCTGCGACATATAAACACTGTCCCTGCAGGACAAAGTGTTGGAAAATATACAAAAGCTCTGGTTATTGGTTAAGCAGTGAGATGCAGCGTTTCCCGATGGCTGCTCTCTGCGCTGGGCAATCACTCCTCTGTAAAATTTCCCTGTGTTTTAACAGGTTGAAAAGTGCAGAAACACGAATATAGTATTTCTAATAGGAACTGAAGTTTGTACATAAAACAAGGGGAAAAGGGATTTAAATATACAGTAGGTATTAGCGAGCGCATCACCTACACACAGAAAACTCCGACTGCATGCAGCCTCCCATACCCATTTCATAACAGGGAAAAAACCTCTGGTATCTCAAATACCATCTCAAAGATCACAAAAAGAAAGGGGGAAAAAGGACTGCAGCGTTCAGTGGGTGAAAATCCCCACTAAGGTGTGTATTTACCGTCACTTGCGGTTGTAATAGAAGGACAAAAAAAACCCCCAGCCCTGTCATTAGTAATTAAGCCTGCATCATTCATGGGAGAGCCGTTGTGTATATGCAATGAGGCTAATTATCTCCAAAGTACTGTTTGATTTAAAAGAGTTTGGTTCACGGGAACACGCAGAGGGGCTCACACAGCTAGGCTGGCTGCACTTCAGTCGGAGCGGTTTGACTTCGGCTCCTCGCCCTGACGGTGGGATTCGGAGGCGGCAGAAAGGGTCGTTACCGCTCATCGGCGTCCGTAGCCCCCGACAGCCGCAGCCGCGGGAAGGATGGAGCACGGCGTTGGGATGACGGCAACGGGTCCACGAGTGCAGCTTGAGGAGATGCTGCCTGAAACGATTGACCCAAATTCATTTTTGCTCCAGAATATCTATTTCTTTTCACATCCGGGTGTGGCTGTACCAAGTTTTTGCCCCGTTGCTCCCAGGATGGGTACGGCGGCAGCAGTTTAGGTGGGTGGACGTCACCGAGAGGTCACCAGCTCGTCAGCTTGGGGGAGAGGAAAGCAGCCAAGGAGCGGGGTCCTGGGGGAGCTGCTCTGGCAGAGAGGATCGCAGCAAACGTGCGTGCACAGGCTGAACTGGGCTTAGCCATGAGACGAGGCGATGTTTCTTTGGGTCATTACATCTAATGGTGCTTCCCGCTGGCTGCAGACCACGGTCACAGCACCATGTGCGTGCAGGAGCAGACACATAGGTGGTAGATATCTCTCGTCACCTAGAGACTTCCACAGCATAACCGTGGAAGAAGTGGAGCTGGAGAAAATCAGAATTAAAAATACCCTACCCGAGAACAGATTCACACCATTTTAAGTGGAGGAAGAAACTATCTATGCCAGGGAGGGCAGTCCCTGAAGTTCTCCCCAGCCTCCAAAACGAGGATTTTTAAGAGGGGATAATGCTGAATGATGGCTCCGGGGAACTATCCTGTAGCTTCCAGCACAATGGACCAAAGATTTTAATTGCTTGTTAACTACTATTGTCGCACACAAGTTAGCAAAGCTGAAGCCGTCTGACATAAATCACATGTATCAGCCCAATAAATCTCCTCTTGAAATGACAGCTTTGCAGACAGCACTAAATTAGAGCGGCCGTTGCACAGACCTGTACTTACAACTGCCGCCTGCAAACCGGTGACAGATCTGTTGAGACCAAAACACTTGGCATTCTGCTAATGTCTGTCATTACCGTGATTGATACAGCCCCTCTATCACATTCTGCAGTTGTCGACATTTGCAAAGCTTTATTAAATTACCACGTCTCCCAACTGTTATCCAGCATCAGTACAAGGAAATGACCAAGAGCAGTCAGGGACAACTTGAGGTTTTTCAGTTCCGAAGACCTGGGGAGGTGGAAGGGGTGAAAGCTGAGGGTTTGCTGACTTTTCTCTGGCTAAAAAACGGCGTACGGAATTATCTTTATGTTTGAGGGTGGGAGCTGACACCGTCCCCACGTTCGGTAGTGGAGGGGTTGCTCCCGCTGGAAGAGACGGGTTACACTAACAACTCCCTCTCTACCGCTCAAGGCTTGGCAGGACGAAGGGACTTTCTGCTTCCTTCAACGTGTTGTCGTTATAAAGGCTGAAGGATTTATTTTGCGAGCCCTGGTGCTCCCGGGGACGGGGTTATCTTAACGACTCTCCTGCAAGTGTTCCCCTTGACCTACCTTTAGTGCAAGCCCCAGTAACAGGTGCCATTACAATATATTCCGCCCCACTGAAAGTCCTGTCTTTGTGGAGACTTTAGGAGGAAGAATATACAGATATATTGTTTCTATAAATCCCCTGATATTATCTTTTATCGGTAGTAATAAATGTCCATATTAATTAACTTAATGGTTTTAACTGCAGTAATGACTTTGTATTAAACTAGTGCACTTTCATGTCCCATATAAAAGCTGCAATAATAAAATTCGTCTGCAGTATTTTTTTCAACTTCTATTGTGCTGAAACAAAGCAAACCCGTTGCTGGAATATTCCAGCTGCCAAGGCCAGCAGATGAATCAAGCTTGGTGTAAATCACTTCCATTTTAAAATGAAAGCATATTCAAATTTGGAAAGTTTGGAGCAAGCCACAGATAGAATAGAAACAAAACGGGGCAACCACTTTTCTTTTTTTTCTGTATTTTGCTAATACACGAGTGAATCTGGTACCCAGTCTTCTTTCATCTGTTGCTGTGAATATGCTGGATATTCCCATAAATATTTGAGAAAAATTGATGGGCTTTTGCAATCATTTTGGAATATGTGTCAGTGCCAGAGGAGGTGTTGGCTACCAGTAAGGGAGCAGGAAATACTGTGTGTGATGAGAGTAGCAAGCGGATATCAAAGAAATACCTTCAAAATTTCATTTGCATTCTCCAGGCTGAAATTTCTTTACATCAGATGTGAACTTCTGCAGCTGGAAAGGTGGAAAATGGTGATTATTTGTAGCCAGGGCAGTGGTGGAGGAAAAAAAAGCTTATCTCCATAAATTGACATCTGTGAATAGTTTTTACTGGTTCTACCAGAGCTACATCTGAGCCAATTTTAGTCATTGGGTTTGCTGTGGATTTAAAACAGCATGACTGTCTTCACCATCTGTGTGAACTGGCCCCATTTTATAACTGACTGTTACAAATGTTTTTCCCAGCTTTAAAACACTCAGGCAGATGTGTTTGTTCAGGGCTCCTAAACCCTCCTGAGGAAGCCTGATTCCCCTCCTGGCATGCCAACGCCACCAACACGATTCCTTTCAAGCAATCCTTACGTGCTTCTGAAATTGGAGATAAAGCCTCTAAATTTGAGTTTCTTGACACAGTTTATTTATCTCTTGCGTTTGATTTGGGAGATAAAAAAGGGAGTGCACCAGAGGGAGAGGTCAACAAATGGAACCCAGTGTCCATTCACAAGGATTTCCTTCACATCTGAATTACACTGGAGAATGACTAAGGGAGGGTATAAACAGCTTTAAATTTTGCACCGTAACAGCAATGGATCTTTACAAATTAAAACTTTTCCCCTAAGCTTCTTCATGCTTTCTAACAAAAGCACATTGCTGGCACAAGCTGGTTAAAACAAAAGTGAAAGCCATGCTCACAGCCAGGTCACAGCGAAAGCTTTCTAGTCTGGTCAATAATCTGAAGTTTTTAAAACTGCAAATTAATCTCTGAAGTCTTTTCCAAGAAGAAATTGCTAGATTGAATTGGCCCTTACAAGCAAAAAAGTGAATTGAGAAGCAGCTGCCAGCCCTTTCCTCCTGCTCTAACCACGGAGCCAAGCTGCTCTCCATGTCATGTACTTCTTCCTTGATTTTAAACTCAGAAAGTCCTAATCGTTGCGTGCAGGGAGGGTACTTGCCAATAAGCTTATGGTGCAGCAAGCAACAAAGCTTTTCTGGTCCGATAAGATGGTTTTCAGCTTTTTTGAGCAGCTTCAAACCAACTCACACCTGTTCCAGAGCACCTTCTCCCATCTCCTCTGAGAAAAAGGTCAGAAAACAGTCAGGCTCTTGATAACTTCTTTAGGTCTTGATACTTTTTGATCCCAAGAGCTGCAGCTGTGGTTGCAGCAGTTTGCAAATCTAAGCCATAGCTGTTCTCTGCAGCCTGGGGCAGCTGAGCTGAGTTGGTGGACATCACCTCGAAGCCAGCTCCGAGTCGCGTTGTCCCGTGGCCGGGCTCGACGGGAGGCTTGCTTGATGGCTCCCCGTGGGAGTGCTAGTTATCCTGCAAGCTTTATGTAAATATTTTTAAGTGGCACATCTGTCTGAATTACAGCCGTGCCCTCCTGGATTGCTAATTGTAGGTTTTAATTCAGCTCTGACGACTAGTTTACATAAATTAGGGAGCTGGCAGTAAGCACGCTTTGAGGAGATGGGATATGGATTTAGCGAGGGCCGATTTTTTCTCTGAAATGCTTCTCCTCCCAGGCTAGTGCCTCTTCCCTTCACTTGAATCATTCTGGGGGAAAAACAGAGAATAATCCAGCTCTGCTTGTTGAAGGCATGCAGCATGGTTTTGTCTTTACCCCAGTGCTGGTGTGCCCAGCTCACGCCAGTAGTCTAATTGACTTTAATTGGCTATACAAAACCAAAAGAATTTGGCATTTAATTTCTATGGCATATCCATTTGGCAAGAGTCGGAGCCAGCATAACTTGGCATGGCTCTGCTGGCTTGCCGAGGTGAGGTTCTGGCTGATGCGAGCGTGGTGTGCATGTTCCCCAGGCCATCAGTGCTGGATCGAGGATGCACCAGCCAACAGGTTGTTAAATGATCAATAAAAGTCTTCCAGCCCTTCTTCAGCTGCATGGGCTATGGGACTGGTGCGTCCAAGCCAGCTCTGGCAATCAAATAAAGCCCAGCCAAACTGGTTCAATATACAGCTGCGTCCCCTCTGCAAAAACGTACTGGGACTATCCACAAAGGCTTTAAAATCACCGTTTGTTTTCCTGGCTCTTGCTTGTGCTGGAAGCATTAACACTCTCTCACGTGCGTTCTTGATGTGGCAAACTTTAAATTCAAAAATTTTTGCACCAATTTCCAGCAATCATCAAGGTAGACCTTCTGAAATTCATTTGCTTGATCCAAGGAGGGACTGCTATCTGCTTGGAAGCAGAAGATTGCTCAACACAGGTGTTTGAGAGGGTTGTGGAAATATCCCTCCCTGCAGCCCAAGTCTCAAATTCCTGGGAACCAGATTTCACAGGGAAGGTCTATGACACTTGATTCGTATGTTAGCTGTCCTTGAGACGTACCACACCGCTGGGATGGATGCAAGCTGTGGGTCATCATAGTCCTTTTTCTTGAGGAAAATATCTAAGCCCTTGCATTAAATGACAGCTGAGGTCTTGTACCAGAGCGGGGAAATGGCCCTTTAATATGAATTAGTGCCCAAAATACAAGCAAAGACTAGAATACCAGATTTCTTTTTCAGAACTGAGCCGTCTGATCGCATGTCTTACTACCAGCAACTGAGCGTGCAGAAAGCTTGTGAGCTGCAATTGCACATTGAGTTCCCAGTTTGCATATTAGGTAGCTTAAATTTCCGGCAGAGATTAATCAAGCAGGTGAGCATTCAGTTTCTCCAAACTGGCCTTAGGACTGGAATGTCTTTGGCTGATATTCTTATCCACGTCATCCCCTGTCTTCTGTCTGAAATTAATATGGTCATGAGCTATTTTTCCTCTGTCACATCCTCCTGTTCTCCCAAGCAATCATGCATTTAACACCACAACCACTGACACAACTGATGCAGCCGTTTAACCATCAAGACACACAGGGTTTGCCCCAAAGTGTCCCTTGCTTGGTTAGAAGCTGTACTACAACTGTAGACAGGAAAGTCAGAGTTTCCTTTAGCAGCATATGCTTGCAAATAAAGTATTGCTGCCGTCAAGCAGCAGTAAACATGTATTGCCTGCTGGGGGGTGGAAATCAATGCCTTTCCAATAAATATGTGTATTCTGCAAATGAAATAGATGGGGTTTATTACTGTCCGCCTTTTGCTTTCTTGAAAGTCTCCTTTCCTCAGATGTTTAACAACTTAAACATGAGACTTACAGAAATACCCCCAAACGTGCTAGTAGAGATTCCTTTCTCAGTCAAGCTAGATATGCAGTCACCTACCCATATACTGTGTAAGAGCATCATGCTGCACCTCTGAAAAAATCCAGCTGCCACCTGGCATGTCCCGCCATCAGCACCATCAGTAATATTTACTGCACCATTAGAACCAGCTTTGCAAGAAAAACAGAGAAACCAAATGTTAATAACCATCTATTTTATGGGTGGGTCTTTAGAATGGTCAGTGGTCAGGCAGGAAGAGTTCAGAAATGGATTCAGATTAAAGGGAGAAAACAACACGAGAAGGACAGGCTGGAAATCTACTGAGATAGTCAATCTGTTCAAATGCACACGTGCTTAAACTGTAATTGTCTAATTAACTAAAGTAGTTGCTGCAAGCGTATTTTGTGCTGTGACTTTGTCTCGTCTCAATTAGACACTTCAGATCTTCTAGATGGTTGGAGAATAAGAGGAATATGGCAACCCAGAATGGAAAATGTCAACCCAGAAAAGCAAACCTAAATAAAAATGTGGAGTTTGGAGAGCTGGTCATTCACTCTGTCCTGTCTGAAATGAGACTGCCAGCTCCTCAAGGCACCAAGCGATGCCTGCTTGCTTGCTTTTTCCTTCTGTAAAATGCCTTCCACGCGTTGGGCCTTCTAGAACAGTGAGAACATCCTGATCCTCATCCTTGCTGCCACTGTATGTTTTCTCACATCCCAGACTGAACCTTAAAACAGAATATTGTCTTAAATCCAAGGAGCCAAACCCATCGCTGATGCAATAGATCTGAACAGGACTGCAGCCTGGTTTTGACCCTTTCTTCCCCACATGTACACTAAGAACGATGGATTTCATCCACTTCGGTGACAATTCAGCTGCATCCAGGCTGGTCCAGAGCTCATTAAAGCTGGCAGGAGTCTTTCCGTTGCTTCAACAGACACTGGAGCAGGCCTGCTGCCATGTGCGTTGCAAGCGGGTGCCACCGTTGCCGAAGCACGATCGCAGGACATCGCTACATCCAGCAGCCAGACTTTCCAGAACAAAAGCTTTGCGTTTTGGGTTTTTTTGCTCTGGCTGGCCGATACTTTTTATGGAATCACTCAAGGGCCAGGTTGTAGTTCTGTAATTGTACAGGGCTGTCATCCTCATGAATATTAAACACCGCTTCCAAGTGAAACTGCAGTTCCTTTTATTGCACAAAGCAATGGATATCCCAGCTGAAACCATTCTGCTTCCTTGCTGGTGCCTGCTGAAAAGTGACTGTGGTTCAAAATATTTGTCGATGCTTTGTTGTATTGGGAGAATGCTCAGTGACAGATGGACACTCTCTTTAAAACCTCAACGTATGCAAATCTCCATACAAAAGAGCCCAGGATGTTTTTAATATCACACACTTGCCTCAGGACATGTTTTTAAATCCCCACTTACCAAGGGCCCTGGCTTTTTATCAGTCAAACGCCTTAAGCACTATGTCAATGTGGACATCTGGCCGCGTGTTTAAAAAATTTTTTATTTGCTAAAATATTTAGTGATGTGACAGGGGTTTTAACTGGGGACATCAGGTCTAATGGCATATGTTTCAACCCAACTGCTCAGAGAGGAAAAACTAACAAGGTAGCTGTTCAGGGCAGTTTACCATTTGGTGTGTAGTAAGCCAGAAAAAAAAAAAGGAAAGGAGAAGACCAAAACCAGGCATTATTCCTGACTACTGCAGGGGCAAAAAGAATCGGGGTTAAATATACTGAAATAGCTCATTGGGATTATTCTGATTCCTATCCATCGCTTTGACGTGCAAGAGAAAGTCTCATAAGGATGTGTGTGGGTTTTAAGAGCTTCTCCCTCATTTTCAGGCTGTTGAGGTTGGCCAAGGAGTGAACTGTTCCCACGTGGGAGCCTGAGCAGCAGTGATAAGGGGTTTGGGGCTGGTGGGGATGGGTGGGAGAAGATTACCGAGGAGTAAATGAATGAAAAATAACAGACAGAAAAGTGTCATGAGTCTTTCGGGTTTCTTTCAAACCTCTTACACTTAACGCTGAGCTACTCAGCAGTGACAATTCCCACCCAACGCCATCTGGAGAGCGAGTCTCAAAACTTCTCGCGGGTTTCGGTACTCTACCAGCACCCAGACCCTGAAAATGAGTTATGATCCCAGCAATACCAAGCATCGACCTTTCTTTCATCCAACTATTCCTGGCAAGTACTCCTTGAAGGACATTGTCCAGTTGGGGATTGAAGAGAAGGTGTTGAACTGAACAAAACCGGGCACCCTACAGTCAGTGATGTCAGGGCTGTTCGCTGCAACAATTCCGGAGCAATGAATGCTAATGCAATGCCCCAGCCTGGTGCCAGAAGCCCTTTTGCTTCCAGAACAGCCATCTTTTAGCTTTAAAAATTAGATATGCAAAAGTGATTTCCAGCCTCCTATGCATGGATGTGCCATGGTACGTTTTGTAAAAGCAGGAGCGTCAGCTAATTGTTGCTCACCTGCTAGAGCTATTCTACTCTCAATTAACACCCCTATTATTAGAAAGTTACCACATGTGAATTGAAACATTAGGCATGTTTGCCTTCTGCATGGGCAACCAGGCAGCCTGAATTGCTTAGAGAAATCCAAGCTTCCTCACCTCAGTGTTAATGCTAAATCCAAGGATAGTCATTTAACACTGCCATTAACCATTTTGTTGCTGTCACTTCCAAAGGAGTTGATGTGACACTGCTACTGCTGCAAAATGAGCTCATGAAGGAAGAAAGTAACGTGGGTCACGTCACTGTTGTCATGTTTGACGGCAGGGATTGAAGAATCACTTCATTTGAGGGCAAAAGTTTCCTTTTCCTTCACTCAATGAGAAAAATCAACCAGAAGAACCAACCCACTGTCTGACCCTTTGTCTTATATATGTGTGATACCTGCATTTTATGTCACTGCATTATTCATGTTTACATTTGATTAACTAAGACCCCTTGGGGTTTAATGGTATTCAGTGTGGCTGCAGATATGTCAGTGTGCCGCAGAGTTTCAGGTCAATATGTTGAAATAAATGAGGCCACTTTCTCTTAAAAAAAATGCTGGCTTTTGTACTGGCTGGTGAATGTTGCATCACTCCATTTCTCTTGCAAAATGAACGATAAAATAAATTTGGCAGAAGAGCTGCATATTACAACGCAATGTGATGATCTAAGGCTAATGAACAGTGAAATCAATGAATTTCAGCTCATTTATGCAGAAAAGGCCAAACTGTGTTGGAGCCAAGCTGCATCCGTATTGGTATCCTGTCTCCAGCGGTGACCAGAACTCTGCTGAAGATCCGACAACCCCCAAAACGCCGATGTGAAAAAGTCAGGTGATGCAAAGCCGGTGTCAAATCTGAACACGCCACCACCAGAAATAGGTTTGAATCCTGGAGCACAAGGTTCTTCTCTCTTCCAAAGTGCTGTTTATTGTGATCATTGAGGGGGAAAAGGTGATTTAAAGGGAGTTTATTAAAACCGTTGTTACTTGGGAGGTGCATAGATATTAGAGTGAAACCTAAAAGGTCTGACAGGAGATACCTGGACCCTTACCTGATGCTTCTTGTGACTGTAGAAAAGGGAAGGTTTCTGCAGGGATGACCCAGCAGAAGACAACTGCCTGGAGAGCCGGTCCCTGCTCCCCGTGGTCCTCCAAGCACCTTCTGGGTTTGGTGCCTACCATTGCGGACATCCCACTTCTGGATCTGCTCTCCCCTCGGAGGGAAAGATTTTGGCTTTACTCCTTTTCTCTTCTGGAAAGAGACAAAATGTCACGACTAGATCCAAGGCATATTGGAAGAATGAGGCACAGCGGTAGGCATCAAGTGCTGTGCTAGACCCGCTGCTCATTTTCCAAATGAGAAGGTGATATAGCTCTCCTAGAGTTAAAGCTTTTTAGCAAACCCCTAAATTACTTCCTTTTTAAAATAAAAAGTTATTTTTCTCCAGCACACATTATTTTCTTTGTGTCATGTGCGTGTCTTTGCTGCATTTCTCCTGAGAGCAGTTGGTCACTCTATTTCTATGAAGTATTAATACCCCACCAGTGATATTTATGTACCCAGATCTTTTTTTTTTTACCTTTAGATGTTCAACAGCATGAATATTCTTATTTTTTATTTAAAACTAATTTGGAGTTCTCACTCTCTAAGGGGTTTCTAATCACCAAAAAGTGCCCGAGGCTAAAACTGATTGACAGGAAAACGTTGTGGCTTCTGAAAAGTAAATTGGCTATTGACAGAGCAGTATACAAAGGAAAATGCTAAATGCTTATTATTTATGAGCTATTAGGGAAAATGTTATTAGCATCTGTTTCCCACATGGGCAAAAACACCTGTCAGACATCAGGAAACTATAAAACGATGCACAGTTAATAGTTACTTTGTTTAAAAAGTCATTAAAATTGAATGTCAGCTAAAACTTAGGAAAACATTATTCTTCAAACAACTTTTAATCTTGCTGTTCAAAAACAAAAAAAAAAAAAAGAAGAAGAAGAAAAGACCTTGCCACATTTTAATTTCTGGGAGCAGAAAGGAAGACGACGTTTGATTTGAAAGTGATGAGGCAACTTCTGGTACACAACAAACAAGGTATTAAAAAAAAAAAAAGGAGTGGAAAAAAGGGACAAGTTGGCTCCCCTCCTGGAGTTGTACAACAGAGGGAAAGCGGAGCAAGGTCAGGCATTTACATGGGTTTTCAGCGCGTGTCGCGGGGATGTTTGGATTTCACTTAAACCTGTAAATAGGACAGGTCGGTCTGTCTTCTGCCACGATGCTCTTCCCAGGTGGAGGCAAAGCGTGGAGCAGCGTTGGCTTGACTCCAGAGCCGACGCCGGCATCGGCCACAGACCTGGCTGCTGGCATCCCCTGGCTGGGGGCAGGAGCCGTCGGTGGCCTTCCTGCAGCGATAGCAATCAGCTTAATGGCTTGCACCTAATGGGCAGACTAATGGTAGACTCTTCGCCCAAGTGGGAGAAACCTCACGAGCATCATCAGACCTGAATCGCGGTCGCCGTGAGTCAGGGCCAAACTCTGCTCTGCGCAGGGTGGGTCATGTCCCGGTTGGACTTTCTTGCTGTGTCTGCAAATAAAGAGGAAAATTGTGGCCAAGATGTCCCACGGAGACCAGCCAGACTACTTTCCCCCTGTCTGTGTTGCATCTGAACAGGGATTTACTGTATTTTGATGAATTTTCCAGCTGCAGAGCTGCAAAAACACCCCAAGCATCTCTCTGCCCTACAGCAAGAAAAGGGATAAGGCTGGGACAATCCAGGCATTTCATGCTCAGCATGTTTAGGCTTAGTCTATCAAGACTGACCCTAAATCAGGATTTATTTTGGTTCAAACTGTTGAAGAAAATTAAGACTCATTGAGGGTTTTTTTCTGCTAAGGTGAATCCAGCCAGCGTTACAGATGAGATAACTGGAAAAAAAGAGGGTTTGATTCTTATTTTTATGAAAGCCATAGCATCTTTTGCTGTTCTATGTGCCACCAAAATTTATGTACCTAAGGAACCATTTTCCTTTTAAAAATTCGTGTATGATTTTTCAAGCAGCCCTGTTCGGGAGGCAAACCTGATCTCTGTGTTTTATACACAGCTGAGCACGCCAACAGCATTTTAACAATCGTATAAGCAATTGTGGTAAAACCAAAGACTTTTTTTGACACATATTGTGATGGCACTTTCCCCTCCAGCCTAGTCCCAACTTTAGCACAGGTTGTGAAACCAATGGATGGATGTAGGGCCTGAAGGTGAAAATATGCTTAAAATATGCTGTTCTTAGTATCTGAGCAAGTGTAACAGCAAAATGTACACACAAAAGCCTTAGTGGTGAACAGAAGCATGGTCCATCTTCCCTCAATTGCACAAAACACCTGCTGTTGCAAAATAAATAAATCATTTGTGTCTGTACAATTTACATTCCCACCTGATTAGGAATTTCATACCTGGAATTTTACCTTGGGAAATAGAAAAAAAATAAGTGATCTTTAAAACAACCCCTCACCCCAAAGTCACCCTTGGTTTTACTCAGGGTGAATGGGATCTTACTGATCCAGGACACAAGGACAAATCCAGTGTGACACCAGTAAAAATGCCAAAGAAATATAATATAAAATATTGCTTGTCCATTTAAATTATTTAATGTTATTAACATTAATTACCATACTTGGATACCCTGAGTGATTCACACGTTTTCCCTCCCCCAACTTCTCCTCCAAAGTTTAACTCTGATTTTCGACATCCGCTTGTTTTCTCCATTTATTTCCTTAAAGCAGCAGAAGGGATTTGGCAGATGGTATCTCACCATCCCCATCCACTTTGCTCCAAACCTTATTTCCTCTGCATCTCCTTCTTTCGCACCACAGCCACCAAGCCTCCGTTTGGTGCGTACGTGTGTGTCCCAGTTTCCAGCTACCACATCCATGGGGGTACCGGGGGGGTCTGGAAGGGTTTGGCCCGTGCCAAGACCCAAGGTGAGCTCAATTAGTGCTGTTGAGTATCAGGGACTCGCAGATCTCTCTGCACCCTCTCCGATGAGGCTAAAGAGATACTGGAGGAGTTCAGCGCTCTAGTGCAATAAGAGGGTCATATTTTAGTATGAATAGTGGTATAAATTATCCTCACCTGGTGAAACTATTGGCTTTTATGACTAAGTTTTAGCACAATTTCTTCTATAGCCCATAAATTGAGACAACGTCTGATCTGCTCGAGGGAAACAGCGTCCTCACCGCGTGACGGACCGGGGGATCAGCCATCCCCAAGACACGCTGGCAAGGTGGGGGATGCCTCACCCAAAACCTTCTGGAAGTGGCCAGGTGGGGAGGCAGAAGATGCTCTTAGTTCGTTATTACATTAATTTCTGGGGTCGGTCAAAGACACGATTACACTGTTGACGTTTCAGCAGCAGAGGGCAAAGCGGTGACTTTCCAACCGGCATCATTAGCCGGGAGAGGCAGATGTGCTTCCCAAAAACCGCGTTGGCCTGATCCAGACCCCAGCTGCCTTCAGAAAGACGTGGGGCTGCCTCTTGCCCTTCCCACCTTCTCTCCGAGCGCTCCCAGCAGCAGCGACCGCCTCTGCCTTGTCCAATCCTCCAGGCAGGAGCCCTCCTGGGTGGGTACTTCAATATCGGGCTGGAGCCGCCTTTGATGTGCCATTTTCTCTTTGAAATGCAATGTCTCACTCATCTAATCCTCATCACATTTGGGAAGCTTCTCTTCAGTCCTTCAGATCGGGATGTCAGGGGAGTAGAGTTTATTTTTGAAAGGGGCCAGTTTGAAGTTTTTTGTTTTTAAAACGTAAATGCTTTTTTGATCAAAATGTAAAGTAACCCTTTTGGTGGTTGTTTCTGGTTGGGTTGGGTTGAGGTTTTATTGTTTTATGGGGGTTGAGGTTTTTTTGCTTGAGACTGTAAATAGCTCTCAGGCACCTTGAATCTATTTTCCTAAACTTTCCCTTGATGCTCATTGTATAGTCCGTATATTTCAAACCTCCAAATCATCTTTCCGAGCATATGCATGGGATCACTCCAGAAAGAGCTGTGCTTACAGCCAACAGAAACCAACACTGTGCCCACTCCCGTCCCAGGGAGTAAATCCTAACCAGCAGAATATGCAAAGACTGAAATCTGCTATGATTTATTCCGTTTGGCTCATTGAAACGATCCTCTCCCACTCCTGTGCCCGTCTCAGGAGTGACAGGTACTTTCTTCCCCAGGAACCGCCGTGAAGGATGGGAGCTGTGCTCGAGCCGCTCCAAAATCCCCCAAACCTTCATTTTCTCTCGGTCAGACACGAATGCGGCCGCTGCATCAAGCACGGTGCATCAAGCGACACCCTGGGTGCAAAGACATGGTTTGCTCGGACCCGGCTTTACACACGGATCCTGCAAACACAGCGGCTGCTCCTCACCCGGCCGGGAGCCGGGAATCACGCTCCGGGCTCGGCAGCGGTGGGGATTTAACTTTGAAACGACTTGCACTTAGCCTGTTTTTCCCCACACTAACCTTTCCTCCTCCCAGTCTTGAAAGTTAGAAACATCTTTTGTATTCCAGAGGCCAAAGGGCCAAACTTGCCTTTAATTAAAATGCATATTCTTTAATTAAAAGCCCCATAACACATGAAGGGCATTCATTGAAATACGATGTGTGACATAGTCATTACCCTGCTGTTAATTACTAATTAATGAAGCTATTTCAATTAATAGCTTCCCCACTGTCACTCTGGCTTTGACAGGGCTCCGTGCTGAGAAGCCGTAGTGGAATCACAGGCGATCGTAACTCCTGGAACAGCACCAAAAGGCATCAGCTGAATATTCATGTCGGACGATGTTAACACTTTTCAATTAAACATAATAAAGTAAAAGCTCCGTCAAAAGTGTATATCAAACATGCATCAGCCTTTCCCTCTCCCCCTGTTCTCTTCCAGCTTGTCAAAAATAACTAGAAAGAAGTAGGGGAAAAAAAAAAAAAAGTGGGTTTTTTTTCTTTTCTTTTGACACTTCATGCTGGAGCATCATTTATCAAGCAAGAGGTGCTGCTGCACGGGGGGAAGATTTACAACGAGCCCAGGCTGCAGTTGGAGCACACGCACTCGCAAGCGGCTCTTTTCTTTCCAAGGACCGAGCATTGGCATCACTCTCCTCTTTTCTCTCCCTTTCCTACGGTAAAACCACGGTGGGGACAGGCTCTCGGATGGCTTCTCAGTCCCGTGCAAATGTTTGGAAGCTCAGGAGCAACTTCTTTAATTTCCACAGTGAAAGGATTCGCTTCCTGAGTGCAGGTTTTAATTATTGAGCTGTGTCACCAAAGAGGTTGCTGTTAAGGGCTGGTATAAGGAACAGAGTGAAAGAAGCTATTTTGCAGTTGACGATAAGTTATATCAGTCCTAAAAATTGCAAAGCTGCAAAGCGCTCTCTCGGGCGCCATCTGGTTGAAGTTTTCCATTCAAAACACTTGGAAAACGAAACCAAGAGAAATTCCTGTGGAGCATACCCATATTGAACCCCAAATGTTTTATTTTAAGAGCTGCTTTTTTCAGGCAGACCTTGGGGAGGGGGGGGGAACCTTCTAGAGAGAAAACATTAATTACAGAAAACTAGAAATTGGGAGAAAAGGAAGATATTGTCCAACTATCCCTACTGTTTCGGTACATAGAGGTACAGAGAAGTCTCGTATGATTTCTTGCAGAAAGCAAAAAAGACGGTGACCTGGTGTGGGATACTTCTGCTATGGCGACAGGGAAGGGAGATGGAGTTTCCTCTAATTCCTGTGGAAAAAAGGAGGAAAGCAAGAGGGACCACAAGGAGAAGTTTCAATCCATGTCTCAACTTGAAGTTTCTATCTGAAGCCAAGCAAGACAATACTCATTATGTTGCCTGTTGGTAACGCATTGCTGAGGCATTAGCTAATGGCACATCATGTGAGGGGACTAATAAATAAATAAATCATGTGTTTTGTGTTTATTCTTCGTGTCAGGTCATGTTTCTGCATTTCAGCGTCCCAGCTAGAGCTGTAGCACATGGGGTAATGTCCTTACCGCCCAGTGCTGAGCATCAGCTGGAAAAATTTTTCATCCAAATTCCCAGTGGCTCTAAGAAAATGCAAATCCATTTGCTATGTTTGTAGTTGGGCAATGGCAACGAAAGAGTTGTGAGACCATGTGGTTTTATCAGCCGCGGGTGGAGGGATCCACGCTTTTGCCAAGGAAATTTTGTGCGCGCTGCACAAAGGGCCGTCCCTCGGCGGAGCTGCGGGGATGCGGATGCTGCCGCTGGGACGATGCTGCTCAGGAGATGGACAAAGCGTCAAGCAATTATTTTGCCCTTGCACTTCAAATTCTTGCTTTGCTCCGTCTGGAGTATCTAAGAGGGCTGTTGTCACCTGTGCCTGGAGGCCCTGGGTAGAAACCTCTGCCTGATAAACATCATCCCTGAGAGCCAGATGAAAGCACGGAGATAAATGCTTTGCCGGGAGGGGTAAGATGTACTCTCCACTGTGACTTTCCCACACCGACCACCTTCCCACCCTCACCGCAATCCCAGCCTCTGGGCCAGCTCTTTGCTTCTTCAGAGCAGGTCAGGAGTTAAAATTCCCCGTTCCCATCTCCTGCTCCGAATGCCGGTATCCATCTTGGGTGCATGAAGCTCCATCCTTCCTTCTAACGTGACCCTTCAGCTGCTGCCAGGTTTTCCCACCCACCTTACAGAGCCAGGCAATGGCCCTGTTTCCTTCCCCATTCTTACAGACATGTAGATGATTTTCTCTGATATTTTGGGATTTCTTGCTCTGGTCCTATACTGGGTCTAGAAGCAAGAAATCAAACCAGCTCTCGAAACCAAGTGTTTCAGACTCTCAGAAGAGTGTGGCTACAACACTCAAGTGCCTTCCTCGGTTCGGAGGGCAGTGTAAAAGCGAAGAACCTTTCCTTCTCTGAAGCAGCTGCCAGATGTGCTGACGACAGGGCAGGACAATTTTACCTGCCATCCCGCGGGCGCTAGTCCCCACCTTGCTTTCTAACCCTTACTCTGCCTTACAGCAGTGTTGCTTGCAAACCTTGGACCATGCAAGAGTACAAGCAGATAAAGCAGTCGATACCTAGAAAAAAATTTCCAGGAATGGATAGACAGTCCTTCTGAATGCTTTCTTTTGCCCTCCTCCTGCTAAAATCTGGGGGTTTTATTCCTTTCTTCTTTTTCCTTACGGCCATTACCAGACTGAGCCCTGCTAAAGCCGAGGGCAAGGGGAGCCCAGCTGATCTGTCCAAGCATGACTGAGAAGCAATCATTTTTTGTCCGGCTGCTTGACATCTAAAGGCTGGTCTCCGAGGTCTCAATTAGGGTTTGGGGCTGACTCGCCTCCACCTCTCCTGGGAAGAGGTTTTGCCTTTTCTGCTCGATTATACAGTGTCTCCTCCACGTGCAAGATAGACCAGGAGGGAGGGAGCTTTAGCCCTACTTTAGTTGTTAACCTCCAAAGCATGATTCAGAGCCACGCATTGCTACAAAGGCTTCACAGATTGCTCTTATAACATAATAGGCCCTTGATCTGCTATGTTTGTGCAGGGTGTGGAGGCCAAATTAATTAATTGGACAGGCCCCTGTTTCGTTTGAATGCTGTGCCCCTCTCTCAGAGGATGCTGTTGGTGGCAAGTGATGCTACACAGAGATTTGCACCTGACTTCCCTGGTGCTGGTAGCGACTTCTGTGTCTGTCTGACATGTCTGGTTTTATTCCTTATTATTAGCAGAGTAAAGAAAAGGCAGAATTCACACAAATCACCTTTCATATATTTATATGGGAAATGCTGGGGTTGCAACAGATACTGAAGCATTTATGCCAGTGCTGTGAACTTCTGTTGTCTGTCTTTTGCCAGGCAGAGATGCTCCTGCTTGCCTGCAAAAGAAAAAAATATTTTGGGGTATGTTGGGAGAAGTATTGGCTGAGATCGGAGATGCCCTTCCCTGGAAATTAATCCACCAAACACAGATGAATCTCCTGGAATAATCCTCTCTAATGCACGTTCAGGAAATCAATTCAGTGCTTTATTCTTTAATCCAGAAATCTCCAAGGAGGAGGAGGAGGGAGAGGATGAACAGACCCCATCAGAAAAGGATAAAAATTGGCACTGCATTTAAGGAAAAGAGAGAAAACAGCGTCTTTACTGAGAGCGGTGACATGTTCTCACCAGCCCAGTGGTGAAGATTCACCTACAAACACCGAAGCCCTAAGCAACGCCAAAATATGCCGTTTCTTACTCATGCTATAGGTTTTGGCTCTGCATTAAACCTGCCAGAAAAGGGAAGGTGCTAATGCAAAACCCCTCTCGCTTTCCAGTGATCTGGGACACTCCTGGGGGCAGATGCCTTATTTGAGCTCTCAGACTTAGCCCCCTCCCAATCCAAACAGCAAAACCAACCAGTAATACCCCCCCAAATTGCATTACCTTGGTGTTGCATTTGCAAGTCAGATTTTCACGTCTACGCTGTGTGTTTTAACTGCGACAGTGCATGCAGATACAACCCACACAGGCAGGTCTCAGCCAGCCTAACTACCACGGCAAATTTGGCATATAATTGCATGTGTATTAGCGTATCTGGTTTTGAAGCGACAGTGAACGTGGTTCAGTTTCCATCCTGAACAGCTTTATCCGTATCCTTTAAACCTGTGGGTAATACATCTTAATGACGCTCTTTCAGGCATGGTTTCTATCCTAAACCCTTTAAAATACAGCCGGTTCCAGGCATGTTTATCTTTTAGCTCTCCCAAACAGTTCCCATTTTTCAACCCTAAGCTATTACGAAAAGATTTCCAAAACCTGCCAAGAAGAGTTTGTCCATCTCAAGGCTCTGTCTCTGTTTCTGGATTTCAGTAATTTTATCCTAATTCCAATCAAAATTACACAGTGCATTTCTGAAAATATTGAAATTATTTGAGGGTACTGAGACATCTTGGCATCTGACAGAGCTCAAAGGGTGAAGAGCTGCATCCAGAGTCTGGCAACGTAAAGGCTAAAGCTTTTCACTTAGCTCGCCATGGAGCCATAAGCCAGGAAAAAAGTCTGATTTGGAGGTCAATCAAAATTTCCCCATAGTTTTTAATCCTGAAAAATGCATCATTTAACTAAGAAATTAGTTCATTTTTTAATTTTGTGCTCCCAGCTGACTCCAGGCACAAAATGCCCAGAAAACAGGTACCCCTTTGAAAAGGTTTGTCATGGTCCCTGGATCCGAACCTTTTTGTCCAGGTGCGGAACAGCCCGTCTCCCGCCGGCCTTGGCTTTCCTGGAAGGACAGCCCAGGGCTGTGCAAACATTTCTCAGGTCACCCACTTTGTTGCAGTGCGTGTCCTACTTAGAGATTTCTGTAAAATGAGATTGCAGGGACGGAGGTTTTACGCTGAGCTCTCGCTGGTCCAGGTGGTTCCTGCGGTGGGAACTGCAGCCTCCAGCCCTTTTCAAAGCGCAATTGTGCCCGAGATTGGCTGAAATAAAATGAAATAAACCAGATCACGATAAATTACTCATCTGAAGACCTTTCTGATATCTGATTATGCTCTTGCTGATAATACTATTTGTTTAGGGGGGTTATTTTGCTAAATAACCAGTAAATAATCAGCGTCTCGGGTGCAGAAGAAGAGGGCACATCCTCCCTCCCGTGAGCCTGGGGACATGTGGGGACGTTGTCTGCTCCCCCAAACCTGCTAAATGGGCTTGTGGAGTGGGGCTGGGAGAGGGCTGGACCACGGGATGGAGGAGCCGGAGGGAGGATGCTGGAGGAGACAGAGCGGAGCTGCATGCACCAAGGAGCAGGTTGGTTGCAGCAGCAAAACCACAAGGTTTTACAAGGAAGGCGACTGCAGCCAGGAAACTTGTGACACCCGGTTTACAGGCACGAGCCATCGCTTGTCTCGTTTGGGGCAAAATAAGAGCGAAAACATAGAAAGGCATCCGTGACCAGCCAAGGTTCACACCAGCTGCAGGTATCTGAAGGGCCAAGGATGAGTCTCATGAAAGCATCCACCTCACTTGTAACTCACGCGGGTACGCAGGAGAGATTGTAAATGAGTGGGTTTGTATGAGACTTGGTAGGAGAGGGGGAAAAAAAAAACCCAACATGAAAGGAATTTAGCAGCTGCAACGAGCCTAAATGGTTGCACAGGAAAATCCCTTGTCAACCACAAACGGTTTGCCTTTAATGAGAATGCAGGACATGCGCGAGTAGGTTGCTAATTCTTTGTGTAAAATCCTACCGATAATTGCTACACGTGTACCTTTCCATTGTCTCCCATGGAAGTGGGATTTTTTTTTTTTTTTTCCTTTGGAGCTGAAATTAAAAACAATTTATTAGAGAATAATTAATGCCAAAGTGCCAGGAGATCGCGCCCAGCGCTGTGTTTGGAAGAACAAGAGCGAGTCACCAGTAAATTGGTAGTTGTACAGAGCAGGGGAAAGCAATTTGGGAAGGGATTCAAGGGATCAGCCAAAGCTTTTCTGGCAGCTACTTCCTTAGTCAAATCATTAATTTTTGTTAATCCTTTGCAAAAATCTGGTGAATTGGGAACAAAATTTTACAAGTATTTCAGTACTGCTTTAGGAGGCCAAATCCTATTACTGGATAATGGGACTTTGGCCTCCCAGGAGCAGAGACCCTTTGGAAGATGTGGGTTTATATGGGGGTTTCTTCTCTTTTCATTATTGGATTAAAACCTACCCCACTCTTAATCCTGCACTGGGAACTGTGTAAGCAGGGAGCTATACCAGTCTGGAAACTAACTGGAGCATAAAACTCCAGTTACCGTTCCTGCGGCTGATGGTCGTGCTGTGCTTTTGGGTTATTCCCGTGACTCTTTGCTGATGGAGCTCGGCTGTCCTGCCTCACGCCGTGTCCCCAGCACTGCGGGGCTGTCGGATGGGACCCCCAAAAACTGCAGCCCAGGATCACCACCGGTATTTTGGAGGTGTTTTGGTAGAGGGGAAAAGCTCTTTTTTAAAACCAGGTTGTACCTGTGGGAGCTAAGACTGTTTTTCAGGCCACCTGCCCTGAGGACAGTTACAAACAAAACCAGGAAAATTATTTTGAAGAAAAAAAACAAAACAGGGAAGAAAAAAGGGGAGAGCGCTTAAAGGTGCCGGCGGGAGCCTGATGCCCTGGACTGCAACTCCCTGCCATTGCCCCCCCGCCGCCCCCATTTTTAATTACAAGCAGTCAAACTGTAAAGACCTTAATGGACATCTTAATTATTGCATTAAAGTTTGAAATGGAAAATTCCTCATTACGTGCCATGCAGTAGGTCACGGCTGCAATAAACGGTGATATTTTGCTTGTTACGGTGCTGGGTGCCCTTTGCAGAATGGTGGTGTCTTTGGGGCATGTCCCAGCCCTGGGGAGCTGGCAGGTGGATGTTAGATCAGGTCTCTGCTGTGAGAGCATCTGCTTGTGTTTTCAAGGCAGAAGTATCAGCGAGAAGTGCTCTTTGCTATTTCTTTTCTCCTCCAAATAGTGCTATTTTTCTCCTGTGTTTTGCTTTCCATCTGCTTGAATGTGTTTATTGATTTAGTGTTATGCAAACTGCAATAAAACAGTATCCTTCCAATGCTCTAGAGCCAACTATTGAATATGCCCCAAACAATTTAAATACAAACCGACCCATCAATCCCAACCCACAGCAGCAATACAATATACCTGTGATTAATCAGCCTTTAAGCCCAGTCCCAGATTCCCAGTCCCTTTCGCACCGTCCCCATGTCCCTGCTGGCTCAGGGCAGGCTGGAAAACTGGGATCCAGCCTGACAGGCAGGGTAGCCCTGGGACCCAGACAATTTAAGGAATGTGGCAGAGCTCGTTCTTTTCTCTTAGGCTTTACACAGATGCAGGATGCCATGAAGAACAGGGCAGGGTTTTAGGTGGGTCTGTGGCTTCTTAGAGCATTTCAGGTCAAAGTAGCTCAAGTGCGTATGACAGAGGTTGTCTGTACCTTTATAAGAGGAGTAAAAGGACAGGAAAAGTTGAGGATAACTTGCATTCTGATAAATTTTCATACCACAAAGTTTCACGCTGTTTTTTTTCTGAGCACATTGAGGAGAAAATTAGGGGACTCTGCAGTCCTTAAAGATATTTTCTTGATTACATGACCCTACAGATGAGGTTTTAAAGTTCCTTTAGTGGCTATTTCTCCTTTTAAAACGTCTTCCCAAACTTTTGCTCCCCCCTTCCCCTTACTAGCTGTACAATTGCCAAATGAAGAGGGAAAGCGAATGCTGGGACAGCAGGTCCCGGGACTCCCCAGCGCGGGCTCCGGCGGCGAGAACCACCAGCCAGGGCTGCTCCTCGGTGGGACCAGGCTCTGCTGGCTGCCCAGCTGTGCCAGCTGTGCCAGCTGTGCCAGCCAAACCAGCCGCAGTATCTGTGCCAGCTGTGCCAGCTGTGCCAGCTGTGCCAGGGCCAGGCTGAGCAGCTCTCGGCCGGCCAGGAGCTGCCACATCCCAAATCTTACAGCTCCCTCTGTTGGCATCTCTTCGAACCTCTCACCGAGGATGCAAAAACGTTGGCAATGTCTTTTTTTTTAAGCAGTCTCCAGGTGGAAGGTGGTCTGGCTGCGGGGGTATATCCCACCTAACCGAAGGCTTGCTTCATTTGTGTTTTTACTCGAAGAACCGCTACTGGAGCATGACTCCTGGTGCTGTACTGACCACAGCTCTGCTGAAGACAGCTTTTCAGTCATTTTTTCCAAAAGAAGTGGGAAGAAGATGCACTCTGAGGGCCAAGGTACGAGTAGACACAAGGTTGCTGTGAAAATCTGCCAGCCCAGATATTCTCCCAGCACAGCCGCCCCATCCTCTCCCACCAGCCCTAAGGAGTTAATCACATTAAATACAGTTGAGCTCTGTCTGTCCCTTACTGATCACAGAAATTAGCACCTCTGCATTCAACGGAAAACCAGACAGTGTGCAAACGATTCGCTGCCTTTATTTTTTTTTAGGTCCTTCCATAACAAAAACTCTCAGACAGCAAGCTTTGGCAAGGTTGCTTAAACAAATAACAGTACAGCTATGTAAAATGGTTTCAATACTTCGCCAAAGAGGTACGAACATAATGAAACCTAAGCCTCAAGTGTATTTCAAATATTTAACTTATTAACCAGTTTACAGAGACAGATGATCTGGACAGCCCACCAAAGTGTTAACTGGATTTACAAAGAAGGCACAGCCAGCAACATTGACTTTCCTTTGAAATTCTTAGTTCCAAATTTCCCAGCTTGCAGTGCCAAGGGGTGGCCAAGCTGCCTGGTTCAAATGCAAGTCAAGTAATTCAAACTCATCATTTCCACATGAAATGGTGCATCCAGCAAAGAGAACCAGAATTCACTCCTTGTGCTCCTGACCCGCAACACTGAACACCCAGGGAAGACATCAAAAAACCCAAAACAAACCCCACCTTTTTTTTTTTCTTATGTCGCTATAGAAAAGGCCGTGCAAACAATCTGCTCAGACTGGACGAGGGACAAGGCTGGCAGAGATGTCTGCACGGCCTCGGGCCTCTTTGGCAAGCCTGGTTTGCATTTGCTCTGTGTGCCCTCCCCATTTTACCACCCGATTTTGAGAAGCTTCCTGGCAGTGCTCGTGTGTCCTGGCTCTGCAGCACTGCAGCACCCCAGACACAGGGTTGTACCTATGGTAGCAACCAGCCTTTTAGAGAAAAAAAGCACAGAAGGAGAAAAAAATACTTTCTTATCTCTCTGGCCCCCAGTCAGGCCACACTGATCCTATATTCTCTTGCGAAGACATCAGGCAGTTGCATCTTTATCTCTTAATATCCCCAAAAAGTAGCTCAGCTTAGGTTGGTGGCATCCGTTAGTGACTCTGCAATTAAAAGGCTGTCAGTATTTTCACTATAAACCCAGCTATTCAGAAACTTAACATGGCTCCAACATATCTTCCAAGAAGAAATTCGGCTAAAACAAAAGGAGAAGCAGGGGATAATTATTTTTTTTAAGGACGATGAATCTGAACCTACAGCTTTCCTGCACAGCGAGGTCCCTTGGGAAATCTGCTCCCAAGTCTCAAGTGAAGTTTTCTGGTAAGCACGAGAGAAATCAAAGAGATCCTTTCAGGCTGCAAGCAAGGGGTGGGAGGAAAAGCAATGAATTGCTTTAATATGAAATGTCACATTTAAAATAGATCCTACAAAACCGGAAACTGTAGGCTGGTAAATCCTTCCCTTCCAGAAATACTGTGGGGTTTGGTGGGAGTACCACTCAAAATAAGCATGCAGAATCAGGCCTCAAGTACATAAAATATAGAATTTGGTACTTAAATTTAAAAATATTTATAAATAACTTAAGACATTCAGGCTCAGAAGCGTGTACAGCCGAGCATTTCCCTCTGACACGAGGAACCGCAGGGATCCACATCCAGTACTATGGATCCCCAATGGAGAAATTTGCTTTACGCTTAACGCAGAAACAAAACCTGCCCGTTGCAGGCTCTTCGGAAAGTCTCCCGCACCCCTTCGAGAGCACGTGGAGGACACATCTGATCAAGCAGAGAGCATTTGGGAGTATAGATCCATAGCACAGAACACGACCTGTTCTTCCTATAACATTCACAGCATATGGCAAAACAGCTCCCGGGGGATTCCTTGGCCGCACCTCCACCGCGAGGTCAGCCCGGCTAACCTGACCACGGGTGATTGCAGCTTTGCTCTCACGTCGGAGGTGGTCTGCCGTGGCTCGGGGCTGGAGTAAAACGACTCGGAAAGGAGGGAGCCCTTGAGCAAAGGTGGGCTCAGCTGGTTTGAGCGGTCTGCTCTGCCGCATTCCCGGCTCAGCTCAAGCGCGGGGAAGGCAGTCTTGATGCAACCTCCTGCCCCTGGGTCCACAGCAGACATCCAGCCAGAAGATTTCCCCTGAAGGGAAGCCTTGACTTCATCTCACAACCCGTTCTCCTGTACACCTGGCTCGTACCTGTCGGGCAGATTGCAAAATGAAGGCACGCGAGGGAGGGTTAAGGTCAGAGGTACGTTTGTTTGGATTATTCCTGTCCTGTCGCTCAGAGGACACGTGTTGAGTGGCGGCCCAAGAGCCGGGCACCCTCCAGGGCAGAGCATGCAAACCGCAGCAGCCTTCGGAGACAAGCCGGGTAAGCTGCTTTGGCCACCTGGATATTTGTCCACTGGACACGGATTGGGACAAACTGGTCTCATGGGCCGTATCCTCACTGGAGATGTTGAGCTGGACGGCTCTGCTGGCCGTCAGCTATGCCCTGAGCAAAAAATGAACTCTAAATTTCTTCTCTCCCATGGGTTTCACCCAGACCCATTATATACTTGGTCTCAGTATATTTTTTTCCTGTTAAACACCTAAAAAAAAAAAAAAAAAAAAAATGTTCTTTGGCACTTGTGCGACAATGACACATAGATGTGACACTCTCCTGTCCTTTGGCTGCTTGCTGGACTCCTCTCTAGAGGTCCACGTATGCAGAGTCTGTGTCCACCCTCTGGGCCTCTCCAAACACGAGGAATGCACAGAGGCCAATGCTGTTAACAGCAGCCACCAGATTGAAAACAGAAATCCAGGAGCCAGTCGTTTCAATCAGGTAGCCAGCCAAGTACACGCAGATGACACCTGGGGCGGGAAAGAAAAGAAAAAAATGCAAAGAAATGCGGGATCCTGCCCACCTGCGAGGAGAGGATTCCCAGGAAAGGATGAGCTGCAGGAGGATACCTTACCTAGGAGGGCTCCACCTGTATTCCCAACACCTGTAAAGAAAAGCAAGAAATTGCATATTCAAAACCCGCAGACATGAGCGGCTTCTGCCGGGCTCCCGCCCGACCCCCAGCTCAGCGAAACGCCTTGTTCGTGGCTGGGACAACCCACACTCATCCTCATCCCCAGCCCGCGGTGCAGGTAAGCATTTGGCAAATTGAAAGGCGTGTTGGTGCAGTTACCTGCCCCCGGCAACGGCACATATATCACAGAAGGAAGCTGAGGTTGCAAATACGGAGTAGACATTGCACAGAAATACTCCTGCTCAAACTTTAATGCTGATGACCGTGTCCCCTCCCAGCACAACAAAACCCCCACCAGAATCCTTACCGAACAGTAAGCCGGCACACGAGGGGGCCAGATCCTGTACGTTTACTGAAATGCCACTAGTGAGAAACAGAGAGAGGAAAATGGCAGTTTTAATGGAGCGCAATTGCTTTTTCATCATTTACACAGAGTTTAGTTTGCCAAACAAAAGGAAGGGCTCCTAGACAATAAATGGCACTGGCAGGAGAAAGGAGGAAAGAGGCTGAGAGTGAAGCAGCACAGGAGAATACCAGGAGGAAAAGGATTCAACTCAAAGTGGTCAGAGGGGCCAAAATGCAATTCCCCTCCTGCTTCATCTCCCTCACACCTGCTGGTCCAAGCCCTTCCCCACGCTAGAGGTTTGCCGGATCATTTCCAGCGCAGCGGGCACTAAACTCCACCGGTCTCACAGGTACCACCACACGATGCTCAGACAAGCGTCAGTTCTTGCTCTGACAGTCACGACGGAGGCAGCCTCCTCCGAGACCCCGGAATGCCAAGCACGGGGTAAGAGCCAAGGGCCACAGCTACTGTCGTTATCACTCTCGTTACCTGTGGTTAAAGGTCTGAAGTCCAACAGAGGCAGAGGCAAACACTATCGCTTTGCAAAAACTGGAGGTCTGGCCCAGGCACAAAGCAAAAACACTTGAGACGCCGGAGCCAATGACCTGGAAGAAAGGGAAAATTAAATAGCACGGCACATTTTCTTTAAGGAAGAAAGCAACTCCTTTCATGGACAAACTGTTCCCTTTTACGATGGCAAGGGCTTGTGTGCACCAGGTGCTTCTCAAGCCTTTTTTTTTCCCCGGTGTCCTGCCCTTCTGTCCGGAGGGATGCGGTGCTGCGGAGCAGAGGATACGCTGTGCTCTCACCCAGCACTTCTATTTCTGTTCATCCTTGTATTGCTATTTCCTCAGTATCTAAGGGGTCATTTAGAAAGACAGCGTATGGTTGGCCTTTGCCTGTGAAAGAAAACCTCTCCGGAGCGCTCACGAATCTCTGTGCTCAATGTTACCGTTGGACCACGCTCTGTTCCTCCGTCAGGGCTTTCCTCTGGATTTCACTTCCCATACGCACTGACCACCAATCGATCTGCAAAGCTAGAAAACCTTTCCTCTTTCCACCTATAACCATGAACCCAGCTCCATAAGAGGTCTAATCTGCCATGTAAGCAGAGGTCAGCAGGTAACTCAGGTGTCTCTCCCATGGCTTCAGCTCTCTTACCTGCATGAACTTACGAATGGTGATGGTTTTGTACCCTGGAAGAGAAAGGGAGAGTTGCAGTTAAGCACAGCTCACCAGGTTCCCTTGTTCTCCAGCCAGGAGACCACATGGTAAGAGGATTTCAGATGGCCAGATTTCATCTCCACGTGGATATTGCGACTGAGATCAAACTGACATCCAAACACATGGATGGGATTTGGACCCTGGAGTGTTTATTCTGCTTTAATATCAGAACCTCAGGTTGTCTATTTGCTGGGTCTTCTCCCTACCAACAAACCCACCTCCTCCCACCCAGGTCCTCCTTCCCCATCACATAAAATAAGAGCTGAGGAAAAGACAAAAGAGCTCTTACCCTGGTTGATTAAATGATCAGACAGAAATCCACTGAACAAGCTTGTAGGAATTGCAACCAGCCAGGGGACTACATTAAACACCCAACCCTGAAAGGGAGCAAAAATCAAGAGAGGTTTGCTGTCAGAGCTGAGTTTGTTTGCAAATATTTTATTTGATAGTCTGTGATAGCTGTAGAAAGGAAAAAAAAAAATGAAGCGATCGGGACTTCTTGCAGGATCGCTACCCCCTGTGCCCAGCAAGCTCCCAGCTACACCCTGCATCACTCGAAAGTCGGTAAGGTGGCAGGCACATCACGGGGCTGTAGCATTCGTAGGTTTGTTGTCCTCCCTTCTGCCCCGGTGACCCGGCATCCAGGGGAGAGGCAGAAAGCTCTGTCTGCTCTGGGAAAGAGGGATTAAACGTGGCAACGTTTACTGTTCAGCAAGGTGATGTGGCAGAGAGCCACAGAGCCCTGGAAAGCAAGCTGTAGGTTTTACTCTGCCCTGTGGGTCATCAGTAAAGCTGCCGGCAAAATTTCCGACATCAGCTTCAACCTCATTAGCAGCGTTACTGTGAAGCTGAGGGAACATAGCTGGATTTTCTAATGCCAGGATTAGGTAACATTATGGGTAGCAACATACTTCGGCCTATTTTCAATTAAGCGAGCTTGCTACAGTTGTAATCACAGATGATTACCGGTCATCTGGATTACAGCTGCTCAGAGGCGTTTTGGTGCCCAGATCCCACGAGGAGCTGAAATCCAGTGCGGGTTGGGCTGGGCTTCATCTCAGCTGGTTGAACCTACTGATCCATCCATCCGTCGTCCCCCGCATCTCCCCCTTTGCTCCGAGCCCGTCACCCCGTGGAGGCATCCCTCCCTCCCTCGCCTGGCTTCAGGATGCGTGGGAGGGCCAAATAATCTTGGTTTTGAACAATCCTGTTTCAGCTGCTCCTGGAAATCGTACCAGGGTCCATTAGCATCTTTCAGTGGCCTTGAAACTTTGGGTCTTGGTCGCTTTTGAAAATGTTACCCCCGAGGGCTTGTGGGGTGATCTCTCTGGTGTCTGTTAACACCAGCTGGGCTTGCTCAGCAAGTCAATCCCAACACACCGAAACACCTTGGTCCATCCCTACAGCCCATCGCCCTGAGCAGCGTCAGCCAAAACCCTCCAACACCTCCATCCATCCATCCATCCATCCATCCATCCATCCATCCAGGTGGGCTGCAGGCAGCTGCTTCGGCAGTGGTGAAGGCAGCTCACCTGCAGAAAGGGACTTTGACCAGTAGGTGCCACAGGTTTCCCACATTAAGGATTATCGTCCGTCCTTTAAAATCAAGCATCCTCAAGCCCCCTTTTATTGAGATGTATAAAGTGATTACCAGATGCAGGAACGCTATATAGAGCATCTTACATAAGGGCACCATGATATAATGCTTAACAGATGGTAAATTACTGCTGCACAAGCACATTACTCGAGGTGCACAGATCTTGTCACAACAATATGTTTGCTGGTTTAATACATGATTTTAATATAAATATCGAGTATGCCATAAAGCGCCTTACACATGCCATATGAAAAGGCATTTGTAAGCAGCTCTGGAAATTATAAAAACCTAACAGAGCCATCGTGGAAAAGATTGTCTGAGTTTCTGAGAACAAGATCAAAATACCAGCTCTCAGCCCAGATGAGTATTGCCTAGGTTTCTGAAAAATGGCAACACCATTTGTACTGAGGAGAGGGTAGCTTTGACAGTATTTTTGAAGTACACGTCATTAATGGTAATTATCATTTTCGCTGGCAGGTCTGAGCTAGACAATGTCAGTACAGTTAAAAACCCCATGAAAACCCAGGAGTGAACGGTGGTCATTTGCAACAGCAGAATTTCATGAGCTCTGTGCCGTTTGAAAACCATCCTTTCCTCAGAAGAAAAGCAGTCTGAAAACCAAATATAACCCCGTCTTCCCTGCCTGGAAGGTTCCCCAGCTCTGCCTCACTTCGGCATCCCTAAACAAGCAACTAGAAACCAGCCTCTGCCTACCTGGAGGGAGGATGTTTGCATCTCCAAATATATGTGCAGGGGGGTAATGGCTCCTAACCCCACAGGGAAACCTTCTGCCTCCTCTTGCCTCCCAGCCTGCTCCCACCAAATCCCTCTGCCATCATCTTCCTCCCTAACCAACCCGTTACGGCAGGTACCCAGCACAACCTCGTTTGCACGGGGACCGGCAATGCCTGTGTCTCAGAGCCAACTTACCTTTGACTCGGGAAAAGTTTCCTTAAAGAACGTTGGCAGCCAGGAGAGGAGAGTGAAAAACGTGCTGGCCGTGGAAAGCTGAGCGATGATGACAGCCCTGAAAATACACAGCGGAGAGGAAATAATCAGGAGTGACATGTCACACGGGGTGGGAAACGGGCACTCGAGCAACCCGATATTTCAGTTCCTGGTCTATAAATAAATCCCTCAGGATGCTACAATTCCTGAGATTTTTTTCACAGATAACTACTCCTTTTTGGCTTGCCACCTTGCAGCACCGCTCGTTCCTTCGCTGCCCTCACCGCACAGCGCCCGGGCGGGCTCCTGACGTCAGCCCCTGGGTTCAGGCGAGGTTAATTGCAGCGGTAATTGTGCGAGTGCATTTCCCACCAGTCCCTTCGAGCGCTGCAAGAGCTGTCCCGCTCCAAGAGGTGTTGTTTAGGGTTTTCTAGGGATTTGTTATCAGCAGATGCTCCATGGTTATTCAAGGCAGGAATGGGCTTGCTGCCCCGCAGCCCCATCGCCCTCCTCCTCGTCTTTAAACGGCACTTGGGAACATGCTTGGATGAGCTTCAGTAACAAATGCAGCATCCTATGGCTGTTCCCATGGCTATTAAAAATATCCTATGGCTATTAAAATATCCTATGGCTATTAAAAAGATGTTTTGCCAGCAATGAGAACACAGCCTGTGCCACCCAGTGCCTCTGAGCAGCACTTCTTAGGAGCCCTTTACAAGCAGCATTTCTAACAAGACCGGTGGAGAACATCGCTCCGGAGGAGCACACAACTCATCCGGGGAACAGCCTGTGAAGGAGAAAGATTTGCCAGTAACATTCAAGCCTGACATTCCTCCGGACAGAACATAAACTGCCATTAGTCAAGCTTACCTTTTTAGTTCTTTATACAGAAGGGATTAGAAAACCCGGTAATATTTCCCAATAAATAAGTGGGCAAACACATAGAAGAAATAAGCACAGAGAGGACAAAAAGCCCTTGGAAGCAGGGTGCTCTCCCAGCCCTGCCAGTGCTCGAGGCCACCACAGCTGCCTACCATATCGGCGCCTTCTTAAACAGCTGCTTCCAGGGAACTTTGGTCTGCTTGGATATCGAGAGGCTTCTCATTAAATAGTCTACGGGGATGATGAGTTCTGCAGGGAAGAAAACATACAAAGGACAGCTTTGATCAGTAATTTTCTGTGCAGCTGGAGGGAGCCCTGGGAGCCCACTATACAACTACTTTTAATCTCCTTCTAACCCTTGTTTTTTGGCTACACCACCATTGAATGCTCATGAAAACACCTTGTTATGTCGACCAAAATTTTTCCACTGCATCCACACACTTCCCCATCCAGCCACCTTCCCCCATTTGTTATATCTCTTGTTATATTTTAACAAGAATCTCTTGGGCAGAGACCGGGTTTGGATTTTCTGTAGCACCAGGCACACGCCTGCCTCCTGATGAGCTGGGCTTCTACATGCCACGCTCGCACTAATAATGCTGTAGCCAGGTCTAATGGTTTCCCCATGTGTGGAATTACTCCCAGACAGTTATTTGGGAAGAGATATTCCGGATTAACTGGTTTTTAAAAGCTCTATGTGTAGATGTTCTTAGTTTGTAATAAGTATCTTGCCCTGCTTTAGCTTAATCCACTTTGAAGATCATGCTCTGTTTGGTGTTTTCACTGGTGCTTAAGAGTACTGAGGAGTCAGATCAGGCTCTCGACGGCAATATAATCCGGCGTGGGACTTGAAATAGGAAATCAGCAACGCAAGAGCTCAAAACCTTGTTTCTGGGTTTAGCATCTTGGGTGAGACACAGCGCGTGTTATAGAAGACATCTGAACAAAAGGTCTTTGTGTAAAACCGGGCACAGTCTTAGAAACACAGAGGATTTGTAGAAAACAGCGGAGAGGCACCACTCGGGTCCCGCAGCCTCAGGAGTGCTGGCAGCCCGAGGGATGCAGGCGGCTGGACTTACCTTTCTCATTCAGGAGGTACTTGCAGGTGCAGTAAACCCAGAGCAAAGTGAGCAAACCGGAGAAATAGAAAACGCTCTCCCAGCCGTACCAGTCCAGGAGAAGAGATCCCGCACCGCCGATCACCAGCGTCCTGCAAGGGAAACCCCACTCGGATTCACAGGTCTGGCTAAGAGCGTTTGGGCTGCACGCGTCAATGGGAGATGCTCCCCGGGGCGCATGCTGCGTGTCACTAAATGCGCTTAAAAAAGCCATCGGTAGAGAAACCACTAAGGGACCTCACGCTCGCCTGCCCCGCACTGAAACATGCTCGTCGAGGCTGCCGGTGTGCAGAAAGGGAATGTATAGACCAGCAAAAGAAATTAATACACTGGGAAACTAAGTGATTAAACACAGTAATATTTCTATTTGGCTTTTAAGCAACCCTTCCATTTAGAAAGGAAATTCTCATGGAGATTAGCAGAGATGGGGAAGTTATATTATCCCCATCTATCAGAGAGGACAGGTGACCAGTCTCGGGCTGACCCCTGCTCTTCCTGCTGGAGCAGGCTGTTTCCCATCGTAATTAAAAGTTGCAAACACTCTTCGAACTCTGGCTTGAAAAGAAAGAAAAAAAACCCACATAAATCCTTGACGTGCACGACAGCAACTGCCTGAGGCTTCCTCAGCTGCAGCCGGTATCCTCGAGGACCCAGGAATCCACACGTACTTTGGGCTGCGAGTTTTGCCTCCAACTATTTAATGGCATTTCATCACGTATGATGTCCGGAGACTGTCACTCGCTGCTCAAAGCCTTTTGAACTTACCCACACTGCGAGCCGGTCCCCACTGTGCTGTAGGTGAAGGCTCGCTCATTCTCCCGGACCTTCTGGGACAGCAGGCTGGCCAGGGATGGGAAATACACCCCTGTGAGCAACGGGAGCAAGGCAGGGATCAGTCAGGCTCCTGTGCCCTCGTGAGCAAACCAAAAGCAAATTTAAAAGAGCCAGCAGGAGTTAAACACCGAGACAAAGCAACAAAACCTTTGGTGAATTCCAAACAGGGATATAAAAATAAAAGAAGTGACTCCATCGCCATGAAAGCTTTGTTTCTGCCTTCTCCGTAATCCCCTGTTTCACCATCACCGCTGCGACTGTAAATCCATCAGTGCCAATGCACTTATCCCAACGGTTCGACAGTGCTGCAGCTCAGCAAGAGGGAAGGAAAATCATCTCAAATTATGCAAAAGTTCTGGCAAGGACCAATTTTCCCCAAGTCCTTTGAAGGAGTTTTAAAATGTGGAAAATCAAACAGGAACAGTGATGATTTCAGAAGGCAGCAGCCCTTGTCTGACAGAGATTTCTACAGGGGAATGATTTGTCAGTGACTTTCTCTAGAAATGTCACTTCTTTTTTTTTCCCGTGGAAGTTCTGGATGCGGAGGCAGTTTTGAGGCAGAGGATTGCTCGAACACGCAAGAGAAGGGTTCGTGCACTGCAAACCGCATGACTTGCATCTGAATTTACCGCAGACGAGCCCCCCTGCAAGGAAGCCCCTGGGCAGACAGACACACAGACACGTGCTCAGGACAGGGGTCTCACCTTGCAGCAACCCCATGAGGAACCTGGAGGAGGTCATAAAAACGAGATGGGCAGAAGTGATGTGGGTGAGCAGCGGGGTGAGGACCGTGAGGAACCCCCAGGCTGATGCCGAGAGGAGGAGGACTTTCTCACCTCCTATTCTGGAAGATAGAAAACACGTTATCGAAAACAAGGGGAGGGCGAAAGGGCAAAGTCCCCCAGTCAAGACTCAAGTGCTTTTCCCAGCTGAGCCCGTTTTTAAGAACAACCTTTCAGTCAAACCTGCTCTTTTGAGGTTTTCTAAACCTTACAAAAGTCTTTAGCCCTCTGGGGAGTAGCTCTGACCTCCCCCCTTCCCACCTCCTGCTCCCCGGGAGCCGGCAGCGAGCAGCTGGCCACCAGCATTGCTCTCACCGGGACACTGGCCACCAGTGCTGCCCGTCCAACTCCAGCACGCACCGGCCCCAGAGACACCACCGTGCTGATGCACTCAAGCCTCTGACGGAGGGGAAGCCCAAGCTGCTGTCACCGTTCTGCTTTTCTTAACCAGGCGCTGTGTTTCCTCTTCCATCTGCTCTTTTGCATCAGCTCTGCCTGTTAACATTTGGTTTTTTGCAGGCGTTTGCTTGCAAACTATTAAGGGACATAATTAAATAGCATAGTGCGCTGCATGGATAATGTTCTCCTTCCAGGCATGTGTTCCTCACAAAAGATTTCATAGGAAAGCCCTCCTCGCTAAGAATAGGGCGGGTGGGGAGAGGAACTCAAGCAGGTAATTACTCAGATCTTTCCTTACAGCTACCTGGGGAAGTTGTTTTTTAATTGATATGATAAAATGGAGACACTTGGTTTTCCCAAACATGATGGAAACGGTGATGGGGGCTTGCTTGTGAAAAGATTGCGTGAGAATACAGGGTGGAAAAACTGGAGGTCCTGAACTGAAAATGAAGATCGACTATGCAGATCAAATAGAGAAAAGCCGTATTCCTTGCAAAAAGGAAATATTTTCTTCTTGTGGTTAGTGATTGCAGCTAGAAACCCTTCCAAATGGCTGTCTGGCACTGCTGGGATTAAGCTGTTTGTTAATGAACAAATAACACTCCCAGTGAGCAGCAGCTATGAACTATGCATGAGCATCAGCATTTATCACTTTTCTAAAATAAAGTTTGCTTTACACCCACTATTCCTTTCATCAGCTTAACGTGTAAGCTTGTGGGTTTGCTTTTTTTATTCCAGTTACTGAACCAGCGCTAAAAGCAACCTCCAACAGAAAAATTATGCTGGTATAAAAGTGCTCTTCACTGTTTCCAGGTAAAAAAACCCTATGTTGGTCTAAGCATCCATGACTGTAGATCTCTCCTGGCAGCTGCTCTGCAGGAACTGTCGAGGCAGTAATGATCGTGTAGACGCTCCCTGTGTTTGCCGGGGATTTTGCCTGTGCAAAGTCCTTCTGTGCACACTGCCCTGTAAGCCCAGCAGCAATTTCAAGACCCAGGAATCTAATCGGACAGTCAAAACTACACGTGTCCTTTCTGAATCAGAGCTATAGACCCCGAGTGAGGCTGATGGAGAGACCTCAACCGCTTTCAGGGCAACCTGCAGTGCCCCATAAAACTTCTCCCCACGGACACGCTTCCCTCTTCCACCCTATCTCTGTCCCAGGGTGAAACTTGGCACAGCCACTGTCAAGACTGGAACTGAGAGATCAAAACCAAGCTAAGTGCCATTAAAAAAGCCCGAGCAGAGGAAAACGTAAGAATAATTGCCAGTACTGATCACTGATATGTCCTCCGATAATCTGTGTCAAGCAGTAGCCCCAGAAGAAGCTGCTGAGCACTATGCCCGACTGCTTCTTGTCCCAGTCGAAGCGGGTGCTGAGGGCGACGGCGCAGATGGGCACGGTGACACGGGCGCAGTACAGCAGGCACGTCCCCAGCAGCAACATCACCTTCCAGACGCGGGACTCGGGCCTGCAAGGATGGAGAAGAAGATGGGGAAAGGGCGGATGGAATGGTCTGCCTGGTAGGTCCGTGCACGGCGAGGACTTTGCTTGCGAGCTGAGTCTGCCTCGATGTAATAAAGCTCAGCCCAATCCCCCTGTGGCACAGTGCTTCTGACACAGAGCGTATCGCATCTGGTGACTTTTATGAATGATGCCGACTTTCATCCCGAACACCGTTTGACCCCAGCAGCAAAATAACGTCTGTCCATAGGCTGCAAGGTGGAACAGGCTGCTCGGGCATCGCTGACTGTGGATGGAGGGAAAGGTGGGGGGAAACCTGGGTTGTTTGCTTTTTTCCCCAAATAAAAGCTTTAGAAACTGTTCTCTTCAAAAGATAAGGATAACAAAGGAAAGGTCAGTGCATGAGGTTGGAAGCATTTGCATGAGACACACCGTCTTGGTAGCAAACATTTGTTATTTGGCATTCCTACCTATTCCCCAAGGGAGGTAGCAAACATTTGTTATTTGGCATTCCTACCTATTCCCCAAGGGAGGTGGCATGTGTGTTACCCTTCCCAAATAGAAGGGCGGTGGAGGAATTCTTTAGTGAGAGACAAGACTGGGCTGAATAGCCCAGAGAGAGGAGCAAGATAATCCAGCTTGGCCTGATAAGAAGTTTAAGATACTATTAGTAATAATACATTAACAGAACATATTTTTTGGTACATGAGTACTCAGCCCCAAGAAAAGTGCTCCTGCAGAAGATACAGGCTGGAAATCAATAGGAAGGCAACTTTCCCTGCTCCAAGTCAGCAATGTGCTTCTGGAGCAGAGACCCACATTTTGCTGCAAACTTCAGGCCCCAGGTGTAGGTAAACTCCTCTGCCCTCCCGCAGCCCCGCTAACATCGGTCTGGTTACCCCTTGGTCACCCCAAGTCTGTGACTTGTTACCCCAAGTTACCAAGTCACCCCTTGGTCTGTGACTTACGGAGCTAAAAGCTTAGTAAGAACACCCACTATTTGTGTTATTTGTATCTGGTTATTTTTATGCCCAGAGGCCAGAGCACAAAGCACTGAGCAAACAGACTTTCTCTGCTCCAGAGATGACTGGGGAATTCACTGTACCAGGGCATTAACCTCTGTGCTTTCCACCCTACTAAACATACCCTCCTTCTGCGTGGGAAACAACCTGGGTCACTTTTTGTATTGAAATGAGCATTTATTTCTCTGTACTGGAATTATGATAAATGTAGGTTAATCCCACACAGCACAAAACCATTTATAAATGTGTCAAATGGCCCGTCACAGACGGAGGCAAAGGAACAATGAAAAGTAAAACACACCGGGCAGCTGTGCCCGCTGGAGGTGCATTCATTGCTGTTTCCCAACAAGGCAGATAAGCAGCTCAGTGCCTGCCTCTGGCAGGAGGAACTGGAAATGTTTCAGTTGGTGCTTTGAAGGTTGGAACCGTCTTTACCGTGCACACGTACAAACGTACAAAATAACACAAGAACTAGAAAACCTCATGTATCTTTGCTGGAGGAATAAGTAACCAAGGGTTGACCAGCCTCAGCCATTTGCACCGGTGGATAAACGCCCTCAGAGCCCCTCCTGGTCTTACACTGAGAGGAAGATATGCAGCAATCCTATCTTAATTTGCTGCAAAACCAAAGGTGATTTGTTTTTTTAATCACCTGCCCCAGCCAGCTCCGGCAACAGCCACTCCACCGCCTTTAGCTCGCTACAGCAAAGCACAGCAACACCAAAAGCTCTCGGAGCCCGCGTGTCCGGATCAGACCAACCCCAGCGGGACGATACGGGCAGGGATTTGGGGTACGAATCCCCCCCCAGAAGGCAGAGGGCAGGTGGGGGGTAACCGTCGATGGAAAATGTTACGGAGAGCCCTCAAAAGGGTGTCTCAAGACAATCCGAGATCAGATGCTTGCAGGTATAAGCGACCGACCCGTGCCTGCCTAACCGGTGCTCCTGCAACCGCAGAAATGGGCTGTTGCCAGTCCGGGGCTGTAATCTCTCCTGTTATCTACAGCGGCACGGCGCTGATTAATTTGAGCTATTGAACCTGCAACAATTGAGGTGACGAAGTAAAACGCAGCAGCCTACGACGTGCGTAGGTATTTCCTATTATTTAGCCACCAAGATAGTTTTCTAAATTGTGCTTTTCCCCCTGAAGCGGAGACATTTATGAGCTTTCTCACTGTCTGGAGCCGGGCTGAACTCTGCCTCTTCTCCCAGCGGTTATTCTGATGAGCACAGCAGCATTTTAATGGGATATTAGATCGACGGTTCTTCCTTGGCCTTGCAAGGCGTAAGACGGAGAGAAAAAGACCTGCGCAGCTCAACTGGGCTTTACTCCACTTCCCTTTCTAATATTGCCAAGGTCTGTTCCCTCCAGCGAGCGTTTGCAACTAGGAAAAGCAAAACCCACGCGCAGCAATGCCGGTGCCCAGGGAAGGTGCTGGCAGGGGGAGCAGAGTTTGGTGCTAACGGATTGAACCCAAAAAAGCACTGAGCGGGCTGCAGAGCAGCTCTGGCGTCAGGGCAGAGGGGCAGGAGGGGATGCTGCGAGCTCCCAGCCTTTTTTCTCGCCCCGATGAGGTAGGCAGAGTCACCCGAGCCCCCAGCCCCTGCGCTGGGGGCACGCAAGGGGATTTGGGGGTGGTGGGGAAGACGTAGCCAGGCCAGCGGTGCTGGGTCATCCAGGCGACAAGTCCGACCTGGCTGAGAACAGGGCACAAAGGGTCACGTTGCTCCCTGCAAAAGCAAGACACCGTTCAAAGCGCAGCTCAGGTACAGCAGCGGGAAGGGATCGCCAAGCAGAGATGTTCTCCCGACAAGCCTCTTCCCCAGCTGATGTTTTGACAAAGCTTCAGCGAATATTTTTTTCTTGACTTTTATTCTTTTTCAAAAGCACTAAATAAGTCCCTGGGTATATGACACCATCTCAATGCTCTTTTTGATTACTACTCCATTCTATGCATTCATATTCTTTTCCTGTATGTTTAAATGCATCGGTAGAGACTTATGCTCAAAACAAGTGGGTAGTATAAAGACAGCTTCAGACTACCACTTGCTCCGTAGGTAGCATATCCAGCTAGGAAAATCCACTCAAATAATATGAGTGTCAAATGTAATCACTAGCTGCCCACACCCACCTGAAAGCATGGCAAGAATTATTTCTCTGCAAGGACAATCATGTGCTTGCATCAGAGGAAAGAGCTTTGTAAATGCATTTTCTCCTAATTATAGTTATCACAGAGGCTGCCGATGAGTCAATGTTCTGCTCAGTGCAAAACAACAACAGCAAAGGTTACAGGAGAAACCTCGACTAGTACAAAGGGGGAAAAACTAAAACTCTCTTTCAAAAACTAAGGAATAATGACAAATCAAACAATAGTTTTTGTAGGTAACACCAGCCAACCGAGAAGCGGAGCTTTACCAGTGTTAACAAATTAAATCTAATGGCTTCGCTGATGAGGGAGGTAGAGATAATCTGTGCTGGAAATAACCAAACCGAGTCGGAGTAAAGCACATCTAAACCTAAGGAAGTCACAGCCCTTGGTGCCATCAGCGCGACCATGCCCATCTCACCGGCCACGCGGACAGACCGAGCATCTCCCCGCAGCCCTGTGCCGGTCCTGCTCCGTGAGAGGGGCGGCCACCTCCAAACCATCGGCAGGTGAGTCGCCGGAGCTCGTCTGGAGCCACCTAATTGACTTAATTGGGTGCCACGTGACGGCGGCAGCTCCTCGCTGCCCAGCCTGTGCTCTCCTGACCTGTCATGCCTTTCTGCTTAGAAGAAACAGGCGCTGCAGGTGCATCCCCTTTTGCATGTCACCGAGACCCTCCTTACAGGGCAAAGCAGCCATGCAGCTAGAAAACGCTTCCTATTTCATAAACCTCCAACCACCACCCAGACAGACTATAATTAGCTCGAGCCCTAACGACTCTTCCTGGGTTGCTTTTTGCAAGGCAGCAGCCCTATATTTGAGCAGCCCTGCCTGATGTCCCTCGGTTCTCCTCCTCCAAACGCAGCCCCGGGCGCTGGGTGGTCACAGCTTTGCTTCCAGGCATCCAGTGATTCCCCTGGGACCCAGCTCCCACCAACCGAACGGGTCCCCCGCCTAGGGCACGGTGGTTAAGATTGATTTTCAAGGATGCCTGCGAGCCCCAAAGGGGCAAAAACCAAGCCAAGCCATCCCGCGGTGGAAGGAGAGCCAGCAGCATAGGGTATCTTTATTTGCAGTGTGTTTTCCTGCTGGAGGAATTTCTCCGGTAGATGCCACAGAGCAAATATTTATTCAACTTTATTTCTCTTGACTTGCCTCCCTCCTTTCCCCCAGTCTGCAGGTCTGTCTGTTTGCAGACACTGCGGGTCACTGTTAAAATGGACTTGCTGGAGTTCAGGCTATCAATTAGATTACAGTTTAGTACCCCCTTCAAGGCACGAGTCTGGACCATCAGGTATTTTCAGGTGGTAAGAGAGCTGTGTTAGACAGCAGGACTACGAACAGTCTGTCCCAGCAACAGCTCTTGGCCAGAAGCCATCTCTGAGGTTTGTGGGTGTTTTCCATAACTGGAATTGGAAGTGGGAGAAGAACTGGGAGCTGCAGCTCCTGAGCTGCATCGGAGCTGCCCCACGGCCAAGGTGGGCGCAGGTATCGGTGGCGGGGCATCCCGCCCACCCCCAGGGCATCTCTACCTCAGTTCTCTTCTGTAAAAAGAGACTAAAACCAGCTCTGTGGGAGAGACACGGAGGGTACATCAGCTGGAGCCACCTCCAGTGCCCCCAGCCCGCTCGCCCGTCCCAGCCGCGGCAACTCACCCGTCCCTGCGAGAACCCCCGAGCAGGACGGGGACGAGCCCCCCGTGGTGGTACCCACCTCCCAGCCGCGCTGGAGGGCCACCAGTTCCAAACCAACGGCACCCAGCAGCCCCAGCACGGGGCCACCTCCCAGGGGAACGTCCCCAGCACCGGCAGCCGGTCCCTGTGGTCCACATTGCGCCCGGTCACCTGCACGAAGCAACCTGGGGACGTTTCCCTCCTCGTCACCCATTCCCAGCCCCACGGGGGCATCCCCCTTCGAAAACCTCTTTTCCAGCTTCCCTGCCTATGGCTTTAATTTACAGTAATCTCCAACTCAACCACGGCCTGACCAACGTGGCGCAAACACAGCGGTCGTGCAGACACTCCTGTGCAAGGAGATAATACCCAGGTAGTTATTTTTAACCCGGTTTGACAGTCCGCTTGCTTCTCTCTCTTTGTTTTTCTCAACAATTTCTCCTTCCCTTGAAAATCTAACACGCTTGTCAAGAGTGAGGTTCGGGGGTTTTTTTTCCGCCCCTCCTCGAGTTGATTTTGTCATGCTGCAGACCAGCTCCAAGCTAATGATTTGTCGCTGTCAAAAGTAGCTTTGGGGTTTAAGAGAAGGGTTGGTTTTTGTTTTTTTTTTTCAAATCCACCAGCTAACAGCCAGCGAGAGCAGCACAGAGGACACAGGGCTTTTTTTCCTGGGAAAGCTGCTGGTTTCCTGTCAGCCTCCTGTGCACAAACTCCCTCCGCAGAGCCGCAGATGGCAACAAAGTGGTGTTCAGCAAGCGCGGCTCTGGGTTTATTCCCTCTCTTCATTTCTTGCTTTCGGCAAAAGCGAAGATGAAATTAGATTTCAGCAGCTCGTATGAGCTGGAAATAGTTGTTAAGGCCAGGTGGAGGCAGTGGGAAAATGTAATAATGAAGCACACGCGTGCTTTGCACGCTGATCTGAGGGCATACATGGATCAGCCAGGAATGAAACGCTTCAGCCAGGAATGAAACGCGTGTCTTGCTTACATTTTCCACGTGAAATAAGTTCTCAGCAAGGCATGATTAAAACCAGGGTGAGGAACTTGTTCAATAAAAATCCCCAACCACCAAAACAAAATATGCAACTAACGCTGCAACACTGTGTTGATAAAAGATCAGGGCACAGAACTCAGAAAAAACCCGTGACTGTTGGCTCCGGGCAAAGAGCACAGTCAGGCGACTGGAGACCAGCTTGTGGCTGGTGGTACAACTCCTTTTATCTCTGGAGCTTAAAGAAACTGCTGTAATAATCCCTTGTCTTCAGATGTAGCCAGAGGCTGGGAGATGCAGAGTGGTTTCAGGAGTCATTTGCTTCCCAGAACACGCTGACTTTTCCATGTTGTATTTCTCTCCAGGAGGCACCATCCAAAATGTGATCTCCATGTCTACGGCTGGATCTGCCCGTGGCTTTGTGTGCAACCTTCAGCAATAGATTTCTCTTCTCAGCGCTTCGGTCTTCCCCCAGCTAAACCAGAGATGGATGCTAAAACACACCTACTGCCTGAAGAGTCCTGCTTTGGCAGGTTCAGATCTCCATTAAAAAGTGCTACCTAAATGTCCAGGCGTGCTACACAAACGCGAGGGCTTTTTCAAGCCCCAGACAGAAATCCCCGAGCGTTGCTCTTGGAAGAGGAAGAGGAGATGTGTGATAATGTAGCCTCTGGAAACCTGCAGAAAAGTTTGGGAAAGGCAGCCGGAGAGGCAGGATAAAACGTAGGGCAAGAACAGTGGAAGAGGAAGGAAAAGCCAGCTGAAAAAAGGGAGGACAAAAGAAGAAGCAGCATGAACAAAGATGGAAAAATAAACCTGCCAAGATAACTGTTTGTCTCTCCTTGCACTGACGGTGCAGACAGATCCTGGAAGGCTGCCTGGCATGTCTTTTGTTGGAGCATGAAAGGAGAACCCATGTCACTTCCCCCACTTGATAAAACCTTGCCTCCATGGCAATAACTCATTACTTGGAAACGTCGAGAGCTATTTATTTGCATATGCTGTTCGAAAAGCGTCCACCAAATTGATCTGAAACCATCCAATGAGGTATTTTATACAACTCGACTAACCTGCTCGCCTGATCTGGCGGATCGCTCCCCCTTTCCGCTCCCCCCTTCCCATTCCCACCCACCGCCTGCCCTGTTTACGTTAGACCATAAAGCCTCCATAAAGCCTCCCCAAACAAGGGCTGCGACCATGCGTGCGTGTCTACGCCAGACAACAGGGAGGTGATCTCTGCTTGTGTGAATTGCTGCGATATAGATAACGATCTGATTGGAGTTATGGTTAGCCCGCCGCTTTTTTGCATTAACCGGATTCTTTCAATTACTAGCAGCACTTAAGGTGGTCAGAGTCGCTTTCAAAATACGTACGTCTCGATAAATAAATCACCTCTTTTGTTTTGGAAAGTGTTATCGATGGTTTGCGTTTTTCGAAAGAGATTTGGGAAACTGGAGGGTTTGCTCTGGCCCAAAGTATTAATTTTTTTTCTAGAGGATAAACGTCTAAATGGAAACTGTTTCACGAAACTTTGGCCTGAGGATCTTCCTCTCCCACCACTCCCATTTCACACAGCCTCAGTGAAAAGTTAGAAAGGGGGAGACAGAGGGAAGGAATTTTCCTAACTGCTTTTGGGCGAAAAGAATCTTAACATTTTAAGCAACCCTAGTGCCAAAGGTCTGCTTTTGAGACCTACCCCCTTACTCCCGAGACGAGCGTGGGTTTGATTAGACTGCCAGGTCTCTGACTGCAGGAAAAGTCTCCCTCGGGACGGCAGTTTAAAGCCGGCTATCGGCCTGCTGCCACTGCAGGAACCGATGGATGATAAACCTCGACTTATCCAGCAGCTAATTGCTGCTGGAAGGGGCAATTCCTCCCCTTGGCCACCCGTTCCTGTGCACCGGCACCGACGTCACCTACGCCAACGGTTGCCCCTCCGCTCTCCTACCCGGCCCGAGTCCCTCTTCGTGGCAGCGTTAAACCAAATTTCAAAACCACGGGGGCAAGGCGGTGAAGTCCGGGGGCTCCCGGTTCGGAAAAGCTTCCGACCATCCCTTCCGACTGCCCCATGGCACTTCTGCGTCGTCATCTCACCCCGCCTCAGATGGGAGAAGCGGCGGGTCCTGAGGTCGAGGTGCTGGGTGACTTTCCCGGGGTGGCAGGGGGGAGCAGAGCTGCCCCAGGCATCCCAGCTCCGTCCTCGGCCCGTAGCTTTTGCTCCAAACACAAGAGCACCCTGCGTTTGCTTACGTCCCTCCTGTTAAAAGTGGTCAGTCTGGGCTTAATAGTATCTTTAAGTATTTTAATTAGTTAACTTGAAGAACAGTTCGTGCCGTCTAGCTGCCGCCCGGTTACTATTCCAGACTTTATCTTAATTAATTACTACCGCCAGTACAAACATCCCTGCAAGGAACACGTCGATAAGAACCTCACAGTGGTTTCAACGGCGTGTTTAAATACCTGACTACAGGCCAGAAATAAGCTCGATACGCTTTGGTTTTTTTTCTTTTTTCCCCCCGAGTATTTCACAGGAATTCCCTATCTTCCCCCCTGTCCTCTCCCGTCTCTGCCGGAGTGACACAGCGGGGACTGCCCGGGCCGGTGGGTCCCCCCCCGGGCCGGTGGGTCCCCCCCCGGGCGGACAGCACCGGGGCCGGGGAGAGGAGGCTCTCGGACCGGCGGCATCCCGGCGGGGAGCACCCAGCACCTCCCGAAACCGCCTCAGGCTTCCCGAACCCCCCCCCCCCCCGCATCTTTTCCAGGAGCAGCATCAGGACGTGGAGGAGTTTAGGGGGGCAGGATAGCTGCGGCTGAGCTTGCCCGAGCCTGCGGGGGGTGAGGGGGGGTCCCGGAGAGGTTGTCCAGCCTTACCTGGACCAGTACGGGTCCCCACCGCCATCCTTCCTCATACCGTCGTGCTGCGCGGCCCGCGGCCCGTGCTCGGCGCTGCACACCGGCACATTCTCGCCACCCGCGGCCATACGGGCGGCCGCCTTCCGCCTCCTCCGGCTTCACATCGCGGCGGCCGCCGGTTCCCTCCCCCCTCGCCGAGCCACGGCCACGTGTCAGCGCCTCCCCCCCGCGCCGTTCCGGGAAGTCCCGCCGCCCGCAAAGCGGCCGGGGGCGGGCGGGATCCCGCTTCCCCCCCCCCCCCCCCCGACAAGCCTCTCCTCTGTCCTAGGGCAGCCTCGAACCCGCGGACCCCCGAGGGTGCCCGGCCCACGGCTGGGGCTCGTTTTCTCCGGCCGTCACCCACCAATTTGGGGGGGGTTTCCTCTCTTTTTCTTTTTTTTTTTTTTTTAATTATTTTTTCCTCTTCCTCCGGTAAATACTCACACCCCCCGTGGGTAAAACCGAGGGGGGTTAACAGCGGGGGCCAAGCAGGGTCCGTCCTCTCCCCCCAGATACCTGGGAAGCGCAACACTCCTTGCGCTGTTGGCAAGACAGCTCCCTGCCCCTCCAGCTTTCCGGCAGAAAAGTCTCTGCCTCTGTTTTTTAAGGATTAGAACCGAATACGATATTCCCATCCAGGGAATTTAAGGAAAAATGAAATAGGAATCTGTATTGTTACAGCTTGATTTCTCTGTCAGATAGAGCTGTTGCCTTGCTGTAAGTTATCCGAGAGAGATCATCAGATGGCGAGACAGTCCCCTGCCCCTCCAGCTTTCCGGCAGAAAAGTCTCTGCCTCTGCTTTTTAAGGATCACAACAGAATACAATATTCCCATCCAAAGAATTTAAGGAAAAATGAAATAGGAATCCGTATTGTTACAGCTTGATTTAACTCTGTCAGATAGAGCTGTTGCCTTGCCGTAAGTTATCTGAGAGAGATAATCAGACTCCTTTACGGAAACAGATAATTAAAACGGTGGTTATCTCGGTCCAAAACAAGAGGACTCGTGACTCACTTCAGGAATATGAATAAGCAGGTGCAGGAGCTTTGTTAAGACATCATTCAGGTGATTCTGTGGCTTGGATGCAGGCATGGCAAAACTGCAGGGCAGCAAAGGATGGAGGAGCTCTGGCACAGCCCAACCAAGGTCGTACGCTGCCCTTGGGAAAGGTTTCAAAAGCTTCTGGGCTGCACCAAAAAAGTACAGGGCGCAGGTGCAGGCACCTCCCAGCTGCTACTCCTGCAGCCAGCAACCTGTAAATGCTCATTAAAATTAAGTCTGTAGCAGACTAATGTTTAGCTAACTCACCCATTCTTCTAGCATGAATACTTTGCAGGTCCCCGAAGAGTAGTTAGCTACTTAAATCAAGAGGGTTAACAGTATTATTGAGCTGAACTTTAAGAGACTGAAATAGCAAAAAGGTTCCTCACACACCATAAAGACAACTCCAGAAGAAGGAGGTCACCAGGGCTGACAAAAGCAAAAATCGTAAAATCATACTTTGTCCTTTGCTTCAGCATTTCTTCCTCAGAGGAACGAGATCTACCCCAAAAGGCCTGTGGCATAGCCACGCACGGTCGCGCAGTCCTGCTACCAACAGAGAAAACAAACACAACAAGCTTTGGTACAAGTGGAAACTGAGGGGAACCATGTGTAGTAACCACAGGGCTTAGCCTTCATCCAGTTTTAGGCTTTCCTCCCTTCATTTGGACAGGAGACTGGAAACTGGAAACTATAAAGTACATACTCTGCTACTGTGCCCGTTTCCAGAAGAGGGAGCCAAGTCGTGGTAAAATGCAGCCAAAAATCAAAACCATTGTTCAATGTTTTTTTTTTTAAATAGTGTGTAAGTTTGGATTAAGCTAATTTGAGGCAGGAGGGGAGATGAGTTACAGAAGTGTAACTACAGAAGTGAAATGCATGTAATAAGCTCAGAAAAAGAACTGAAGAGGTCTTGGGCACGGTACAGTCATCACAGATACAGAAAACTTAACTCATACCCGTGTATGAGTTAGTATTACGTTAAGTCTCACTGCTGTGGGATACAAGCACTACCAACACAGACACTGCAACAGTGGCTACTAACTTACTAAAATTATGATTCAATTTGGAAATCAAGCACATCGCACAAAGTTTTCTTTATTTGTTGTACTCTTCAGTTCCTCTCCTTTATTGCTCAGTACTACCTCTTCAATTAATAGCTGCTTTGACTAATTTGCCTCTCGCGTATGAAGCTAGTTTCACTGTCAAAACCAGCTGCAGTTAAAAAAAAGTGTTTGAGCGTAACATCCATCACACGCACATAAATAAGTTTAAAAAGTAAAAACATGGCCATCGTTCCTTTTACTGCTGCATAATTTTCTGGAAGCAAACCTCCCACCGAGCTGACTAAATGGCAAATGGAATCAGTTCAGAAGACAGGGGCTGACTAAAGAAAATAATCTTATGCAAGAACACAATCTCCTTTATTTTTTCCTGTGTTCAGCTTAATCTGTCAAAAGATTAAACCAAACAAAAGATTATTGGGTTATTATTTGGGGTGAGATTTACTATCATTGAAGTTTATCCACACAATGGTTGTATTACTTGAAGATTTTACAAAGTTAAGCACCCATTGCGACCAGATCCTGAAGGGGTGTGAAAGGAGAAATAGGCTCACACATTCCATAAAGGACAACTGTCTCCTGAAAGGCCAGTCCAACTGCAGCTTGAACGCTCCCTGCTAACCAAGAGCAGTTTCAATGCAACTTGTCCAGTCTGAAGAAAACGCATGTGGTTCCTAGGGCTAAATAATGCAACTTTGCAAAATTGCTGCAGACAGCAATATGCTGAGAAATAAGGAAATGCTCAGAAAAGTTGACAAATTGAGACTGTCTTCAAATGAATAGCAACTCCCATGCAGAAATTCAGCCAGCTGGGTGTAAGGTAGCTGCATATCGTTGGAATCCCCATTTAACATGAAGAGCATGACAGAGAATGCACAGGGCTTTCTGGTTCTGAGGTGCCTGAACGCATCAACGTGCAGCCCACCGGTAGTTTGGCCAATCTTGTCCTTAATTTAATCACCCGAAGGCAGGAGCGGAGAGGAAAGGAATAAAAATAGTTTCTAGCACCTCAACGTGTCTATTGAGAAATACAAATGCTTTTGAGGGTGCTGTTCATAAAGCTTTGTGTTTTGCCTCTGCACAGCTGAGCACATAAAGCAAACTAGCTGACGAGCAGGGTGGGGGGACATTGTTGTTCACGCAACAGCTATAAACCCTACTCGTCCCTTTTCGTTAAGAACACTATAGCAGAAACAAACACTGACCAGCGACATTGCTTCTGGATGGAAGAGAGACCTACAGTGCAGGTCCAAACCCATCTCAACTTGCTGTAGCCTAAAGGCAGATTTAGGGAAATATATGACTCCATATGCTTTTATATTCTTTGAGGTAACTATCTCAAGGATGCTTTCAGCTGCTTTTGACAGCAGGAGGCCCCGTTACCCGTGAAGATAAGACACAGAGGGATCACGCTCCAACTCAATTTAATAAGCTTCGTAACGAACTTGGACAGAAAGTGGTTTGAAATAAGTCGAGCAACACTCATCTACTAGTCAAGGATTTTTTTAAGTAATGCTTTTAAGCTTATACTCAAGCATACAAAGCATAAATTTTACAAATTAAAAACAATAAAATCATCCTAGAATAATGTAATGGCTTCCCCTATATGTACAAGGAGTGGAAAGGAGACAGAACTCTTTCCAGGTAATTTCACATATCTTAAATGCTACATAAGTGCTCTCCACATTCATTTCCATTTTTCTTTTAATGTGGGTGGAAGGAGCTGAAAGTGTTTCAATGAAATCATCTTAAAGAGAAAGAGGTACTTCACCTGGTTTCAAGCTCTGTATGTTTGCCTCTTCAAAAGTCTTGAGAGGAAATGCTTTACTTAAAATTCTGCTGTTAGTTTCTGTGCAGCAGCCTCTGTTTTTCCAGCTATATAAAATTAAAACAGTTCAGTAAGTATTTCTCAGAAAGTACCACTAGTACTTCATCCTCATGGAAACCTGTTATCCCCCACCCTTCACAAATGACTCCATTGTACAACAGAAGCAACCACAGTTTAGCTTAGATTTGACAGGCAGAAAAGAAACATGGTAAAAGCAAAGACAACAGTTATTAGCGAGGTGATAGGTTTTGGAAAAGGAGAGAGAGATCTGTAGCCTAATCAAAACACACTTGATATACAGCCTTTCTGCAGAGGCATGTAAGACAGGGTATTTTGCAACCCAACTTCTTCATGTCCATAGCATTAATGAAAAAAATCTTGCTTTCAACAAAGGAAAGGCTGGGGGAGGAATGAGTGTAGTGTACCACGTTTAATTACCAGATTTGTCTGCCACCATTGAGTTTGGAACAAATCTTCCTAGAAAAGTTATTTTCGTATTGTTCTAAATTAAGGGGAACAAAATATGTATTTTTACACTAAAGCAAACTGATCAAAGTGGCATTTAATAGTATTTGTTAAAGTGGTTATCTAACAAAAATGGGTTAACAAAATCCCATTCATTAGTAGTCACCAAATAAGACACTTCTCATGCATATGACAAAAGTTCATTCGTGTACTGAGACGTCTGTTTACTGTGTACAATATTTCCATAAATTATATGTTTCACAGCCCCTACCATTCAAGAATATTTCAAACAGATTATATATTATATTTGTATATGCAAACTATTTTATATACACTAATATAAAGATCCTTAGAAGTACCAATATCACTACCTTTATGCTTTCTCTAAAATGCATAGCTTTCGAATATTTTCTTGCAGTTACCAAAAACTTTACAGATTAAAGCTGCTTATCAATGTGGCATGTTCATAAAACCAAAGTGAAATAGTTCTACACTAATTTTATATTAAACCCCTTAAAAAACATGTTTATTTTTTAATGGAAAAAAAATAACCAAGCTAGTGAAAATTCAAGTAATCTATGCTCAATCTTTGCCCAAATACTATATGAAATTAATGTAGCGTTCTAGAAGTACAGTGAACTTCTCAACCAGGACTGTAATACTGCATTTCTCATGGAGAAAAATGCTAGTCATGCCACAAAAACGCACCACTTTCCACTTCATCCGGGAGAAGCTTCAGATGAGATTTAACAATGCAAGTCTCAGAACAGAGGAAAAGCTGATCAGTTATATATGAAGAAATTAGAGCTATTCCAGTTTTGTTTCTCTAGTTTGTTATTAAACAAAGTTACATTAACCATACAGTTTCTCACAAACTAAAAGTTATACATGGTTTTCAGACATCAACCGACTGGAAAAAGCCCCCAAAAAACACACACAAAAAAACCCCAAACCCAAAAACCCAACCCCCCCCCAAAAAAAAAAAAAAAACCCAAAAAACCCCAAACCCACAACTGTTAAAAGTTTGGTGTTAGAATAACCAGCCTGGGTGAAGGAAAGCCAGACGACTGTTGTAGTTGGGGGGGGCTACTGATAGCTTGTTTGTTAAGACCTCCATACCACAAATGCCTCAAAGTGGAGAACAGAATGATCAGTAATAAATGGGAACAAATAATTTTGTTATATCCATCATCTAGCTTAACCTTGGCGCTCCGCATCTCTAATAGCTGCTTAACAAACTACGGTTTCCCCCCACAAAAAATAGCTACACAAGTAAACAGTGTTCACAGTAATGCAATCAGTAACAGGTTTTGTTAGTTTCCGTAAGTCAGGTGTATCTGCAAAGCTTTATACAGTTTAATGCGTAAGTATTCCAGTAAAATTAAGTGAAAACTAAGTTTCATTCTACAGGGTAATATCTACCATACAAGACTAGATTATGTACAGTATGGGACTGGTGTGACAACTGCCAGTTTCATGATGTTAAGCTATTTCACCCATCAGCTCGGTCTTTGTTCAGCAAATCTGTAATAACTTGATGTACGGACCTAAAACTCTAGAGATCGATTTGGCGAGATTAGTGCTTACTACCACTGGATATATACCAGTGTACAGTGCTGCAAAATTGAGTCGACCAGAACATCCCATACCCAGAAGATTACAATTTGTTGACTTGAAAGTCTGGACTTCACATGTAAAACATTAAAACTATAATCCTAACTAGAGTGAGGACAGTGAGTAAACAAATACAGGTGAAGATGAACTGCATCTCTTCAGAAAGGTATGGAAGAATTGAGAAAATGGAATTTCTGTTTTTAGACAGCCCTGCTCTGCTCAGCTCAAGGCTAAAAACAACCCAAGTAGCTCTAAAACTACAATTCTTATTCAGCAAGCATGAAGGCAGATCCTGCACAAGATGATGCATCAGAGGCTTCAACGAGCATCTCTCCCCTCCACTTAATTTCCTAACACAAGCATGTCCTTCAGCTTACAAACATCCAGTGGCCTTCAAAGCTTTAGTAGCCTGCTGGAATCACTGCAGTGTCTACAGCTGCAAATTTATTATAGGGGGGAAAGGCCCCTGTTAACAAAAACCCTCAAATGCCTCTGGGGGCCATTTTGGTCATTTATGAAAATTAAGAAAAAACTTATTTCCAACAATACTCCTCCTGAAAAGATGGGTCACTGATCCGTTATGAACATAGCTCTCACCATATAAAGCACCAAAAAGTCAGAAACAAGGAAAAAAAAAAAAAAAAAAAAAATCAGTCCTTAAATTATGATTTACAAGTTTGTACACTATTTCCTAAGCAAAAGGTTGACCTTACTGCAAAGTTTATAGATGAAAACTTGACCAGTTACTTTTAAGGGGAATGTATATCTGGCTATAACTTAAAGGTAGAAAATATTCACTGTTCTATATACACATTTCAAACAGGAGACAGTTAAACTTAACTGAATAGTTGCCAATATAACTCCGTATCGACTCACTGGCCACTAAACTAGGCATCAGTAGCCAATTAGAAAGCTTGAGTTCTGTACTTTTAAAAATGCTATGTTTCCTGTCCTGTTTTAATTGTTTTTTAAAAATGTATTATAGTGCATAGCCTAAGTCAGACTTTCAAAGAGATACAGCGCCTTTCAATGCAGTTTTTGCAGCATTTAAAAGGGACTTTTCTCCCTTCAAATTAGATGTTCATTGAAAAATCTGAATTGAGTGCTGTACTGTAGTAAAAATATTTCAGTCACAGACTGATATAAATGTATACTGTGCAGTACTAAGATTGTTTGATGTCCATCTGCACACATTTTACTTGGGTTCTTCAATCGTCCCCTTGCTGAGGTCTGTCATTTTGGGATATTTCACTTTCTTCTGGTCCAGCTCATTCTGAGCCCACAGTAGTAGTTTCAGTAATTTTGCCAACTTGGGTGTCGATTCACGATTTTCATAGTCTAGAACAGCTTGATTAACCTCACTCCATACCTGGAAAAGAAATACTGGAGTTCAGTAATAGTTTTCATATGATTAACACCGCTAATGTCACACAGACATTGAAAAGATCACACCTAGTGTACTAGTTCCTCAGAAAGTTGTCAGGACAAAGCTCCATAGACTATGAGCCTGGAGAAAACAAGGAAGAGAGCCAAGTAGTTGAATACAGTAACACCAGTTTTTTTTTAATCTTGTTTAAGAAATACTTCTGTTCTTTTGCATACCACTATGTAAGTTTTTTCTAAACATTTCAAAAATATTTGGACATTATTTTCACCACATACGAATAGAAGACATCAATTTCCTTTTGAGAAAGGACTACCTTCTGTCGCTGCATCATGTTAAGCAAGTCTCCAAATGGTGATTCTTCGGGATTATCAAAGGCAAGCAAAGCCAGCGTACGCTCCATTTCTGTCAGACATTCCCTGCTCTCCTCGCCTTGTTCTGCTAATTGGGTCTGAGCGAATTCCAGAGCTGCTTCTGTCTCACGCTGCCGAATCAGTTCGATCAAATGCTGCTGCTATATATGAAAGACACAGCAATATTAGCTAAACAAATTAACAAATCTTCAGTATTTCAAGACTGTAATCTTCAGACATTAGTGTGTAATTTGAGACAAACGCTAATCCATAATTTGACAGTTTGAGGTCAATTCTTCTCAATGTGTGAGACAAGGAGCAGCACACTTGTCTACAAAAGCTACTGAAAAAGGTAACCTGACGCTTTTCAGTAACACGTTTTGAAAAGATGTGTTACTAAAGGAACTACTGGCAATTCAGTCTAACAGTAAATGGCAGTTGGTAAGTCACAGACCACTGCTGTTGTTACAAGTTTTCATGTTACTAATTGTGTATGATGGTTTCTGCACCACGCCACAAAGTTTCCTGTTGCTACAAAACGATGCCAAGAACAAACACTTGAAATTGCATCCATATTCAGTCACAAACCTCCCAACGTACTCCTAAAATCTGCACTACTTTTTCCAGTCTCTCAGCAACCTCTAAAACAAAGATAAAGTGTGCCACCTGTCCTTACCTGCAAATGAAAGTAAAGATATCTGTTTGTATCTAGCAATTCTGGATGGAGGCTGTTTATTAACGCAATGGCTTCTTGAATCTGTCCTTTCAATATCATTTCTCGAATTTTTATTCTTTCATCGAGAGTCTCTAAATCAACACTGGGTTCAATTCCAGACTCCATTCGAAATTTCTCTGCTGCTTCTTTAAAGCCCTCTGAAATAGAAATATTTTACCTATAAAATATATTTTGTGAAACACTTTAAAAAAAACCCATCAGCTTAAATGAAAAGACTTGAGTATTGCTTGTGCATTTTGGGCGTTTAAAGATTAAGTCCGAACTTCTAAAAAATTCTTCTCTATTTAAACAGGCATTTATCCAACAGGCATCTAACAGTACACGCTTAATTCATTCTTAACTCTTGTGGTCTCATTCTCTAAGGATGCATGCAACTTGTAATCCGCCACCTCTTAACTTGAAAGCTTGTTTTATACTTAGAGCAGTGTACTTATTCCAAAATGGGATTTTCAAAATCACATTTTCAAAATCTGGGTGGTTTTGCTTTTTCCTCCAGCCCCCAAATCTGCTTACACAGACCTAGCAGTTTTTACTGACAAGAAATAGAAAAAGAAAATTAATTTTGCTTTCTTGTACTAACGCTATATTTTTTTAAAGTTCTAACAGCTATTTTAAATCCTAAGTCACGCTTTCATATACACAAAAACAATTTACGCCACCCACTAAGATGCTCTTCCTTCCTCCCAGAGGCTTCACCTACACACCAATGTAAACAGGGGTGTAGATCGGATACGAATGCCTCCGCCCTAATATAGCTTACTGTGATGGTATGCATCATAATTGCTAGGGACGATTTCTGAGGGTTTTTGATTGTTCTAAGTATAAAATTAGGCTATACGCTGAAGGGGTTAATATTTTTGGTCTCAAACTATTTTGACAGCAGTGCCCTTTTAGAGTTTATCCTTCTAGCCAGTTAAAACTTGCTTCTGATAGTTGTTCTGTGCAACTTTCAGAGTGCTATTTAACAACTGCAATGTATCTTGAACTCTGTTTTAACGACACAAAAAAGGACATCATACAGAAGCGGGTCATGTTTGTTTACAGCATTCCAGAAAACACTTTCTTTTCTATATCTTTTAGCAGAAGCATTAAGGTTAATAAATGTCACTTCTATCGCATGATAACTACTCGGCCTCTGAATCTTAGCGAGTTTCCACTTAAGAGAACGCAAGAGCAGTTGTACATTGCTAAGAGAAGCCAACAGCAATCACAAAGTCCTCAAAGCCCTTAATTTCACTCCATCTAGTAGCATATTCTAGCCAAAACTGTCTGTCTCGATAAAATAAGTGACATACATTTAAGAGCCTCCTAACATTACTACTCATTTTCACCTGTAACAAGGTAGTTCATGATAAGGCGGTTCATGTCTGCTCTCTGGATATGCAAGTTATTAAGTTTTTCCATCCATTCATCTTTCGTGATTTCATCAGGTTTTTCTGCATAACTCATCCTGGACTCTTACTACAAGAAAAGAAAAGCATCTCATTTAACATGATTCAAGAAGAAGTAAGTTTAACGTGTGCAAGCACTGTGTTACTACCACCTTTATATCTTTTTTATGAGATCTTTTAAATTAATAATCCAAAAGAGACCCTTTTATCTCAAACCACAATTTTACATTTTCCTCCTCCTTGCTCCTGCACTCTTTCACATCTACTAGCCGGTCTCTAAAGCTGCTTTCATCAATCGTCAGAATAAAAAATTGAAACACCATCTTCTTGTACTTACTCTTAAATGCACTCCAAGTAAGTCTCGTTTGGAATTTATACAGGACTCACAGCATCACAGTGTGAAACAAATGAATCAAAGAGTTTGACAGCTAACCAGAAAAATTGTAACAAACGTTTAAAGCAATGCCTACGCAGACAATATTTGCTTCAAAGTTTTCACCAAAACTTAAGACGGAACAGCTCCATATATTGTACAGCTACAAAACTGCACATGATACGTTACCCAACGTACGACTAAGAGACTTATGCTAGCTTAGCTTCCCTGTCCCCAGAAGTACTCCTGTCAACGCTACTAAAATGTTATCTCCCAGTATTTTTCCCGGCAGTGGGTTGGTTTTTATTTTTTCAGATTCGTACGCCAAGCGCTTCGTTAAAGCCGGCATTTAACCATTTCTACCTTCAAGTCACGATCACAGGAGCAGCGAAAGGGGGAGGAGAGGCGGCAACAACAACAACAGCAGCAGCAACAGGCACCGCCACCCCTCTCGGGCAGACACGAGCGGCAGCGCGCCTTCTCAGCACCGGCCCACTTCCAGCCGCTTTTTCCTTCTCTGAACTACCGCCAAAACCACACCGCACCCGGGGTAAGTCGGACAGCGGGAGGCAGGATCAGCCCGGGGCCGGCTGAGGGGTCCATCGCTCCCCGGACCCGCATTCACGCCGCTCCCAACCACGCGGCGGGGGGGGGGGGCAATAGGGCTCCCGCCACTAAACGGGGCTGCGGCGGACCCGAACCCACCGGGGGACCCCGACCTTCACCCCGCCGCCCGCCACCGGCCCGCCGAGGCGCTGCCCGCCCCCCCCCGACCCGGCCCTCCCCGGGGCCCGGGCCACCCAAGCGCTCGGCCCCGCTCGCCGCAGGCCCAACGCCTCCCCACCACCCTCAGCGTTCGAAAGCCAGCCGACGCGCCGGGCCAGGGGAAGGACCCCGCCAGTCCCCGTCCCCCGAGGGAAAGGAGCGGACCCGCCGGCGCCATCTTACCGAGCGCGCCGCGGTGCCGGCTGCCGACGCACGAACGCGGGCCCCTTCCGCCGCCTCCGCCTAGGCCGCAGGCGCGCGGGTCTCGCGAGAGCCGTCCTCTCGGCCAATCAGCGCCCGGAGAGGGGCGAGAAAATGCAACCATAGAGTCGGCCCGCGGGACAGAGCGTACGTCTGGGCCGTGGAGGTATACGCCTCCGGTGGCGAGCTGGGACCATAGAGACGGCCGGGGACGGGCCTCAGTACCATAGAGATCGGGCGCGATCCCGCCAGGGCTACCCTAGAGCGGCGGCGGTGCGGGGCGAGCTTGGCGGCAAGATGGCGGCTCTGCCGCTTCGGGCAGCCGGTGGCAGCCGGTGGGATGGGGGTCACCGGAGTCAGCGGGGCCGCCGCGCCGAGCAGGATTGAGGGCCGGGTCTCGTTCCGTCCCTGCCTTCTCCCCCTCAGCCCCTCTTTGGCTCAAGGCCGCGGGGCAGGGCCCGTGCTGGCTCCGCCATGCCGCCTCCCTCAGCGGTCGCGACCACCTCAGCCCGGAGCTACCGCAGCGGCTCTCTGGCTCATCTCCCCTCCCTGACGCTTTAATGACACCTGAGCTGACAGCGTGGACCCCCCCCCCCCCCGGGAGAGGAACACCAACCCTGCCAGTAACAGCTGAAGCAGAAATGGACTGATGGGCTGGTGCGGTCCCTGCTGCGGTGGGGTGTGCGCGGGCACCGCCGTGTGAGGTGGAACCGCTCCTGCACCGACATGGCGGGTTCCGCAGTGGGCCGGTTGTGGGTTGTTCGAGAGCGTCGCTTGGCAAGGGTTTGGCCGTTGGAGCCCGCAGAGTTGGCCCTGACAGGGTGATGGAAAGGGAGATGGGTCTGCTGTAGGTCACAGCCTGCTGCGTTAATGCGCGGTTCAGTCGATAAACCGGACTGTGAACTGTCGTGGCTGAGGGCTCTGATCTATGATTTCTGTCAAAATTTGTACCGGCGGCTGAGGAGAGCTCATAAACTCACTGCGGCTAGATCCAGGGGGGCTTGTGAGACAAAGCTCTGCAGGAAAGCCGAGAAAACACCTCGATTTGTGTATTTAAATGGTGAGCAGGCTTAAGACATACAACTTTTATGTGTGAAATGCTGCAAATGATACCCCTCAGAAAAATGTAATTTCACTTAACACAGACTGGCAATATGGATACAGTTACTCATTTTTCACTCTTGTTTTTGTAAGTCTGCAATAAAGCTCAGCCTCCAAAACTCGCTTTCATTACAATTGTCCCTACACTGAAACCAAGAAAATCTGCAATAAAGCTCAGCCTCCAAAACTCGCTTTCATTACAATTGTCCCTACACTGAAACCAAGAAAATCTGCAATAAAGCTCAGCCTCCAAAACTCGCTTTCATTACAATTGTCCCTACACTGAAACCGAGAAAATCTGCAATGTAGTCAATCATTTATTATTTTAACATATTTCCCCAAACAAAGCTCCAAGTTTATAAACAATGCAGAATTTTGGACTAAGAACTTAAAATATTTAGTAATACACACCAGTAGTTGTGAGCCATATTACAAAGAAAGTTACAGCGTGGCAATTACTCCAATTGGTTGGAGAGGGCTCTCCCTCAGGCTTTAATCTAAAAACTAATCTCAGTGAATTTAGCTCGTTGGGAAACATCAACATTCAGACTCTATTGTTGAACTGTCAGGCTTGTAAATCTCTCCTTGGCTCAGATGTCCTGCCTGGTTCTTGTCAGCTCCTCCCTAAAAAGGTGGAGTTTCTCAGGAGACTTCCATAAAGGGGGAGAGAGGAGGAAGGTGCGCCTCTCTTAGGAGGGTTTCCTGACTTCTTTGGAGGGAAACGTACCCCAAGCGGAGAGGAGGCAACAGAGTGTAATTCATACCGCAATTGCTGTTTACAGGTAAAGAATAAGTGTAATTGCTTTCTAATAAGTAGAATAATATATTGAATAAGTAAGCTAAAAATGTGTGAGCTGCTGTTTGGCAGCATACTGATTTGTGTGGTGCTGACACCTGTTTTTTCAGAGGTTGGGCTGTTCAACCAACTGCAACAGAAGTTTTCCTTTACCCCTTTGTTGTCCCTGAGCTAAAGAAAAGTAAAAATGGGCTAAAAGCAGCTCCTGAGTTGTGGTTTTGCTTGTCATGAAAAATAGTTTGGTTGGTTTGTTTTTTAAATATTTTTAGGAGTTGGCTTTTTATCTGGCCATAACGTTAACAAAAAGAAGTTTGGAATATTTCTGTGCAGAATATCATAGCCAGCTGCATTCTCATCTTTTTTTCTTTTCATATGCTTTCTCTAGCTTTTTGATGTTTCTGGTAATGTCAAACCTTCTTAGAAACTGAGATTTCATTTGAGAGAAGAGGTGCTATAACCACTTTATGCAACAAACACACTTTGAATGTTACTATTGAAGCTTTTTCTCACTGAGTCTGAAAACAAAGTGACTTTCTAATGCATGAATTGTTTTTATTTGGTTAAATAATACTAAATAGTACTACTTGTAGTGACACCTTTTTTGATGGCAGCATTAGCCCAATGTGATAAAATCCTAAGTATATAAAAAAAACTTATAAAGCTATTAAAAAACTTATAAAACTATTATTCCTTTATCTTGATACAGGCCTCTTTTTTGCTACTGATGTTCTGGGTGCAATGAAAACTCTGCATGTTTGGGGGGATTGAGCAGTATCTTGAGTAATAAATAACACATATTTTATACTAACTCTTTCCTGATAGAAAGCTGCCTAGTGACCTTCTGTATTCCCCTCTTTTTAACTTGTATCTCACTGAATGCATGTTTAATCATCCCGTGTATAATACCTGCGGCTGTCTTTAGCGAAGAGGAACACTTACGTTCCCTGCGCTCCATAGCTTAGAATACCCAGGGATTTGGAAATACCAAACTTGCATGGTTTTTCTCTGTTAAACCTCACAAAATTAAGAAGGGAGTAGGAAGATACAAAGCTGTGCAGCAATTCAGGGCAAAAGATTCCTACATCATTCCCTCTTTTCCTAGCACTAAAGCCTAACTTCTGTTAAAAACCCTCACATTCTCCTCAAAGTTGGAACCAAACCTGTCTTTTATTATTAAGGGAAAACCTTGCAGGATACTTCTGTGAGTCCAAAGTTCAATTAAAATGCATGGAAACAAACTACTTTGCTCTCAGGAAACTATCCCATGGCTTCAATGTCCCACAGTCCTACAAGAATCTTACAGTAATGAGGGCAGTAATAACACGGAAAGTTGGATTTTTGGGTGAGACTACAAAATTGAGATGAAAAGAAACATAATAACTGTAATTCAGTGCAGTTTATAGAAATTTTTACATGAATTAGGATTTGATAAATCCTAATCTCAAAGAGGTATTTTGATGACTGATATTTGGAGTTGGGTGGAGTGAATCCCAAACCAAAATCACTAATTCCTGGAGAAGTCACAAAAATCCCTGCAAAAAAGGCATATTGGGGTGGGGGCCAGAGTTTACCTAGACTTGGAGGGGGGAAAAAAAAAAAAATCTGCAAGTTTCTGTCAGCTGGTAGGGAAAGGGATTGCATTATTTATGTGAGTATGATTAACCCTCAGTAAAGTATTTCTCTGTGTTCATCTAGTCTTTATGAAAAATGAAGTATCAGGAGCCTTGGAGAATCAAGGACTCACAAGACACACTACCTTGACACCTGATGTATCTGTTTTGAGTGATGTGCTGAACTCCTAGGACAGAGGGTTTTTTCCACAAAAAAAGGTAAAGCTGGAGCACAGCCAACAGAAATCAGTCTGTTCTGACTTGAAATGATTCATTATCTGTTAAAAAAACCCAAACACAAATGCCAGAGATGGAGGAGGGAAGAGAACTTGCTCATTTGCTTTCATCCCTACTCTTTTCATGGGCTAACTCTGTCTCTAGTTTTTACCTGGCTGCTGAAATTGGCTCACCAGAACATTCAGTGAGGAAGAACTGAGAGAAGGCGTGAACATAAAGTAAGTATTATATTTAAGGGCTTCGCGTCTTCAAACACTGGAAAGGGTTGCTATCTTGGTGAAGGGAAAGGTGGGTGAGAGAGCAGAAGTGACATCCCAGATCTGCGACGACCATCTCTGTGCAGCACGAAGACGATGCCTTAGTGCCTATCACTAAAGGCCCTTATGTAAGACACTGCAAATATAAGAAAGGCCAGTTTGTAGACACCCAAAGTTTAAGAAAGACTGATTAGGGAAACCCAAGGGATAAACAAATAAAGATGTGTCAGCTGCAGAGGAAAGTCTCAGTGTACTGACCACCTAATAGTGGAAGAGGTTTTGGAAAGCAGTGGAAAAAAGTTTTAAGGAGAGTTAGTGATGAGGGATTTGTAGATATCTCAGCATAAGCTTCTCTGGTGTTTAAGAAGGAGAGATAGATAAGGTGCTTATTAGACTGTTTTAGAAGCTGATTGATGGTCATTAATCTCTGCTAGGATTTCCCAGCAGTGTTTTCAGTTCAAACCCGTTAGAAACTATCATCATGTTATATGAGAGGAGGCCTAAACTGAAACAAAACTCACGTTATATAGATCACCAAAAAAGCTCCTTCTGTGTGCTGCCAGGACAATGCAGATTCAGACCAGTAACACAGGACTAAATTTCCCAAATTAAGGGAAATTAGGCTCTAACAGGAAAAGAATTAGTAAGGGAAGGGAATGAGACGGGGAAGGACCTGAGGTGCTGATGGTACTATTTAAGTGAAGGTGACACAGGTGTTTAGTCAGCAAAGGTAGATACTCCGACTTGGGCTTTAACACAAAGATGTAGGGGGTTTTGTGGGTTGAAAGTGTAATGTGCTTTAGATGGTATTCACTGGGTGTGCAAAGTGAGTTGGTATTACGTTAAGATGGTGTAAGCCTCTTACCAAATGCATGTAAGAGGTATTTAATACCTGTTTCACTGCTGGATCCCCTATTGCAGGCATCCCCTGTTCACTGTTGGTGTGCAATTCCTGGTTTTGCATGCTCCCTTTCCCTTGGTGTGTAATTCCTGGGTTTGAGCACTCCCTAGATGCTAAATTTGTCCATTAACAACATGTTATTAGCTTTTCTCAGGGTGTAAATCACAGTGCAGCTTGATCTACTAAATCATAAGGTATTTCCCTTCCATGTGCTTTTCATTTATTGTAGCTCTGTAGCTGCAGAACAAAAATTAAACTTCTGCTTGCCTTTAATCATGGTGTCTTGTACTTTTGCACAGGAATCTGTTGGGTTTTTTTTTACCCCTTGGTGTTCCTGTGTGAAGTAAGTATTAATACTGCCTGGTTTTACAGGTGGAGAAAGAGGCTGACTATATGCTACCAGGCAAAAAGCTAATAGTAGCTTTTCCAACATTATCCTGAGTTTTTACCACCAGAAGTCTCATATATAGAATGTAGACTTGTAAAAGATGTAATCAAATTGCTCTGTAGAAACCTGTAATTCTATAGAATTAATGCTAAGTATGTTTTTATGTTTTCATTCCTTAATCCATCTTAGTAAACACTGCACCTGTCTGGAATCCAACTGAAATCAATGTTATCAACCCATGAGGAAAAAACGTGCAGGATCAGGGTCAATCAAAGAGCCAAACCTCACACCTCCGACTGCCTAAAAGGCTCTTCTGATGTCCAGGTCAGGAGTGTTTGCATGGCCTCACGGGTCCTCCTGTCAACCTTGGGACCGGACCCCTCAGTGACTGTGAGATGGAGGTGTTTCTGGTTGCTGGTGTTACAAATGCTGACAGTAGGAGGAAAAGGTGTAAATGGGAGTTAACTCTCTGTAACTGTTTATAGTGGCTTGGATCCTGGAGAGTTTTTTGAGTAGCCTAACCATTTTTAAAGGCTGTTTACTGGGAAGCCTCCATGCGGTGGATAAGCTGATCCAGTGAACACTTCCTTTCCACGGCACTCCGTAACCTGGACCCAGAAGAAAGCATTACTGCAGCAATTGCTATTTGATTTTCTAAAACAGGTGGAGTAGAATAGGAAAAACAGAATGAAACCCCAATGGAATAAGCACAGGTGGGGAGTGTAGCTGATGTGAGCGGTTCGGTCTGCAAGCAGCAGACGAGCTCCTCTGCCATGTTAATCCTGTGACAAAGCCGTACTTGTCCTGTGAGAGAAGTCACTGTAAGCAAAACAGTATTTTGCACTGCTGCTGTGCAGTTTTCCCTCGGCGCTTGCAACCTCACGAATAATGAATGAAACTGCAGTTCCTGTGAGGTAAGATCACGCCGTATTTTTGGTAAGAAAACCGGGAACAGGCGTTGTTGATCCCACACAACTCGTCTGCAGAGGAAGCCCTGAGGTTGACCGGGGCGGCCCACCTCCCGTTTTCCTCAGCGGCCGCAGGACGGCAGCGTACGGCGGCCTAAAGCCCAAGGGACGGGGACTCGGCGGACAGCCGCGCCCCTACGGCTGTGTGGGGAACGGCTCAGCCTCCCCTCGAACTGGAGGGAGACGGGGAAGAGCTGCCCCGGCTGCGGGCAGGGCTGACGAGCCGCCGCCGTTTTCCCGCCCAGCGCCCTGCCGTGAGGGAGCGCGCGCACGGCGCCGGCGCCCGGCCGGGAGGCGGAGCCAACGCCAACCGAAGTCCTCCGGGAGCCGTGCGCAAAGCGAAGCGCTCTAGGACTGCCGTTGGCCGCCATGTCGGTCTCTATGGTAGCGGGGGAGGAGCGCCCCCGCCCAGCGCTCTGGAGCGGTTGCGAGGAGGAAATGGCGGCTCGGCTGGGCTGAGAACCCTCGGCGGCGGCGGCGAGATTTCTCCCCCCCTACCCCCTCCCCGCGGTGAGTGAGGGAGGCAGCCGGAGAAGCAGCGGGACGGGAGGAGAAAGGGAGCCGGGGCCGCCGCCGCAGCAGCAGCAGCGGCGGAGGGGTGGCGGAAAAGGGGCGACCGCCTCCTCCGGCCTGGACGCCTTTGGGCTCGACGAGAAAATGGAGGCGGGCGGGTGGTGCGGGTCAGGGCGGCCGGAGGGACCCCGGGGGGGGGGGGGGGGGGGGGGGTGGGTGGTCGGCGCGGCCTGTTTTCAGGGGACCGTCGGTGCGGCTGCAGGGCGCGGGCACGCCGGAGGCCTGGCCCGGTTCCAGAGGAGGTCGGCGACTCAATGCGGGGGCCCCGGAGGAAGCTAAAAGCCGCCGCCCCATAAGCTCATAACGTGGTTGGGCCGGAGCGGAGAGGACGCCCTCCCCGGGCGGAGCGGGCTAGAAGGCGGGCTCCTCCATGTTGGGGGGGAGAAAAAAAAAAAAAAAAAAAAAATGGAGAGGACGGTTGTGCTCTGAGGCGATCGACGTCATAACCAAGCTGACGCCGGCGAGCTTCTCCGTGACGTCACGACCGACTTTAACCGCCTTGCTCGTTCAGTTTCACCGTTGCCCTAGTACCGGACGAGGGGTTCTCCGCCGCGGCCCCGGCGGGGGGGGGGTGGGGGGGTGTCGCGCCCTTCGCCGCGGCGGTGCTCCTCCAGAAACCCAACTGAAAACTCATTCCGGGGCAGGGGGGTCTTCGGAGGGTGGGGCTAACACTTAACCTGCCTTGAGGTGACGTTTATTTTCTTTGGGCGGTGGAGGCGATCTCCTTATCGGTGAGTTAAACAAGAAAAGTTGAACTTTATCAAGTTCTGGTGACTTTCTTGCAGGGGAAGAGAGGAGGGGCTGAATTTTTAGACAGGAGTAATTGTTGGCTGGCTTTAAATATTCAGTAAATTCCCTGTCAATAGCCATTCCCCATCCCTTGCACTAATGTACTTAAATACTGTCTCTTGGAGGTGATGGTAGTTTGGAGCTGCTTATTTGGCTTGCGAAAGCTATTTTCTGATGGTTACCAAATTTTGTTTCATACAGTTAAGTAGTTTTCAGTTTATACCTCCAAGTGATAGCTATATTTTAATAGTGGGTTAAGAAAATCTTACCGGTTTAGCTTGTCATTTTTAACTTGGAAAGAACGTTACAATCTTTTTAGCGTGTTTCAAAATGTATGTGTGTTACACTCTTCCTGCTGTTTGTATGTTCAGTAACTCAGAACAGTGTAACATGCTGTTTTTCTTGCATGGGCTTTCATGTTTTCCTTCTAGGAACTTCGGGGAGACAAAAAAATGCTGAATCTTTCTATTTAACTCAAAAGGATGTATATAGCATTCCTAATTTCCCTGGTTAATTTTTTTTTTTCCTCTACAATTTATTTGAGAGTTTTTTGCAGAAATAGCTTTTTTTTTTGAATACTTAATCATCACAGCCTTGTTTAAGTAAATTCTTTGGCAGCTGATATTCAACTATATTTTGCTTTATTTTACAAGAACTTTTTCACTGTTTGCATTTTTGTTTTTCTATTTTACACAGTTTTCTTGTAAGTGGTAACTTGAATTGGTTTAGCTTCAAGTGCCTTGTTGCTACTTCTACAAACAAAATTTACTAGCTGTTTACACAATTTAATTGCTGGTCAATGAAGAATGATAATGTGTAGTTACTGTACATGTGTAGCATATACTGTGTTAATTGTAATAGATATTTTGGGTTCTGCTCCACTTTTATGTATGCCAGCTGCTTGTTACTGTTCTTTGACATTTGGAACTTTCTATAGGAATAAATATAGAAGTATGCTCAAAATAGCTTTCAGTTAGGCCTTAAATTTTTTTCCCTTGATGGTTCCAGAAACATATTGCACATAAAGGTTTTTTTTAATGCACTTCAGTGGAAGAATAAAAGCTCATGTTAGTCTTCAGCCTACTTTGAGACCGCATGGCTCCAGTGATTTGCAAATCGAATAATTGTTGATTTCAAGACTAGCATTTAAATAATGGGGTTATTTACAAAGTTTGTGTTGTCTGGGTTTTTTAAGGGATATTTTAGTTGGTTTCTATTGGTATGCAAATGAATTTTTTTCTCCTGCAAATGTATGTACACTATGAAATATTTGTAGATTTTAAAACTCTTCAAATATAAAACAATACATATAATTCACACAGCGCTTCAGAGGGTGCTTTTCACATAACTAAGAGGTGTCTTTTGAGTTAAAAAAAAAATACCAAAACCACCCCCTCCGCCCCAAACTCCTAAAAGCAATGCTGATAGAATTGTGTGAGTCCAAAGTGGTAAATAAAATTAAATAAATATTTTTCAGTGTCTAGTGGACTTATCAAAAGGCAGTGTTTGTTCTACTTAATTCTGCTTCACTACTAAGATTTTCTGGCAGTAGATTGTTACTTGTTTCTGGTTTAAGATAGTAATTGTCTTTATAGTTGTAACTTACAACTGTGGGATTTTAATTCTGTACAGCCTGAAAATTTGGCTAGAAATATTAAGTGGGGAGAGCAAGGGCAAGGGTTATAGGGGTTAGGCTGAGTGTTTATAAAATTTAACTGATAAAAATGGAAGAAGGGACCGTACTCAGCAAGAGTGAGATTAGGTGTTTTTTAGTTGACAGAAGTAGTAGTGTCTATCTACACTACTTTTATTCTCTGGTGTGCTTTTTCTGCCTAGTGTCTCTTGTAGTGCTACAAGTAGTAGGACAGTGTTAGAAGATTTAAGGAGAGGATTTTAATATAGATAAGATTTATCTAGCTTATGCAAGAACTGGTTGCTTTTTTGTGTGCTGTCGAGCCTCTTACCTCACTAGGAGAATCTTCTCTCAGTTAACTGTCAGTTAACACTTTGAGGGTTGTACTACTATTAATTTTTTATCTAACACAGCTTCTGAAATAAGTGACTACTTCACAGTTATTAATGGTGGTAGTCTCAAGAGCATTGATAGACTTTGAGGTTAAGAAAAATCTTAAATTACCAGTTAGGGAGCTAAGACACAAAGATAAAATGTGCATTATGTGTGTTCTTAAAGTAAACCCTAATCAAAATTGGGAACTGAACTGTATTTACTGCGTTTTTAATAATGTAATCAGTATGCTGTAATTATTGTGTTTCACTAACTTCTGAAGGAGAAATTAATTTCTGTTTTACTTCATTTAATGAAGCCTTTTTGATGGAGTAAGAATGAAAATGTTAGCTGGTTTCAGATGCTATATTTTAGCTCACTTTTTACAAATGAAATAAGGGGGGCGAAGAGAGAAAAACAGGAGTTTTTTTTTTTTTTTCTTCAACAGCTGTGCTGATAGGGTCAGAAATTATAATCATGAAGTTGTGTTGAGTCCATTTCTGTATACACAGTTTGACTGACAACAATAACTAGACATGCCAGAGGATACAGATAATTTAATTATAATGTAAAACTAACAATTTTTACACCTAATATTTTAGGATGTGTAACTAGTTTATGTACTGTTATAATGCCAACTTGACAAAAAGCCTGTACAGCTTTACTAGTTTGTGTAAAATTGAGAAGAGGGATTTTTAAGTACAATGCAAGTATTCAAGCTAAAATCTGATAGTTGTAGAATTGTAATCTTGTATGTTTAAAAATAAACAAGCTGTGGGATGTTGAAGAGTTAAACTGTAAGGTTCTTGGGCTTAGCCCGAATAACTGTGGCTGAATAACTGTGGCTGAATAACTGTGGCTGTTCGGTTAACAGCCAAGTAACTGTGGCTGTTCGGTTAACAGCTGAGTGTTCCTAACAGCCCTGATAAAGAATTAGTTTCTTTGGTACTTCAGCAGAGGAATGCCAGATTGTGTGAATTGCCTTTCCAAAGCGCGTTGTTTCCTGTGCAGTTGCTGAAAATGTGTTTTCAGTGCAGCTGAAGAGGTTAAGTTCAGTAGCAGAAATTGAACATTAGTCAAATAAGTAGTATATGTTTGTAAAATTTTCATGCAAGGTGATGGAAAAGGAATGTTAAAGATACTTACTGTATATTGAGTAATACCCAATAACAATCAAAGTTTATGATTGATGTTTCTGTTGTCTAAACTTAGGACCATGGCTTGTAAAAGTGGCCTGTACTGGAGCCTTTAGAAGGTTTCTTGTACAGAGATGGTTGTGTTTGGTTTTTTAATCTAAGCTTTTGACCACAGAAAGCTGCCTTTTTTTTTTTTTCTTAATCTGTATAAAAGGGAAAAAGAAAAAAGAGCTATCTACACTGCTTGTGATTCTGCTCATAACATTTCTTAATGAGCAAAAATCTATATGCTGTCTGATTTTTGCTCATGCTGTTCAGACACTGAGAGCAGAAGTAAATTTGACAAAAAACTCAATTTTATTTTGTCTTTGGGTAAATTTTCATTGTGAGGGCAGATGTGGGATTAGCTTACTCGGAAGAATGTGAATAAGGGCTTCAGAAGGTGTTATAGGAGTAGTAAAAAAGCCAAATGTCAGTCTGTTAGTAAGCCAGTAGAGTGTATCTGCCTAGTCTTTTAAGCACCCATGAAGCTCTGGATTAGAAAATAGCAATGGCATGTATGTAATACTTTTCTTTCCGCTTAAATTTAGTTAATGTTTCCTCAAATGCGGAAAACACTGAATATGAATTTTGTTTATCGGACACAATTATGGGTGTACAGGTTGGAGGATGTGCATAGTGTAAGTGCCTTATGTTAAGGTTTGACCTTTACTAAAGTTCTGTCAGTACAGTTGTCAGTTACAGTTCTTTTTCCCCAGCTACTAACAGAGCTGTGCTGGCAAAAGCTCTAATGTGTACACAAATATCTTAGAATCTGTTTGCTAATGTAACTTTTTTTAATTCAAGGAATTTGAGTGAACTTTCAAACTCTTGCTTCCTCCTGAGATAAACTGCTTCCCTACTTGGAAGGGCCTGTACTATGTGTTGGTAGGGCTTTCTTATTACGTGTGCAGCCGCACTGACAAAACTCTGCTGCACCAGGATGGTGCACACCTGCTAGTCTGCAAACAGAATGGCTCATGCAGGTAAAAGTACAGTTTTGCAGGTGTAATTACACCAATATGAGGTGCTTATGCCAGCAGGGCTCTTTTGATTAGGGATTGTACCCCTTAATGTTCCTGACTTGTGCAGTTGTGACAGTGAACATCTGTAGTCTAGATACGATCATAGTCTTCTCATTAAATAAAATTTTCATGTTTGCCGGATTTCTGGTGGGCCTGCTGCTAAAGTGCCTGGAATGTTTCTATGAGAAGTTGTTATTTAGCTGAATTTAGCTGTGGGAATTTCACTCTGGTTCAAAGAAGTACTTTTTGTTACTTATTCAGAATAAAATACGCTTGTAATACTTGGTGCTGTTCTCATTCTGCTGCACTACCTACTGAGTGGTCCATCCCTTCTTTCCTTTACTTTTTTTTCTGACTGTTCTGATCTTGTATGATGCAATCTGAAATAAGATTTTTTTTTTTTTTTCTTCAAATGTTTTGCTTGGTAAGATGATTTTCTAGTCTGAAAGACATCAAAATAAACTTCAGTGTGTGTGTATTTTATTTTGCATAAACCAGGGAGCTACTTTATGCATTTTTGCTTGGAGTAGTTATGTCATACTGTGGAGTTGCTCATTGTCTTTTCTGTCTAACTGGTACTGTGCACTAGTCTGCTGTGTGCACATGGTAATCTGATTCTGTGCATACACATTAAATTCAACACTTCCAGGAGGTCCCACATTCACTGTAAATGTGCAGGATTGCTATCCTGCGTGTGCGCAGTTTTCCATCATGTGAGGCAGTGGCCTTCTTATGAGGCTTACGTAAGGTAAGTGAGTAGCCTGACAGAAATTATGGAAAGGATGATGGTGTATATATTAGTTTCAGACATACAGTAGAGAGGGTTTATAATAATGGGTGACTAAAGACATTTTAATTTGGAAAGGTTCATTTCTTTATTAGTACAAGTACAGAGACCAAATGAATGTATTTATTGTTTTTAAGGGAAGATATTTCTTTAACTTCTTGGAATAAATCCATTTGCTTAATTATTTTAAAAAATAAGCTGTCAAGTTGGTTTGCTATAAAGTTTATTGTTAGAGTATTTCTTCAATACGTTTCTCAAGTGGAAAGAAGTGATCTTTTGAAATTAATAAATTTACTGAGTCTCACTTTTCATGAGAGAAAAATCTGGAAGAAAATTGAACACTTGTTTCTTCATCTTTGGAAATAAAAAAAGAAGTAGTTAATGTTTACATTTTAAATCTCATTAGTTGATTGGCATCAGCACTGCATCTTGGTAGTACTTGGTGTCGTGTAAATATGCACTTAATGGGCTCCCCTGTACCAAGACAGGACAAGTGGTTTGCACCATACCCTTGACATTTGAAATAATTTTTTAACACCAAACAAAAAAAAGCTGCATCCGAAGTCAGAAAGTCTGCAAACCACAAAACTTTATTGAAATGGTCTGTCTGAGTTTCCAGGGCTGTCTGACCGTAGAAAGGTAGTGATGGACACTACTAAATTATTCGTGGTATGTGATAACCACATCATGACACCACAAGGTCTTATAGTACCTTCAAAGATTTCTTGATAAAATGTCAGCAAGACTGAGGAACGGGGTGTCAACAGAGGTGCAGAAGCCTCTCAATTAATATCCCCCACCCCACCACCCAGGAGATCTGATCACATTGGTGTGCTAAGGTATCCCTGGGGAGCTTTTCCCTCACGTTGGAGACTACTTGTGCTATGGGTACCATCACATACTTTCTTTGCACCGTCTTCAAAGGGTGCAGATTCTCTATCCTCTGGTGCAACCATTTCTGTCCTGAGGCAGCCTCATCTCCCATGCTAGTCAAGTGAGTTCTTTTCTATTACTTTTGGTAGGAACTTAGGTGGGGTACTACCCAACACTGAAAAACAAGGCTTTACAAGTACTAGAGCATGTCTTTGTGAAGGGAGATGGGTAGGTGAGGGAAGAAGCAGCAGGTCTAAGTGGAGGGGTGTGATGTGAGACTGTAGTGTAGGTGTTGGTGGTGCCATCCCTGACAGCACCATGTTGTGTTATGTGCATCTGTGGTTGAAATACTGTTCTGATACTAAAAGCTACCTTAAAACTAGATCTTGGTGATGCTTTGTCCTAATTTGGCTATATAGCACTGTTCATATTTGCCTAGAATTATTACTGCTTCATGCAGTATTTAAGAAGAGCACACGTTTCTTAAATTAGGATGGGGTATTTCTGAGGAACATGGCTGTATTACTGAATTATGTATTACTGAATCTATTTAAAAGCTCATTAAAGTGTTAATTTTTTTTAATGGGAGTAACTTATTGACTCTAGGAAGGAATTAACTGCCACTTTTAAGTTGTTAATATTGCAGGTATGTGAGGTGGTAGGTTTGTTTATAATCTTGGAATTAATTTACCATGCTTAACTATAGCCAGCAAAGCATTTACAGATAAGTGTTACATTTTTTTGTAGTGTTATAGCATTGAAATAATTTGATTTTATGCAAATGTTATTTTTAACATGATCTTTCAAATGTAAACTTCTTCTGCCATAAGATCTTTGCACTTATCAGGTATGTCTGGACTTTTGACCTTGAACTGCAGCTTGTTTATGGCAGTAAAGTAGTGAGATAGTAAATTGTTTGGGGTGTAGGGGAGGAGTTCAGGATCACAACTTTCTTATGTCTCACCATATCCAGACTTGAGCCGTATGGCTGCTGCTTTTCTCCAACTCTCATTGCTTCCCTCTTGTCACAACATTCCCATTTTGCAACTTTTTGGAAAGTGTTTGCCTTCTTTCAGAAGGAAGATACTTAAATCAGTAAGCCGTGGATACATTTTATATGAAAATAAAAGACCATATACTAGTTGTACTTGGTCTGTTGCTTCTGGTGTAAGTAGTCTGCTCTTGCATCTTTCATGGATGAGCAGCAGATGGAGGGGACTGCACTGCAGCCCTCTGTGGGTATGGCTTTCTCCAGTGCTAGCGCAGAACCTGTTTCCTGCTGTTCTTAGGGCTCAAGGGATTGTACCTTCTGCCCATGGCCTGAATGGAACGGCTCATTTATATACAAAGTAGTTTTGCCCTACTGACTTCCTTTGGGCTACTTTTGTAATGCTTGTTGATGCAAGGGATTAATTTTGCTGCTGCTTAGTAGAAAGTGAAGGTTTCCCAGATGTCATCTTTGACAAACAGGGATGCAAAGTAATTTTCAATGGTATCAGTCTTCTGAGTGGGAGTGGCATCAACTAAGCCATACCAACAGTTCTTTTATTTGCATCAGAACTGATTACGTGAGTTCTCAGACTATTTTTTTTCTCATGTAATATTAATGTATTTGTTTATTAGGAATTTCTTATCACTTAAAGGAGGCATAGGCCAAGCCCAGTGCCTCTTTTACAGGGAATAAAATGAGCAGTGTCAATTGTGATTGGAATCACTGTTACATCATTCTGGAAAGGATGCTTTCTGTCCTGTTTATAACATCCTGCAGTTTCTTTGACATTTAAGAAGACTACCCTAGATATTTTGGTTCTAGCCAAATACCTTGCATGTCAAGCCTTCTAATTTTGAAGAAGCACTCAGAAAAATATAACTAAAGGCCCGTTACAAGTCATTCTAATTGAATCTAGTATCTTAAATACTGACATAGACAGGATTTGTGTCAGGACGTGGTGATGAAACTGGTCACTGATGAATGATAACTGCTTTTAAAAGCTGGAAAGTATAAGACTCTTAGGCTTTGAATTTCTTTGCAGATGCAAACAGTCTTCTGTCTTCTCACTAACCCTGGTTTTCAGAAAGTTGCTGAACCTTATATTGGCCATTGTGGTGGTTTGAGATTTCTGCCCTGTCCTTGGGCCCTGGCCATTGAATTTCCATAATGTATCTAAATCAGTAACTGGAGCTTCAATATGAAGACTTTTAAAAAAAAAAAAGTGCCTTTGTTTCTCTGTCACAGTAGAACCTTTGTTAGGTAACAGGTCACACTGAAACTGTGAGTATTAGGGTCTATCACAAGTCTTAAATATGAGGTGAACCTTGCTTTCTTCGATGCTTGTGGAGGGATGAGTATGCATGAAGTATTTCAAAATCGAAGACATCTGTAGAGTTCTCAGGGTGAGTAGGGAGTAAGAGAACTAGTAGGTGACAGATATTAATCATTTGGACTAAAGCACTCATGCAAGGTGCTTGTATAATGTTTAAATAACAAAATACTAGAATTTGTACAATTACAGCAGATTGGCTCAGTATTGAAGAGTGCTGACATCCAAGAACATGGAATAAGGTGCAGCATATTTTGTCATCTAGCTGTTGACAGTGAGGTTTAACATTAATGAGAGGATAAAGATCACTAGTCTTTCATTTAGATTCCTCAAAAAACTAAATAAAATAGCTAGTAAGCTGAAACTGAAGAATTTACCCTGAATTCTGACACAGATTTTTGTTTTGTTTTGTACACAAGTCCTCAGGTAAAGGAGAAATAAAGTTATTTCTTTTGCTTGTTTTTAGTTCATGTTAAAGGTTTTATTACTAAGCTTTCTTTCAAGATTCTTTTTTAGAGTGAAGTCTTACCAGTTAACTGAGGCAGGGAATTCTTAATGTAGTTAAAAATAATAAGTTCTAGAAAAGACAAAGTCTTTATGCAGTCAGTGGGCCCATTGAATGTTTTATTACCTCTTCAGGGAAATGAGAGGAAAAATAAAAGTGGAGATACTGATCTGAATGTATATTTGTTGAATTGGCCTTTGTCTAAAAATATAGACACAAAAAGATGGGGAAATGTTGGTGTTCTTTAAAAGCTTTGCTTTGTCATCATCAGATTAAGTTGTTACATTGAGGCATCTTAAAAAGGGCTTAATGAAGTCAGCATCAGCAGATCCAGGTGTCTTCAAGCTGCCTGTCTTGCAGTTAACATCTCTCAGCTCTGAGTTACTGGTGTAAATAATCTGTCTTCCTTTTTGCCTGAGATTTGTGAACTGCTGGGTTACAAAAATGGCAGTAGAGAGCAGTGTGCTTTCCTTGAGGTTTTGAGATTTTGTCTGAATGTGAGAGGGGCAATATATTTACAGAAAAGTGGGGTGAGATAACAAGCTTTCTCTCTTTTTTTTTTTTCTTGTTGTTTAATGAAGGTGTGTGATTTTCAATATGCATTGTGTGTTTGTGAACAAGTGGTATTGCAGTATCAGGATTTGGAATTTGGGAATATCTTTTCTGTCTCTTGTTAAATTGGCTGCTGATACTGCTCTGGAATTTCTTCGAGCCATGTATACTGAAAAACACAGATTTGTGGTAGAGAATCCACAGGGACGCTGAATATGAGTGATTGCCTCTAGTCTTACAGAGTGGGCAGCCCTGTGTTTTTTGGGTTTGTCACTGCTTGAGAGTAGTTGACCAAATTGAAATGAAAATCTTGTGATAGTTTTGTGATTTTTTTTTTCTCCGCCCCCCCCCCCCCCCCCCCCCCCCCCCCCCCCCCCCCCCCCCCCCCCCCCCCCGGTAGTATATTTTTGTGCTTCGATTGCCTCTGGAATTTGGGTCCAGAATTAATTAAAGTGCCTAACTTGTTTTGGGAAAACTGGAACATTTTACTTGCAAACTAACGGGGGAAGAAAAGCCTAGATAAATGTTTTCTTGTCTGAGTATTCTTTCTCAAGATATTGTGCATCAGCTTTATGCTCCACTTTTAGATAAGTGACTGTTCTGTTTCACTGGAATGCTCACATTATTACAGTTTGCAAGCTTAAAACAGTCTTGACTGAGGGGGCAGTTAATGGAATCCTGCTGACTAAGGTCTGATGAGCGCTTGCTGCATGGATGGATGATGGCGTGCAAGCGTTGAATGAGATAGCAGCAAGGTGCTATGCCAGCTCAGCCTACTTCAGGGGATCTTGTTCTCCATCCCTGTTCTTGCACGTCTTTACACTAGTTCTGATGTTCGCTGTTTTATCCTTTTGGATCAGTCTTTGGTGGGTTCATTTTCTGCTAAATTCATAAGCTGTGTGTTTACTAAGGAGTCAGGGGACTATTTCTGTGGCGGAGGTCTGTGGGTAGATGTGGCATAGACCATGTAACTGAGCATGGGAAAAGGGAGCAGGAGAGTAGCAGCTCAAGTAGTGTTAGGGTTGTACTTTTGTTCTTCATAGGCCATAAACATGGATTTAATAAGCACTGCGAATCCATTGTTTAATGAGGACCTGCTGTGTATCTTATGTAACCGTTTAAGTCAACCTAGGGTTTGTATTGGCAAAGCTTACTTCATCTGTGAAGGGAGAAGATACTTTTGCTTTAAGAAACTCTTGATTTGTGTCTCTGACATTATTTATAGTTCGTCTTAAAGCTTATGCATTTTCACATTGGGGATTGCTTATCACAGAAGTTGTTAACCTAAGCAAAACCAGAGGACTTTTTGAATAAGCAACGGTATACATGTTTATTATTAATAGTATTTTGCTGTCCTGTCTCATCATTTATGGAGATTCATGCCTCAGATTTTTCAGAGGTACTTAATATCCTTTCTGAAGGCAGAAAGGCAGGATGATGCTGATGGGAATTGTCTATTAGGGGAACTACAAAAATTTTCAGTTTCCAGTTAGAACTTCCAGTTTCAGAAATGTGATTAATGTACTGTATTAGGACGAATAAGATTAAGTTGGTCATGGATGTTCAATTCCTTTGAAACAAGATAACTACTTTGCTGCTTCAGCTTACATTTCTGTCAGTATCTCAACTGCAATTGAATAGTTAACTTGAGAACAGACAGAACAAAGTGAACAAAAATAATACTGAATTGGGATGAGAAACAGATATTTGAAGACTTCCAAAGTTGACTTATGTTGTAGTAAATATTTTTGCTGGCAGTTACTAGAACATTTGCTTAGAAATGCCAGCAGGCTTGCTAGGTTTAAAAGTGTAATTGTGAGTTAAGGCTTTGTGCTTTTATGTTTTGATGATACTTCATTTTTCAGCTTCTTTTGGACATTTAAGTTCAACCTGTATTAAGATGCAGTTCTGCAAGAGCAGATTCATGTAAAATAAGTTTGAAACTTATTTTATTTTTCATGAAAAAAAATTTGGACCAAATGGGGAGAGGAAAAAATGGAGATACTAAATAATAATAAGAAACAACCAAGTATTTTACAGCAAATGTAGGGGGTCTGCAGTTTTAGTGTTTTAAGTGTACTGAATTTTTGTACCTCTCAAATTTGAAATTATTTTAAAATTGCAGTTTTGTTGGAAGTTTTTTCCTGTAGGTAATAGAGGTAATACAGGTAATAATAATGAGATAACATTACTAATGCAAAAAGAAGCATGATTCCTGCATAGAATCGCTTAGTTTTCAACTACTATTTGTGTTTAAAATGCTATTTTATGTTAAATCAGAGCTGTAGGCTGTGTACTGTGCAGCCTTGCTGCTGGGTGGGCTATGACTAACATTTTAAAATGTATTATGTTCAATGAGCCAGAATGTTTCCTGGGAAGAGAGGATGCCATTCCGTTTTTGGAATGCTTTAGTGATATTGGCTCTGTGGCTCAAACGTAATTGTAAAGAGTGTGTTGCACACAGGGCCTTGAATGCACACATACGTAATTGTGCACTATGAAGTCAATCCTTCAGACAATTCTTTCTTTAGTATGTTACTGGATAAATTTTTCAAATAGGATGCACTTCTTGCATGTTATAGAGGCATAGTTTGTTTCATAGTTTAATATTAGAGTTGAACAAGAAGTGATTAGCTGACTTTCCCTCTTCCTTTAGGAATATCACTTAAAAATTGTGTGATGTGTGATCATTTGGAGATTCTGAACAGGGAGATTGAAAGGTTATTACAGAACAACAGCGTGGAAGAAGGCACTTTAAACTCAGACTGTCTTCAGCCATCAGTGACTGACTTCCTGGATATAATCACTGATTCAGACAATGGAGCAAAATACATATTAGAGCAGGTATTCAATGCCATGAGATATAGCACTAGGGTCTTCACAATTAGTTTATTCTATTGTCTTTTTTTGTTTAATTTTTTCCTCCTCTTTTTGGAGTGGGAATAGTTGACTGAGGGAAAGAATGTAGATAATGTACTTAATCCCCTATAGAGAAGGTACAGGGGAGGGAAATACTGATGTGCATCTAGCTATACACTCATGGTTTTTTTGTAATTCTGCTTTGCCACAGTCATGCAAATTTTGAGAATTATTGCTTATGAAATATAAAGTGATACACTGAGTAAAATCAGATTTGGGGAGGGTTTCTCTTTTCCCCTCTCCTTATTTCTGGGATGGTGACATGGCATTGGAGAACACCTAGAGCTGGATCATTGCTTAGTAAAAAGTGTTTCTAAACAGCAAAGATGCTTTTAAGAGTTGGGGGCTTGAGAGATTTGAAAAAAAAAAAGACATTCTTTAAAAAGAAGAGTCAGACTGTGTATTGGCATGTCTAATGAGGGATTATCTAGTCTGTTCTTAAATTTGTATGTCTCCCCACCTGGAGTATTGACAGTCAGTTTTTACTCCTTTAAAAGAATTATTAATGTTTTAGTTATTTCCTATACCTACTGTGGCAGTTCCCCTGCATCTTTAATTGCAGAATGCTGACTTGCAGAGTCTGTGTCAAATAACGTTGTTTTGTCTTCACTAATTTATTTTATAGGCCAGTTCAAAAGTGACTTTTTCTATTCTGTCCATCTGGTCCTCCTTTTTCTCCCAAATTCTCTTCCAGTGTTCTTGTAGTTTGGTAGACTACTTTGGGGTTAAATGCAGGCATTTCCTGCTGATTTTCAAGCTCACCTGCTTGAAGGAAGAAGTCAGTGTTGATGTTCTGTTGCCATTCTGCATGTGAATTGGGACCCTCGGACTAAAAAGTTGTTCTTGTTCAGATGCTTTAAATGAATGCCTTATGATTTTGAAATGTTTTCCAAGGGTTAATTTTTGGGAAGGTGTGTTATTGATAAAATCTGCTGTGCTTGAAATAAAGCTTCTGAAACTTTCTATATTGCAAACCTTATTGGTGAAAGGGACAGTGATAAGGAATATTCTTTAATTCTGAAGCTCAGCTATAAATTTTTATTACCCCATCTTGCAAAACCACTTGAGTAGCCTCTTGGATTTAAATCCTCAAAGCTGCAGATAGATGTCTTCTGTGATGAAATTTAGTACCAACTGGTAAATCTTCCCTACTGTAACTTTGGGCATGCTGATGGAGTTTAAATGCATTTCTGCACTTTCATTGCACAATATACACTTACTAAATTTCACTCTCAGAATACTTTTAAATACTGTGAGTGGAATAGACTTATTGATTACAGTTTGTTACTGTTCTGGAAATCTTAATGGGATCTAAATGAATTGTTGAGAGTACAATCATATTTTGTATTTATTTCAAAGGTCTCAGCTGTTCGTAAGTGGTGGAGGTGGTATTGCTTTACTTTGACTTTCCTTTCCAGTTTCAGTGTCTTTCTGAAAGTAGAAAACTGTCAAGAAGGCAAAATAACGGAATTTGCTTTATAATGTAATAGGGGCAAAACAATTCCAAATTTATGTAAACAATACTAAGATAAGTTCATAAACATATCAGTGCCTTATTTTGTCCCTTCTTTCTTTTCCAGGAGCCAGCAGGAAAAGGAGGATTGATATTTGGTCCTCCTGACAACTCGGATACTCAGTCTGGCACTTCTGAATCAGGAAATTCAGCATGTGCTGGAAGGATAATGCTGAATGACTCTGATCCTTTGCTGCCCTCCTCTGGCTCTCCTTTTCATTCAGCTCTGCAGGGAGAAACCATTCGAACCTTTAATGCTGTGTCAGGTAAAGCATATAGAGGATATTGAAGAGACTTATTTCTTTACATTTTATCTGAAATTTAAATCTCAGAATTTGGATTACCTCTGCTTATAGCTTTTAACATTTCTTCATCTTCCAAGTTAAACAAGATGTAAACTTTAATTGTTCTGACTTGTTCCCTTACTTCTATTGGAGCCTTTTTCTGTTGTGAATATAATTTTAGTGTGGTTTTGTAAAAAAATTTTTAAAAATTATAGTTAGTGATTTTTTTACGGGGGAACTTAATGGAATTTCATATCGGATTGAAGCAGTTTCAGCTTTTTGCCTGTTCACTACAGGCTTAAAATTCACTTTTTATTCTGGTTGTAGTGTTAAAAGTAATCAGTTACTATTTAAATAGATGTTCTGGAGTCTGCGACATTTATAGTATCTCACTGAAATGACTCTTAAGTTACAACTTAAGTGTTAATTTTTTTAATATATCTGCATGGATGTTTATAATTCCATAGCATTGACAGTTAACTTTCTGTTGTAGCATTGTTAAATATAATACTAGAAAGCAGAAGAGTTGCACTATAGAGTGATCATGTTTGATAAGGCAAAACTGTAATGCAACTGATGCAGTATATGACATAAGGAGGCTTTTATCACCAGTGTACAGTGTAAGATTGGAAAAAGCTTACTAAAGGATGCCTCTGAAAACTTGTAGCTGTAATATATACAGCTGTTAGAAATATCTTTGATTCTTTCAGCAAGTACTGTTGTTTAGGAATTCTGTTAATGTTCCCTTTTGGCTTACCTGTGCAATCCTTGAGCCAGGAATATGCAATAACTATTCCAAAAACATTCATTGGGGAGAGTTGGGGGGTGTTTTTTGTTGTTGTTTTTAAAGTACTGTTTCTGTTTACCCAATTGAGGTATGCTTACTACTGCATATTATAGTTTCACATGAGCAATGTAATTGCAATGACTGTAAAACATAGTTTCTGCATGCATTTAGGAGAGCGTTTACATGGCATGCAACTCATTGAAAACATTGCACCATGATGTAATTCTACTTTAATACTTGTTCAAACCAGGTTATTCCTGAAATACTCAAAATACAGTCTCAGATCTTATATTTATTTCTCTCACTTGCTTCTGTCTTATCAAATAAGAGAGTCTCCTAGTATGCAGGAAAAGACTTTTGAGAAAAAAGGGATCCTGGTTGTCAGCACAGATTCCCCCACCCCCCCCACCCCCAGCCATGGCTCCATCTGTGATAGTTGGAGGGGTTTTGCTGAATCTTTTGGGGTTTGGGGCGGGGTGGGGGTGGTGTTTGTCTTTCTGGTAGATCATACAGGCTGAAAACCTTTTTGTAAATAACTACATCAAGGAGCAGCCTTTCTCAAGTTTCATTCAATGCAGATTTTTTTTTTTTTCCAGATAGATGTTTGGGAAGATTTTTATTTTGTTCTTTTCTGTATAACTTCTTCTATCCCATAAACCTTGTTAGAGAAATAATGAAGGGAAAGTGTGTTGTTTTATCCTGAATACCCACCAGTGCTTCTGAAACAACTTAAAAATAGCAGCTAAACTATTTAATAGATAAGGTACAGGCCTAATTTATTTTAACAAGGAAGACTAGGGTGTTTCTCTGGTTTTACATTTCATTTAAAATCCAAAACCGTGTTGTTATTTGACTAACCCTGTATTATCTAAACAGCAGTAGCTTTGAATTTCTTTAAACTTGGCATTGTTTCTACCTTGCTCCTTATCCTGCTGCAGGTAATCAGCAGTCCTTTCTACCAGAAAAAGTTATTGATATCAAATATCATCCTCACCTTTAAAACAGTAACTGTGTCTGCACTGTCTGTTTGGGTGACTCCTTGTTCTGCTCCATAGTCTTTCACACTGGTGCATGCATGGTTCCTGTGTCCACGTAAGGAGTGGAACTGCTATAGGTTTTTCCACAGACAGACCCCAGGGAGTAGGTTCATACCATGAAAAGATTTTATTGAGAAATATCAGAAATCCTAAGGCTGTTTAATAAAACATGTCAGTATAGTGTCCAAACCCATATATTTAACTTAGTACTTTGAAGGGATTCAGTCAACTTTTTGTTGATATTCAGTGACTATTTTTGGCTTGAAATTCAAGTTAAGTATTTGTTACAGTAGCAGAATGAGATTACATCAGAATATTTAATAATTACTTAGGCTATGAATATTTTTGGATCTGAGTTTTGAACCTTATGTATCTCTTCAGCGTTTCAGGGTGAGGACAGTGGTGTCCGTACTATGGAACAAGCTGTAAGTTCACAGCCAGTACCATTAGAATCTGAGTCTAATACTGACAACATGGAAAATAGTTCTCCTGGTAAGATTTCTTCCTTTTATATTGAGCAGAAAATAGGCTTATTTGTCCGTTGTGTGTGTGTATATACATATATTTTTAAATAACAGAAGAGTTTGTAACAGCTGGATTATGTTGGCACAGTGTTCAGTGATGTACTTAATTGCTATTGCTGTTGTCTTACATTCACAAGAAAGCATTGTATCTGTTTTCAGGGTCATAAAATGAGGTGGAGATATCTATATTATCAGAAAGAAAATAATACTATGTTGAAAAAAAACTTTTAAGAAAAAACATCTTCCTTCACCACCAGTTTAATAACTATTCCCTTGTTTTTAGCATCAGCTTTGGATGATAAAGGTGAGCAAAGCAATGAGGAGGAGCAAAAAACTATCAAGCCTACAAGTAAAGAGTTCAGGAAAACCTGGGGGTTTCGAAGGACTACAATTGCTAAGCGAGAAGGTGCAGGAGATACTGATGTGGACTGTAGTGAACAACAGCCACAACAGCAGCAACAAAGCTTAAACCTCAGGCGTAGTGGTCGGCAACCAAAGCGAACAGAGAGAGTGGAAGAATTTCTTACAACAGTAAGACGCAGAGGAAGGAGGAGTGTTCCTACTACTCTGGAAGATTCAAGTGAACCAGCATCCTGTCCAGCTACAGATGCTGAAACTGCTTCAGAAGACAGTGTTGAGAGCACTCCCGATATAAAACCTGTGACTCGGAGGATTAACACTAGGAGTAGCAAGGATCAGAAAGGCTCTAAAAGCAGATGCACAAAAGAGGAAGAAGAAGAGGAGGAGGAGGAGGAGGAGGAAGAGGAAGAGGAAGATGATGATACTTCTGATAGTGATAGTGATGGGTTAACACTAAAGGAGCTGCAGAATCGACTAAGAAAGAAACGTGTTGAACAGAAACCTGTGCAGCTGACATTGAAGGATATACAGAACCGTCTGAGGAAAAGAAATTCAGAACAAGATCCTACAGAAACAGGTGATGTCCAGCCTGAAAAACAAGGTGAGTCTGAGTTGCCTGTCAAACAAGAGCCTGAGACTGCAGACAACACTGAGATTGCAAGTCAAGTGATTGTGTCTGAGGAAGACACTGAAGATCTTCAGGTTCAGAAGGAGGTAAAGCCTGCTCTTGGTGCAAAAGGGATCACAGATGAAGAACCCGAAGAACTGCCCAAAAGCAAACCTGAGTCTGAGATTTATGACCCAAATGCACTGTACTGTATTTGTCGTCAGCCTCATAACAACAGGTAGGCAAAGGTTTCAAGTAAAAATGCAGTGCAAGTAGTTGGAATTTTTCTGTGATGAAAAATCAAACCAGATGCTAATGCTTACTTTTTGAGTATATGCAAATGAGCTCTTGGGTGTGTTTGAAGTTTGGGGGGGACAGTTTATAACATATTTAAAGGGGGGATAAACAAATGAATACAGAAATGAACAGTGAGGCAGAACAGTATACTGGTACTTTAGCAGGGTACTTAAGATCTGCTTCTTGAAGTATCTGTTGAGCATTAATTGTCTTTTCATTTCACAATGTCTTACTGTTCCTTGGGGTTTTTTTTCAGGTTTATGATTTGTTGTGATAGATGTGAGGAATGGTTTCATGGTGACTGCGTGGGTATTTCTGAAGCTCGAGGGCGATTGTTGGAAAGGAATGGCGAGGACTATATCTGTCCGAACTGCACCATTCTACAGGGACAGGATGAGCCTGCTTCAGAAATAGACCAGCAGGAAGCTAAAGCGGGGCAAGTAAATGTGGATGGCACAGAATTCACAAGCATAGGAACAATTGAACAAAAATCTGTTGAGGACCAAGGAATCAAGGGTAGGATTGAAAAAGCTGCAAATCCAAGTGGGAAGAAAAAACTAAAGATATTTCAACCTGTAAGTATTTAAATTGTTTCTTATTTTTTGTGTTTCACTGTTTACGTTGAGACAATGGCTTACTTGTATGGCTTTAAATCTGACTTGGTTTTTTAAAGCTAAATATGAAGCTGAACAACCCACTAAATATTACTGTTTAGCAGAAGTTTGTCCATAGTTCTGTCAGCACAGGAACTAAAACTAAGTGTTATTTTGAAGTGGGGGATTTAAAAGTTTTATTTAGGTGTAAGGAAATGCATTGTGCTATTCTGCCCTTTCTAAATACTGTTTTGGAAGTCAAATAATAAGCTGTTCTTTTAATAAAAATCTTAGAATTCTGGACTGGTTTATACTAGCTTTGAAATAATCTCCCAACAGTTTGGGCATTTTCAGTGATGGTGAAACTTTTTAGTTAACATTGACAAGTGTGTGCTGGAGTTAATTCCAGCTGTACTTCCTCTGTGCTTCCAATTAGTCTTTGAAGTTCTGATTTTTGTCCTGATGCTTCTTCAAGTTATTAGTACATACAGAATTGTTTTATACTGCCTTTTTTAACATAAAAATTTGTATTTTGAATTATTGCAAATTCTAGCATAAAATAGAAAAGAAGCTTAAATTTTATAATAGGAAGTTCCATGCCCAATTCAAAATACAGGCAAAGAAGCTTCTCTAGCTCAATGTACACAAATTTAAAATTCATGCTACAGTGGTTGTCTTTGTACTGCCTAAGCTACTGTAGTAATGCCAACATCTTGAACATTTTCCTTTTCTTCTTACTATGCCTTGAAGAGCATGTTTAGTGTATTTGCTGTTAGAATGCTACAGCTATTCATATTTTTTCTGTATGAATTTGTTCTTTCATGCCTAATCTTTAAACTTTGAAATCATCCCTAGAATAAGTATAAGTTTGAGTATAAGCCTATCTCTAGAGAAGTCTTTCTGTTGTAGTACATTTTCTACAAAACATTTATGGACCACTCCCCACTTCTAGTCAATTTAAATAGTAGAGCTATCCATATCAGCATAGTGAGCTTAATGTATAGATCAGAACAGCTTGACCTTAAAACTGTAAATATTTCTATTTTAAGATAAATGTGTGGAAAACAGTATTTTTCTCAAATATGTTTTCACATACAGTTTCAAATACATTCGTTGTTCTTTGTACACAAAAATGTTTTTGCTAGTCCAGTTCTGTTGGTGTTGGTCTGCATTTTGCTGACAGTGTTAGTATTAATTTTAAGTTCTGCTTCTGAGTATCACCAATTATGCTTCGATATTAGCATGCTAAGAAGTTACTTGAATGTGTTAGGCATCTCTCCTTTAGTGAAAGAAAAACATAATTATCATTAACTCATTGCCTCTTAGGGAAGAACTGCTTATATTTTAGGTATTATTTTGGCATTTGGAAATGGAATGGAACTGCTCTACTTGTGTTTGCCAGGTGGTACCATGTTTTGAGAGAACTGAACAGTCGAAGTCTGTGTTTTAGCCCATGCTGTCCCTCATACCTCAGTTAAGATCCCTGTATAGCTTGTATAAACAAGCACCACTCTCTGCAGAATTCCCTGCCCATTCTAGGCAGAAAGACCATTGCTATTTCCTATGTTGATGTGCTGAGATCACTCTGTGTTACGGTGACTAAACAGTCTCATTATTCAGTTTATTTGTTCTCTTACACCAATATTCTAAGCACTTTGAGAAAGACTCCTTTTTGTTGCTGTCCATAAGCACGTATAGCTGTAGAATTTTGGTTTGTGGTTAAAACTCCTAGAAACTGTGTAAGTACACACATCAACACTGAAAATTTTGTCAGCATCTGAGTAAATACACTTAATTAGAAATGACGGTTCAGTTAATCTGAAGTTCGAGGTGCTTCTTAGGGAACATGAGTTGATACTTCTTTCTTGTACTTCACAGTTAAGTGTGTACATGATGGAAAAGCATTCTAAAGCATAAACTTAATTTTTATGGGAAAATTCCCAAACCCAGGTTTTATCAGGCTGCAGCAGATACTGTCTTACTGACTTCTGACTGGGGAAAAATAAGCTACACTATGCAAATAATATTTTTTTACTGGAAATATTCCTGAAAAATTTATTTGTGGTAATTACAAATTGCAGTTAATATTGACAGAGGAGAGGCTGTCTAGAACTACGGTAGTTCTGAGTGTTAGGTCAGTTGTATAACATTTTTGGGAGTAATCTGGAAGAGTGAGACTAAAGGCGTAATACTTAGAGGTGATGTGCTGGAGCCTAAAGAGCTTTCAAGTATTTCTCGACTTTGACCTAATGTATTCTGTTTTCAAGGAATATGCTATTTTCTAAATCTTAACATTTGAAGAGGAAATGCTTAGTATATAACACTGATATAAATGGAGAGTAATTGTAAGGTACAGGAATGTACAGACTGCATATGCAAACTTCTCAATATGTAAGAAGTATTAGGCTGTGGCAAAATTGCGTCGGAGAATGGTTGTGTTTATGTAAGTTGGAGACTTCTAAAATTAAATTTGGTAAACCTCTAGAGCAAGAATTACCTGGACACTTGTATAGCTGAGTGCTTCCTTTTGCACGTGTGCATGGTTGAGGACAGCGGCTGATGGTGATAAATAAGTAAAATGTGTTTTAGAAACCTTGCTATTGAGAAGCCAGTTCTGCATGATTAAGGAGATTTCTCACATGACATAGAGGAGCAGAAAAAAGCATTTGTGTGCTTATGGGATCTGAAAATTTAGGAAACCAGCCTCCCTTAGTTCACTGCTAGCAGACCAACCGCTTGAAAATACAAGATGTTCTGGAAATAGTGTGTTACAAGAGTGAAATTCTTACCTTTGTATGGGTTGTTTCTGTTATATCATGAATGAAAGTTGTTTTCACACTGGCAATTGTGCAAGTGACTAACAGTCATAGCTGCGGTCTGCACATATGATATGTAGGCATTTCTTCATGTTATAAAGGTATGTTTCTGTTGTTTCCTCTTTGAAGTTTGAACTCACTTCATTTCAATCTATAGGTAATTGAAGCTCCTGGTGCATCGAAGTGCATTGGTCCTGGCTGTTTTAATTTGGCTCAGCCTGATTCTGTGTATTGCAGCAATGACTGCATTCTCAAACATGCTGCAGCCACTATGAAGTTTTTAAGTGCTGGCAAAGATGCAAAACCAAAACCTAAAGAGAAGATCAAACCAAAATCTGAAAAACCTGGGATGCCAAAATCTCAACTGCAGGTAAGCTTATGTTTATGATCCAAAACAGTTGTCCTGAAGCACAGTGGCTTGTTTCTGTGCTCTCCTTTTTGAGTCAAATAAAATTGCCAAGTCCTGCATTGAAGAGGAGCTTTCTATTTTTCTGTTGTTGTTCTCTTGCCTTTTTCTATGGTAAGAGCATTGTTTGATTCTTCTGACAATAAAATGTTTTCCTGTCACTTTTTAAAAATCTTAATAATTGCCTCTGGATAGTTTCTTGCAAGGGCCTTCTAGATGGCAGCGCACTTTTTTTTTTTTAATTACTTTAATTCCAAATTAATTTACCTTTAAAAAAAAAGTGTAAGCAGTACATCTTTTTTACTTAAATTTTATTCCAAATTAATTTTACCTTTTTAAACTCCAAATTACTGGCTTTTGGGCAGTAATTTAGCATTACTGTGAACTAATGTGACATTGTATGTGTGCTTTGTGAAGCAAAAAGATGAAACCAAAACCTTCTCCTTTCCCTTTGGAAACCACTATAAAATGGGCAGTAGTTTTTCAAACAAACAAACAAGAAAAACCCAAACCAAAACCAACCCCACAACTTCATAGTACTGTTGTTTTGAGGTGGTTTCTTTACCATTCTCTTTCCTGAAGTTACAGTGTATATTACCTTTGCTTTATAGAGTTGAGTGTGGAATTACATCATTTCAAGTGTATTTACAGGAGCTTACTATAAAAGAAATTTGTGTACATGTATGCAACTATGTCTCTGTTTGTTTGTAGACTATAATATATTTGATGATTATTAGTAATTAAGCTTCTTCTAATCATACAGGCAGGTATTAAGCCTCTTTCAAACCAAAAGAGACAATTTCCTGAGAAAAGAGAGATGAATATGAAGAAGACTGTTTTGACAACTGCCAAGACTGAGGCAAACATTCAACCTATTGTTAAAGAGCCAGCAGCAGAAAACAGCACACCGTCCTGGGCAAGCGATCATAATTACAATGCTGTAAAGCCTGAAAGGACTGCTGCCATTTCATCTTCACTGTTGTTCAAATGTATGTATCGCATAGGGATATTCCTGAATAATCATTTACATTTTCTTTGAATATCCATCCATTCTTGGCTCTGCAAGACTAGGGAGTTTAGGATTTGGGGTTTTTTTTCTTAGTATGGCACCAAACTACTTTTCGCCACCTTCAAAGATTCGCACACAGAGATACACACAAATGGGAGACACTTTTAGAAGTTTCATTTGTATCATGTGTCAGTTGTATGATTAAGAGCCTATCAATCTACCCAGCTGATTTCTGGATGAAAACTACATGATTAAGCTTTAAATTTTTCCTATAAAGACAGTAACTGTTTCTAATCTAGAAAAGGTAAGTATTGATACATTTGTGTTAAGTTTTACAAAAAGGTTGCACAGCATGCACTGTGAATCAGCAGTTGACTGTACTAATTTGAATTGTATTTTTGTAATTTAGATTTGGCACCTGTCTCTCAGGTCTTGCATTTTCAGTGCTAGTGCCGAGAATGAAATCTTCAACGTGGTATCCAACGATACTTTACACTTCTGCAAACAGCTTTTAACTGTCAAGTATATCCAAGTTCTTCCTGCTGCCTTTCTTCCTTACATGAAATAATTTAAGGACCATTCTTTACTTTTAAGTTTGGGGGGGAGGCAGTACTCTTTTTTTTTTTTTTTTTTTTAATTTATTTTTTATTTTTCCCCTCCCCCTGCCCCCGTCTGTTTGTACGTTCATACTTCACACATTATCCACACACACAAGAACACATCTTAAGTGGATATTAGGCAGAGATATTGCCTTGCATATTTTTGCAGGTTTTGAATAGCATCCTTGTAACTCATATAAAGGTAAGTAAATACTGCTTTGTAGCCTGAACAAGTCTTTCTGCTAATGACCGTTTTTTGATTGACTCCAGCTAAGTAGTTTTATAATGCAGCGGTGGAACTTCAGATGAAATCTTACATTTCACATTTACAAAACACACGACCTGGTGTCTGATGTTTACTCACTTGAAGATTAATGAATTCAGAAATTCAGTTCTCACAGCTTGCTTAACCACTCTTTAGCCAATTTACATTTTATTTTCAGAAATAAACCTAGTTATTAAACACATACATTCTATGTAAAGTAACTGTTAAGTTTATAACTTATCTTTAAGATGAGATTTTTTTTAGATGTAATTTTTAAACACTGAGGGAACACCAGCTACCCTAAATTGCTGTTTATTATTATAGCACATAGTATGACTTCCTAGGTATGTTTTAATTGTATTTACCCACATCAAATGTTGAAATGGGTATAATTTTTCCCTGCATATTTTTGTTGCGTATTTTGTTACTTGGGCCCTGTGCCTTTTTTATAGTGCACTCTTAAGATACATATTTTGACAAACTTGCATTTTTTAAGCTTCTTCTAAAGAAACTGTAGCTTTTTTTGTCAGAAACAGTAGTGTGTTAAACATAACTAAAATTGAGAAAGATGTAAATGAAACTATAAGGGCTTATTTTACATGTCAAATCTTTGTGACACTTTCTATCTTAATATAATTGCAAGTGTCCATATAATCATATCACTTAAAATGTCCTTATTGCTATAGGGTTTTTTTTTCTAGGAGACAGGAATACAGGTTTTGAGGCAACAAATTTGTTTTTTAAGGGGGTGTTGCTCTTAAGTTTTACCACACTGGTGGTTATACAGATTTAACCAATTCCAGTAGAAAATCGGATTCCTGTAGCTAAATTTTTAAATTAGTTCAAAAATATGTGTATATACCAGACTTTAATAACGAACAGAAAACAACCTAGTTCGTGTGATGAAGAACTCTCGTACCAAATGCAAGGAAGACCTTTGGATTGCTATTATTAAGGTAAGTTGTACTAATATGTGGGGACTCTGTGCCATTACTAAATTCCCAGGTAAATTGTTTGTGTATTTGTGAAAAAAATTGTCCTGCTTTTTGATGGATGGGTTTGATCTGTAATCTTCTGAGAAGCTGCCATTGCATCATCTTCTAAGAGTATTCTACAATATTTTATTTATGTAACAAATCTTTATATGCTCTTCAAAAACATAGAAGTTACAGCATTACGGAAATTCGTGAGAGTCATCTCACTTCACTTAGGGTATCTAAAAGTTAGAACTCTTTAAGACTGAGCTAGTCTATCAAGAAAAACACCTTCAGTGGACAAAGCATACCATCTGTTTTAGACACTAATCTCAGAACAAAGTGACTCGCTGTTTAGAAATGTGTGTTTCTGAACATTGAATATGAAGGACGTTTAAGATGAATAGTTCAGGCATCTAGGTGTCTAATGTTTGGACTTAAGGTCACCTAGAGGAGGCTAAGGACAGGATTCTTCCATATACAGTGTTTCAAAATACCACCCGCATCCTCCCAGAGCTTCAAGCCATGTTCCGCAAATCCTTACTTGCGACTTCAGTGCACAAGGCCCTTTAGGAATTAAGGAAACTTAACACGATTAGCAGAATTGTTCTCTCTAATATTCTTTCCATTAGTCAGTTTATCATATTTCAGACATGGATTTACTTTATACGTTTACTCTGTACTTGTCAGATACAAGATTTTGTTGTTAGATATGACAGTAGTTTCACTAGTAGCAAGAAGAAAATCAAGCCAGTCTTACAGATGTACTGGGTGATAGGGGCATGTAGTATATTTGCATCTAAACCCTGCCACCAAGCCCCCTTTTCTCTTCCCAACCTGTTCTGCATTTAAAAAAGAAAAGAAAGGACACTTGGTGCTAGTAGTATGCAGTTATATAGAGCAGCGATTTTTTTTTTTTTTTTTTTTTTTTTTCTTCTCTGTTACTCCATTGGTTTGTGTTTCTACATAATTTTTTTTCTGTAGCTTTTTCTGGGGATGAGTTAGGGCTGTACTTGGAAGTGACTTTGTACACGAAAATCTGGAGCCTGATTAATGACACTGTCTTACATCTTGATATTCCCAGTGAAAATAATCCTTTTTATTCATTTAATAACTACAGTAGGAAATAGCTTGAACTTGCTTTGATGAGTGAATACTAAGTACAAGTACTTTTAAAGTTGCAGTCAGTATTTGAACTACACATAGAAGAGGAAATTAGATATGTGTCACATTCCCTTTCAGAGGTGTTGCTTTTAATTTCATTAGGAAAATTGGTATTAATGTAATATGCAGTGCTAAACTTCTATATTGAATTTTAAGCCATCCTAGCTTCCAAATTGATACAAGTATATGGATTGTTGAGATTTAGGAACATTATTGTTCAGAGATTCAAGTTGTGATAGAAATCCTGAATTTGTCATGTGAGCTAGTGTTAATTATCAATATTTAGGTCATATCTAAGGAGATGTAAAATTCATAACAAAAGCAAAACAGACTGTTGTTTTATCTAGTAAGATCACCTAGGTGTCTGTGGGGAAGCACCAGCCAAAATGATTTCTGAAATGTTTTCAGTTTCGTTAGCAGACTGACATACATCTTACAGTAATAGGAAGCATTATTTTTAATTATACTGGAGGAGGACAAACTTTAAACAGCATAATATATGCACATTTTTTTCCTTAAGGAACAACAAAAGCAGTTGGCGTCCACTGCTTTACTCTGCTGAGAGCTTTTACACTTCAAGTTTTATACTAAATAATATCATGTATTGCATTTGTAATAATATTTGTCCATTATATGCACTGCTGCCCTGTAAGAAGGGGGTAAAAGAACACTTCAGACATGAAGTTTGTTGATGCAGAGGTTTATCAGCAGTATCAATGTATATATCTGAAGCACCTGAACTCAGGTTTCTGCTTGATAGAGCAAAACTTGAAAGAGACTTTTTTCTATATTTTTGCTGTTAATTGCCAAATAAAAGTCGTTAGCAAATGTATCAGCAGTTTTAAAATAGAAGATGAATCCAAAAGGGCGGGAAAGAAGATAGACGTTTGTGGTATCCCAATTTTGAAACTGTCCAGTTATAAGTATACTTAAGTACTTATCAGTGCTTCAAATCTTTGTTGAAGTTCAGCTGACTTACCTTATTAGACTTAGAAGAAATACATGAACCAGTAATTTCCTGAACTCAGGTGTTAAAGCTACTTAAACATCTTAACTGCATTTATTGATAAAAGTAACTAAGCGCACAGGAGAGTTCTTGTGGTAGAACTTCCTGAGTAAAAAGCACACCAAGCCACTAAACTTCTGTTTACTTAACTGTAGACAGATAAATAGTATGAGCTTATAGCTATCTATTGTAACATGTTATTTGGTGCTAGTATTTCAAAGAAGTTGTTCACGAGTGGCACTTCGAAGGGGAAGTATTTCATTAAGAGAAAAGCACAAGGGTTTTGGTACCTCTCCTGCTTTTTACAGCAGTGAATTACAGAGACACAACTTCATGCTGCCACCTCCTGGAAGTGGGAGGCCAGGTTTGAGGAGCCCTGGCTCTGGTGATACAAATTTCCTTTTATTATCCCCTTTCAGTTTTCTTTCTTCTGCAGCTAAACTTTTCTATACCCAAGACCTATTCACAAAGTGAATAGCGCCTGCTTGTACAGTTAGAGATCCCAGATACAAAGGTCACTTGGACTGCTTTGTTCCTATACACTCCTAACAAAATATGGAGACGCTGTAAAGGGAATACAGTGATACTGGAAGCCCATCATCAGAAAATGTGATGCGCATACCAAAATGCTAGGATTATAGCATATATAATTTATGTATTTTTTTCTTGTGTCATTTTTTTTTTTCTTTCCGTAATAACAGTATGAAGGCAGGAAAGAAAGAAAATATCCCACTATAAATAGAGCAGGAGGAAAATGTAGTACACTCAAGACAGGAGTTACGGCTCAGGAGGCAATAGTGATGTAGGAAGCTGTAAGTACCATTGCGAAAAGGAAAAAGTAAGGCCTTGTTTGCACACTGACTAGTGTCAATATAATGCTTCTCTTTGGGCAAGATTGTACCAGCTTAAGTTGTGACTATTCAATTGAGTGCAGTGTATGTGGATATACTGCTGTTGGTTTAGCTTAACTATTAAAAAATATTTTACTTAAACTGAGGAGCCGTTCTTAAGTCATAAGTATGTTTGTCTGCAAGGACTGACTAGTTAAACTTGATGCCTTTGTTTTGGTGTGAGTGCTTCCCCACAGGAAAAACTAGCCTGTGCCAAGTTCCATACTGTTATAACTAAACTACTTCTGGCATCTGAATTAACTCCTTGAAAGCTAAGGTGTCTTTGCTTAATGCTGTGTTCTGCAATGTAGACCCTTATTAAGAGTCAATAGTATTGAGTAGTACCAGGGGAATAAAAAAAAATTATTTTACGTTACTGGCCATTTTCTGGGACACGTGGCTGCTGTATAGGTAGGTCTAGCCTTAACTCTTTGTAACTAGGGGAGTTTTCAGAAAGGCTGCTGACAGACCAAATAATGAT